>NC_136057.1:1509647298-1510124143 GCF_964261635.1 Lissotriton helveticus
CAGCATTCAGCGCAAGCAGCTGAACTAATAGCATTATTAAGAGCATGTGAACTGAGTGAAGGTTTAAGAGTAAATATTTTTACAGACAGCCAATACGCCTTTGGCGTAACCCATAGTTTCGGGCGGCTCTGGAGGCAACAAGGATTTCTTAGCTCCCATGGTCAAAGAATACAACATGGCCCTTTGATTGAAAGATTGTTAAATGCTTTAACTTTACCAGAGAAGGTGGCTATCATAAAGTGTAGTGCACACAAGAGAATCATTGACACTACAGGAGAAGGAAATGTCTTTGCCGATCAAGTAGCGAAGGAAACAGCACAAACTAAAACGTCCACAATGTTCCCTAGTGTAGCAACCCGATGGGTGGCAGAGACTACAGTATTTGATAATACTATTGAAAGTGTTAGAGAATTGCAGAAAGAAGCCACTTCTGATGAATTATTGCAATGGGAACAGGAAAAAGGATGATTAGACAAGAATGATTGTTGGATTGATTTAACTGACAGACAGAGATGGCTATTGCCTAATGCCCTGGTGTACGCAGTAGTAGTGATGGCCCATGGCTGACAACGACCGCAACACCACCACCCTGCTGGACAACCTCGCCAACCTCGGACTCAAGCAGCTGGTGACCACCCCCACCCACCTCGCCGGACACACACTCGACGCCGTCTTCTCATCCAGCAAAGACATCACCTTCAGCCACGCCACTGGACTCCACTGGACGGACCACAGCTGCGTCCACTTCACCTTCAGAAGAATGACGACCCACCACCACCAGCAACAGGTTGCCCGAAGAAGCTGGAGCAAGATCACAGCCGACCAGCTCGCCGCCCTGAGCCAGCACCCTCCCGCCAGCTCAGCGAACCCCAGCCAGGCCGCCGACAACCTCACGAAGTGGATCAGCAACTGCGCGGACGTACTCGCCCCACTGAAGACCCCGCCCAGCAGACCCGGCAGCAAGAAGGCCCCATGGTTCACCGACGAACTCAAGAGCTCCAAGAAGAACTGCCGAGCCCTCGAGAAAGCCTGGAGAAGGGAGCCAACACCGGACAACATGACCACCCTCAAGCTTGCCACCCGGAAGCACCACCAGCTGATCCGCGACACCAAGAAAACTGCATTCAAGGACCGACTGGACAACAACGCACACAACTGCAAGGAACTCTTCAACATCGTGAAAGAGCTCTCCAACCCCAACGCCGGAAACAACGACATCACCCCATCGCAAGAACTCTGCAACTCCCTCGCCTCCTACTTCCACAACAAGATCGCGGACATACACAACAGCTTCAACACCCAACCGACGAACGCCACGCCCGACTCAACCGAACCACCGCCCCCCACCACCACCCTCCGCGCCTGGACTCCTATCAGCACCGAAGACACCGTCCGCACGATGAACTCCATCCACTCCGGATCTCCGACCGACCCTTGCCCTCACCACGTCTTCAACAAGGCCGACGCTGTCATCGCACCCCACCTGCGGGACATCATCAACACCTCATTCGACACCGCCACCTTCCCTGAGAGCTGGAAGCACGCCGAACTCAGCGCTCTACTCAAGAAACCAACAGCGGACCCCACCGAACTGAAGAATTACCGCCCCATCTCGCTCCTCCCGTTTCCAGCCAAAGTCATCGAGAAGACCGTCAACAAGCAGCTGGCCGCCTTCCTTGAGACGAACGGATCCCTCGACCCCTCACAGTCTGGCTTCCGAGCCAACCACAGCACCGAGACCGCCCTCATCGCTGCCACCGATGACATCCGAACCCTGATGGATAACGGAGAAACAGCGGCGCTCATCCTCCTAGACCTCTCCGCGGCCTTCGACACCGTCTGCCACCGCACCCTAGTGCAGCGCCTCTACGACGTCGGAATCCAGGAGAAGGCACTGGAATGGATCATCTCCTTCCTCGACGGAAGAACCCAGAGAGTCCGCCTACCTCCGTACAAATCAAAGGCCACCGAAGTCATCTGCGGCGTACCCCAAGGATCCTCGCTGAGCCCAACCCTCTTCAACGTCTACATGAGCCCCCTCGCGGCCATCGCACGCCAACACAACCTGAACATCATCTCCTACGCCGACGATACCCAGCTGATCCTCTCCCTTACCAACGACCCCGCCGCCGCCAGAGCCAACCTCCATGAAGGAATGAAAGAAGTAGCCGAGTGGATGTCGACCAGCCGCCTGAAGCTGAACTCGGACAAGACGGAAGTCCTCATCCTGGGATCCTCGCCCTCCGCCTGGGACGACTCCTGGTGGCCCCCCGCCCTGGGAACTGCACCCAAACCGACAGACCACGCACGCAACCTGGGCTTCATCCTGGACTCCTCCCTCTCCATGACCAAGCAAGTCAACGCAGTCTCCTCGTCGTGCTTCAACATCCTGCGCATGCTACGGAAAATCTTCCGGTGGATCCCCACCGAGACCAGGAAGACTGTCACCCAGGCCCTCGTCACCAGCCGACTGGACTACGGCAACGCCCTCTACGCCGGAACCACCGCCAAGCTCCAGAAGAGACTCCAACGGATCCAGAACGCCTCAGCCAGACTCATCCTCGACATCCCACGACACAGCCACATCTCCGGACACCTAAGAGACCTGCACTGGCTCCCGGTCAACAAGAGAATCACCTTCCGTCTCCTCACCCACGCACACAAAGCCCTACACGATCAAGGCCCGAGCTACCTCAACAACCGCATCAACTTCTACGCTCCCAAACGACACCTCCGATCAGCCAGTCACGCCCTCGCCGCCGTCCCCCGCATCCGAAGAACGACAACAAGAGGAAGGTCCTTCTCCTACCTGGCTGCCAAGACCTGGAACTCCCTCCCGACCGACCTGCGCCTGACCCAAGACCACCTCGCCTTCAGGAAGAAGCTCAAGACCTGGCTGTTCGGGCAGTAGCAGCACCCCCCCCTAGCGCCTTGAGACCCTCCGGGTAAGTAGAGCGCTCTATAAATGTCTATGATTGATTGATTGATTGATGGCTCTGCCCACATTGGAGCAAAAGGTATTTGCACATTATTGGACCCAGTGTGGAATAATTTGAATATCCCAAAGACTGCTCCACATGTGGTTAAATACTGCATGGTCTGTTTACAGTATAATCCCGGAGGAAGAGAGACAGTCCTTAGTGGAAATTTTGCGCCCCCTTCTTTACCATTTGAAGTGCTACAGATGGATTACTTTCAATTTGACCGGGTAAACAATCTTAAATACGTATTGGTGGTGGTTTGTGCGTTTAGCAAATGGGTTGAAGCATACCCCACCAAAGAGAATACTGCCCTAGCCACTGCAAAAGCCCTAATTAAGGAGTTTCTGCCCCGATTTGGTTTGCCCCGAATTATATGGACAGACAATGGGGTACATTTCAATGCAGCTCTCGTTAAATATATTTGTAAGGGATTGCAAATAAAACAGAAATTTCCTGTAGCACGACACCCGCAATCTGCAGGACTGGTTGAGAAATATAATGGCATATTGAAATTGAAGATGGCAAAGATACAGGAGAGTACGGGTTTGAGTTGGCCTGATGCACTGCCCCTAGCGTTAATGTCAATACGAGTAACTCCCCATTCTAGGGCTGGGCTGTCACCTTATGAGGTTGTTTTTGGTCAACCAGCCAATGTGTGAGGTGTCCCAAGGCCTAGGTCCTTCAGTGATCTTAATTATCCTATGATGACAGATTATCTGTACACGTTAACTAAAGATCTGCGTTCCATTCATCAACAGGTATCAGCAGCACTGCAGCCGCTGCCGGAGGGTCCCGGACATCGCTTGGAACCAGGAAAGAGGTTCCTCGTGTGAAATTATCAACGGAAATCGAGTCTGGAACCCAGGTGGAGCCGTCCCTACCAAATCCTTTTGGCCACCCAAACAGCAGTGAAAGTGGATGGGAAAAAGCACTGGATACATGTTTCGCATGTAAAAAACTACCCTTACCGCTTCCTTCTGATCAGCAGAACCGAGACGGAGTTCTGACACAAGAGGGAGAACGAAGGTTGAGTTTTGTGCCTTTCTCGGATGCCATTGAAATTGGGCAAGAGGAAGGATCGTTGATGCCGCAAGGAGATAAATCGGTCTCAGTTGTTGAAACTCGTGATAAGGTTGATCCCCCTGAGGCTTCTCAAAAACGTGTTGCACCAAATGTCCCTGCTGCTGTGTTGTTCCATGATCAGCAGCAACCTGGCCATCTTCGATACAATTTACGGCCCCGAAAACCACGCGATACCCCAGTTTCGGATTGTAGGAGACAGGGAAAGACTTGAGTTGTAGGGTTGGAGATAGTTATTTTCTGGGGTATTGAGCAAGACACTGGACTGAACCCGTTGAGAGCTTGGAACTGACACATTGCTCTGTTCAGAAAGAAAGAATGTGTTACATATAGGGCCTAAATTGCAACGGTGAAATTACAGCGAAGATTGTTTCTGTGGAGGAATAATAAGAGCCTGCCTGAGAGGCTCTTGACGGACACAAGGAGAAGAAACCCTCTGGCAGTTGGCTTGCAAATTTTTGTTCTACGAGTTTAGTTTGGACTTATAGTTAGAATATACCCCTTTGCCCGATTTGCTCTTGAAGGTGAGAGACCTCTTGCTCCGAGACCTTTTCTTGAGAATGTCCCCCTGTTTTCCGGTTGGGCTACCAGAGTGAAGATAGCCTTTTTAATAACTATTGCAGTAATTATGGTAATATTAATGAGCGTGTTTATGTATTTGGAATTTCAATACCCTATGCATAATGTTTTAGGTACCACCGCAGCTCCACCAGAGCATTTCTTTTATACCTTGCCTCCCCACAAAGTGCGACATCGAGAAACCTATGCTAAAAATGTGTTCATAGAAATGTTGCATGAAGCTCATAGCACTCCGAATAAGACAATTTGCGGGTATGTGGCCTTTTGCCATCTGTAATGCATCGCCATGATTTGTTCATTTCTTTGCCCTTATCACACTTAGCAAGCTGTGAAGCCTGGTTTCAGTTACTATCTCTCATGTATTTGCATTATGTAGCTGATTCCAAAAGATACACTGAAAAGGATTATGAAGCTGTTCTAAAGTATATAGAACAACACCAGGGATTTGATGAAAAGGGGAACCAAGGGGAGGGATCTTTAGACCCAGATGCCTGTATAAATATGCACACCACTTACAAAAATGCTACTTGGCTAAAGAAAGAAATGTTAGACTTTGAAAAATTTAACTCCACACAATATTTTCAGCATTTCCAGGATCGCAATGTCACAGATGATAAGGCAATGCCAGTTCCTATTCTGAATAGTACTGCTCCTTTTTGCATACAAGGGAAAGGTCATGTTAATGTAGGGAACAGCAGATGTAACTATACTTACACTTTGCATACTACCAGCACCTCACCCTTGATAACTCCGCCAAATGTGTATTTTGTTTGTGGTGAGAATGCCTACACTTGGCTTCCTAGAGGATGGGCAGGGAAATGTTACCTGTCCTTCTTGTATCCTCCAGTGTATATACCTCCTTCTAATTACCATAAGACACACCAGTTGACTAAACAAAGTTCAGAATCTTACCGAGTTGACAGGAGTATTGACACGGAAGGCACTGATCAGACAGACACTGCCTCTCAGCAGTTTGTAGATATAGTAAAGGGTCTCGTTCCAATATGGGGTCCTATTTTTACTAGTAGAGATGTTACACGCCTCTCTAGAGTAGTGGAAAATGTAGTCCAAACCACTACTGGGATTTTAACTAACCTCACTGTAGAGCTTCAGGCTACGAGGCTTGTATCGCTTCAAAATCGGATGGTGCTTGACGTCATCCTAGCTGATCGAGGAGGAGCCTGTCGCGTGATCGGCAGCTTCTGCTGTGTATATATTCCAGATTCTGCTCTGACTATACACTTGGCCATTCAGAAATTACATCGCTTAGCTACGGAGGTCCATGCTGACACTGGTACTTGGTCTTTAACCGGGTGGTTCTGGGACCTCCTCTCTACTTGGGACGGGAACATTTTCATGATTTTGGCTGGAGCACTGGGAGTGGTATTTGTTTGTTGTCTGTGCCTTCACTATGGGCCGGCATGCTGCTTCTATTGTGCTACCAAGCTCACTTCTTCATTGACCGTTTCACGACAGACAAAAATTGAGAGGCAGTTGGTGCAAAAAGAGGTTGCCGGCCTCATGCAGATAGATGAGGGTGTGTTCTTAGATTAGGAGACTTGTTATATCATATATTGGCTACATCACGCCAAAAGGGCGGTCTGAAGAAATATAAAATTGATACTATATAATGTTGTCCTAATGTATCCAATATATCAATGCTACTTTGATAGAAACCCCTTGCAAATATACTCGACCCATGTACATCCTAAGTATCGGGCCCGAATTGAACTAACGCCATCTTGGTTTCATTTCCCGGGGCCTCTTTGGTTAGTAAGGAAAACACGTGACATGCTGCTGAGAGGAGAGTCAGAAAGGTTAGCCTGGGCTATGAACAGATCATTGATTCTAACTTAGGAAACTCAAGGTCACATCTGTCTTTCTCGTAGGATGAGCACATTCTTGCAGGCGCCATGCCTGTACTCCCGTGCACCAGAACGATAGGGAGGCACCTTCACTGACCTACCCCTGGAATAACTTGAGCTGAGTTTCGAATCAATCTATTGTGCCTTATATGGGTTTTCCTGTTGGTTTCTCTAGAACTGGTACTTTTCCATGTACGGGGTTTCCATGAGGTATGCCTAAAGTATATATGCACTGTTTTGAATGTGATTCAGCAGTCTCCTCTGCACACCTTTGAGAGCTGTGGCGAGAGGGAGGCTCCCCTATATAGGGCGCTTTTGCAAAATAAACGATTGAACCTTCTCCATTGCCAGCTGACTTATTATTGGTAAATCGGGTATATGGGCTATTGGTAAGTATAGCTCTATGGTATATTTTTATGGTACTTCACCAGTCTTCTTCTTTTTTTCTCTAGTTTTGCGAAAGAAATTACTTGTATGTGTACTTGTGGTAGCCGGCATAATGCCAGCTCAGTCAGCTTGCACCCAAGAAAACCAGACACAAGCCATGATGAAGCAGACTCGCATTACTTTAAGCAGTACATGCAGGTGGGGATAGGGAAGCTCTTACTTTTCTATAGGGGTGGCACTGGCCATACTCGGTTACATCAAGGGCTAATACTCAATGTAATTTATCTTTCGCACTGCCCCCCTGGGCCTTCAGTACTACAAAAGGAAAATTAAGATTATTCATTTCTGATCATGTATCCAGCCAATCACATGATCTTTGCTTATATGATGGATGACTTTAGGTGCTTTGTTGTGATAGATTGAGTGAACAACAGAGATAGTCCACCCATGATTGACACAGCTGAAAGAAAATCATTAACATAGGCATTGAGTGTGGTACCCATAATTGCCGGAGGAAGGGACTTGACTTGATATAATGTCAATCATACAATACATACACAATATATGCTGTGCTTGCAAAGTAAACTACTGTACTGTTAGTCAATGGATACTTTCTGAACAATCACAACTTCTAGTATTTGGATTTCCTCTGCGTTGCTACTCTGGCACGGACATGCTGATCAAATAAAGTAACACTCTTCATCCACTGAGCGTCTGCTCTACATACACCTCTGCTATCTATGAGGAAGAAGATACCATCCATGCTTCCAAAGTAAACGTCTATCATTCTTCTTAATGTCTCAACTGTACCAACTTTACTTTTTCGCAACAACCAACTAACACCCTTTTCATTTTATTTGGTAAACCACCGTCTTGACTTGCATTTCAGTTTCACCCAAATGATATATTGCAATGCACACCATACATTCATTTTCTGATTCACCCACACAGGCAGTCATCTTCTCTTTCTCCTTCAACCATCCTTGCTTCAAGCAGCCATGCATCTGATTCCTTCCTATCAGCCACCTCTGCATGCATTCAAAAACATGTATCATTCTTTACAGTCATAAATGTTATGACTCGCTCGTCCTTCCTTACGCCCTTCTTTCCCTTTTAGTTCATTACATCCCTCAAGTTCATCTGATCTGACTTGGCTTCACGATAAAAGTTTCACAGCTGAGTTGAAGTCAAATTGAGGGGGCCATTGCTTACTCGAGAACTACCGCCGCTAATGCTATGGCTAAGTCAAGGGTGACTGTCTTCTCCGTGATTGGCAAAAATGTAGTTCTAAATTAGTAACTGTTCATAACAGTACAGTGTACTTCTACTAGTGTACTGTCTACTGTACAGTACATCATACACCCCTTTGCGAGCCTACTCTAAAATGTCAATAAGTAAGGATTATAATAACTTACCCCCGTTCGCCGCTGCTGAGCCATCCCCCGCAGCAGCTCCTCCTGGTGGCACTTTTGGCGCCGCCGCATCCACCCCTGGAGTGGACCCCTCTGCGCTGCTGACCCCGGCACTGGTGGTGGGAAGTGCCGCATCCAATGTTGTGATGACGCCTAGAAAAAACATGTCATATTTTTAGATGCCATACACCACCCCCTATTTCGTCTCGTAATGGAAGATAAAATGTTAAACAATTTTTATTATTGGGACTGAAAAAAAGTCACAGTTTTGGGGAGGGTGTTAACTTATATGCTTAGCCATAACATGCAACACTTTTTGGCACAACTGATGAATGCTTGCTTTTTAACGTGCAACTTTTTTCTAATTAAAGACAGAACCACCTACTCCTCATCACCACCAGGAGGACTTGAAGTTCCAACAAGGTGAGGGCTCCTGAGTCCCGCACGGTTACTATTAATAATTAGATGTGTTGAAGTATATACTAGGGAAGGGTGTTTAAACTTTAACGTCATCTATCACCACTGCTCGTGGGAATACTGCACTATTAAAAATAAATAAATTGTTTTTTTATTTCTTATTTGAAAATAAAACTTTAAAACTAAAAAACACTGTGGTTTTTGTTCACGAGTGAGTGAGCGGAAGGGTTTGCAGTTGCACTACTGCACTTTGCAAGCATGCTTCCGTGACTCTGATAGGTCGGTACTCCGTAGTCTTTTTCTGTTCTTCTGGGTCGTATAATCATTGGTCAGACACACTAGATAGTCAGTCAGGGGATTGGGTGTTCAACTTCTGTTCTGACTGAGGTATGTGGAAAGTCAAACTGCACCTATCATCAACAATGTCCTATTTCTCTTGTCCATACTTCTGTATGTGCAGAATAGTCCCTGAAACACTAGTGGTATGGTATGTGCTACTATCAAATCAAAAAGCCAACTACTAGCTTATTCTTGGTGGACATTGATATTTTGTTGTTGGAAATTGTCAAAGCACTAACATTAAGAAGACTGGAATGGGGGGGCGTGGCTAGCCAGCCAACATGGTGGACGTGTCCGCGTAGAGCTCCATTCCTAAACCCCTAATTATCCTTCATTTACCCTCCAAGAGGTGCCCCCGAGTCTGTGCTGCGAGGTTCCGATGTGGGGACGCAGCGGGTAGCTTTCAGAGCCTGCTGGTGTTGACTTGGGGCAGCGGACATCGGCGGAGTGGTCTGCAGTGAAGCGACATGCGGAGTGACTGGCGGCCATTACAGTGATGGAGCATGGCTCTGGAAGGCCGGGCGCTGCTCCGGGGCCCTAGGGGACCGTGAGCCCCGTTGTGGAATCGGCGCTGCCCGGTGGAGAGTGTGGCAGGGTGACTGGCCGGAGCAGCGGGAGCCCCGCACTGAGTGGACGGGGTGCGAGTCAGCACCCGAGGCCGGCGAGGATTGAGACCTGGTGACTACCTGTGGCCTGGAACTGGTGTTGGGCCTGCGGCAACTTCCTTGAAGTGCAGCGGCTGCTGAGCGGCGGGAAATCTCCCCGCGTTGGTGCCGCTGGAGCGGTGGCTGACTGTTAGAAGCGGCAGTCTCTAGTTGGCAGAGGTATACACTTCTGACAAATAGGGACACACCTTTTCTAGTCAGGGCAAGGGGATCACACACTTAGATAACCCCTGCTCACCCCCTTGGTAGCTTGGCAAAGCAGACAGGCTTATCTCAGAGGCAGTGCGTTAAGCATTTATGACCACATACAGTAATAAAGTGAATACACTACAAATGGACACGACACAGTAGTATTATAAAAATAAGTATTTTTATATAAGGCTTAGCACAAGACCAATTAACGACAAAAATATACCACAATCTTAATAAATACACTGGAAGGAAAAATAATAGTTCAAGCACGGTTTCTTCTTAGCACAAAAGTCTTTAGTATCAAAAGCAACTCTTCTTCTCTAAAACACAGTTCTTGGCAACCATGTAACCCACACGGGAGTCACACGACGTCGAGGCAAAGTTAATCCAAAGGTTCGGCGTCGACTGCGAGGAGCGCTACGTCGAGCCCGGAGTCGCACAGACCCCCACAACACAGTACCTTGGAAAAGTGAAGCACTCGATGATCAGCGGCGTCGAGATGTCCGGCGTCGCGTCTTCGGCGTCGATCGGGCCTCGGAGTCGGGGCGATCTGCAGCGGCGTCGACCGAAGTCAGGCGGGAGCGGCGCTCACGGGATGAAGCAGGATACGGCGTCATCGATGTCAATGTTGCAAGAGTGAGCAGCGCTCACGGCGTCGAGAGGGCTCGGCGTCGATGCGATCAGCGGCGGCGTCGACACAGGGTCACTTGGAGCTGGAGCCGAACTCGCTACTCACTGGCGTCGCTACTGGCGTCGATCGGGCCCGGCGGGCGGCGTCGAAGGTGCGGGACACTGGAGCCGTTACTCACGATGTCGAGCTGGATTCGGCGACGTCTGTCTGCGTCGAGATTGCTGGATTCTTCAGAGGTGCTGGATTTTCAGGTTTCCAGCAACAAGCACTTTCAGCAAATAAATGAAGTCCTTTGACCCTGTGACTTCAACAGGAGGCTGGCACTTCTTCCAGCCCTTGGAGATTTTCTTAGCAAGTTTGAGAGTACACACTCAGTTCCTCTCTCCTGGTTCCTTGGCAAAAATAAAGAAGCAACTGCAGGATTCCCCCAACAAACAGCACTCTGGCAGAAGGGGTAGGCAGTCCTTAGATCAGCAGGCTTCTTGTCCTTGGTTCAGGTTTCCTTGTCAGAAGTGATCTAAATTCTTGGTTCAGGGGTCCTTCTCTTATACCCCTTTTTGGCTTTGATCCCTTTGTCCATGCAGGGGAATTTCCCCCCATCTTGGGTTTGTTTTGGGTGCTGCAGGCCTAGGCACCTGGCCTATTCACTGTGCAGGGCAGAGTCCTCAGCCGCCCAGCAGGAGCGGAGCCAGCATTGTTACTGGCAGGGGCAGGGCCATCAGCTGCCCGGCAGGAGGTGGGGCCAGGAAAGTCCCTGGCAGGCACAGAGTCATCAGTCGCCTGGCAGGGGGCGGAGCCAGCATTGTATCAGGCAGGGCAGGCTATCAGGAGCTACTCTTCCCCTACTCTCAATGCAAAGCGGAGAACAAAAATAGGATATCCAACCAAAACAGATTGTGGCTGCGCTATGGTCTGCTTTCACTATGTAGCGCACACTAATCACTGCACATGGGTCATAAATGCAAAGTTCAAATCCTCACCGCTGACCCACCAATGTTAGAAGCGGCAGTCTCTAGTTGGCAGAGGTATACACTTCTGACAAATAGGGACACACCTTTTCTAGTCAGGGCAAGGGGATCACACACTTAGATAACCCCTGCTCACCCCCTTGGTAGCTTGGCAAAGCAGACAGGCTTATCTCAGAGGCAGTGCGTTAAGCATTTATGACCACATACAGTAATAAAGTGAATACACTACAAATGGACACGACACAGTAGTATTACAAAATAAGTATTTTTATATAAGGCTTAGCACAAGACCAATTAACGACAAAAATATACCACACTCTTAATAAATACTCTTGGAAGGAAAAATAATAGTTCAAGCACGGTTTCTTCTTAGCACAAAAGTCTTTAGTATCAAAAGCAACTCTTCTTTTCTAAAACACAGTTCTTGGCAACCATGTAACCCACACGGGAGTCACACGACGTCGAGGCAAAGTTAATCCAAAGGTTCGGCGTCGACCGCGAGGAGCGCTACGTCGAGCCCGGAGTCGCACAGACCCCCACAACACAGTACCTTGGAAAAGTGAAGCACTCGATGATCAGCGGTGTCGAGATGTCCGGCGTCGCGTCTTCGGCGTCGATCGGGCCTCAGAGTCGGGGCGATCTGCAGCGGCGTCGACCGAAGTCAGGCGGGAGCAGCGCTCACGGGATGAAGCAGGATACGGCGTCGTCGATGTCGATGTTGCAAGAGTGAGCAGCGCTCACGGCGTCGAGAGGGCTCGGCGTCGATGCGATCAGCGGCGGCGTCGACACAGGGTCACTTGGAGCTGGAGCCGAACTCGCTACTCACTGGCGTCGCTACTGGCATCGATCGGGCCCGGCGGCCGGCGTCGAAGGTGCGGGACACTGGAGCCGGTACTCACAATGTCGAGCTGGATTCGGCGACGTCCGTCGGCGTCGAGATTGCTGGATTCTTCAGAGGTGCTGGATTTTCAGGTTTCCAGCAACAAGCACTTTCAGCAAATAAATGAAGTCCTTTGACCCTGTGACTTCAACAGGAGGCTGGCACTTCTTCCAGCCCTTGGAGATTTTCTTAGCAAGTTTGAGAGTACACACTCAGTTCCTCTCTCCTGGTTCCTTGGCAAAAATAAAGAAGCAACTGCAGGATTCCCCCAACAAACAGCACTCTGGCAGAAGGGGTAGGCAGTCCTTAGATCAGCAGGCTTCTTGTCCTTGGTTCAGGTTTCCTTGTCAGAAGTGATCTAAATTCTTGGTTCAGGGGTCCTTCTCTTATACCCCTTTTTGGATTTGATCCCTTTGTCCATGCAGGGGAATTTCCCCCCATCTTGGGTTTGTTGTGGGTGTTGCCAGGCCTAGGCACCTGGCCTATTCACTGTGCAGGGCAGAGTCCTCAGCCGCCCAGCAGGAGCGGAGCCAGCATTGTTACTGGCAGGGGCAGGGCCATCAGCTGCCCGGCAGGAGGGGGGGCCAGGAAAGTCCCTGGCAGGCACAGAGTCATCAGTCGCCTGGCAGGGGGGCGGAGCCAGCATTGTATCAGACAGGGCAGGCTATCAGGAGCTACTCTTCCCCTACTCTCAATGCAAATGCCCCACTCATCCCACACTGACTCATTCAGACCTCTGGAGCCACCCAGCTCCTGTCACACGCACACCAGAACCAGCAGAGACCGGTAGACAGTTAGACAAGAAAATAGCTACTTTCTAAAAGTGCTATTTTCAAACACAGAGTCCAAAAACCATCCACACAAACGGATGCGTTATTAAACCCTGAGTTCAGGGATACCAAACTCGACATTGCACCATGCTCCCCGAGCCCGCTAGGATTATAGCATTAATAATCCTGGCAGCCCATTCTAACTGATGGAGAGCAGGTTACCTTACAATAGTGAAAAACGAATATGGCTGTAATTCACTATCAGGACATGCCAACCTTGTCAGGCCTGTCCTACCTTATGCTTACAATGCACCCTGCCATGGGGCCTACCATAGGGGTGACTAACATGAAGTTAAGGAAAGGTTTAGGGATTGGCAAGTAGGTGTACTTGCGCAGTCCTCGTGACAGTCAGACTGCACGTGGTCTAGCAATGGTAGACCTTCAGACATACTTTTACTAGGCCGCTCTTGTGGGTGGCACAACATGTGCTGCAGGCCCACTAGCAGCATTTGTATTTACAAGCCCTGGCACTCCTGGTGCACTCTACTAGGGACTGACAGTAAACCAAATAAGCCAAACATGGAAGTCAATCAATACAGCAATTTCACATAGGGAGCACTTGCACTGTGGCACTGATCAGCAGTGGCACAGTGCCCAAAGCAATATACCAGCAAAAACATCGTAAACAGAGGAGGCAAACAGAAAAAATGGAGGAGAGACTCATGCCAATGATGTCAGGTCTAACACTGGCAGAGACCCCCCACGCGGTGAGGAGCGGTACCTGGGGTGGACCGGGGGAGGCCCTGTGGAGGTGCCGTGACCAGGTGGCTAGTGCCATCTTTAGCGGACTGGGAGGCAGTCGTGATGCTGGATGGCCCTGGTGTAGTTATGTTATGTTATGTTATGTTATTTGGATTTTTTAAGCGCACAGCTGCCCCAGCTAAGGGACGTCCCGGCGCTATCTCTAGAACAGGTAACACAGCCAATAACACAACAAGAAAAGTAGTTAATAGGGCAGAGGGAAAAGGTGAGTTTTAACAGCTCTTCTGAAAGCAAAAAGGTCCTCTAGGGAACGAATGTGGGCCGGAAGTGCATTCCATAGCTTGGAGGCCAAAACCTTAAACGAACGGCCACCCAATCAACAATTTTGGAAGCGGGGTACACAGGCCAAAACTTGGCCAGCAGATCGAAGGTTGCGCGAAGAAGTATATAAAGACCAAAGATGGTGGAGGATAATGGGGGTGTCCAGTTTAAGAATCTTAAACGCAAAGCAAAGGGCCTTGAACTCTATGCGTCTGGTTACTGGTAGCCAGTGCAGGTTGGAAATTGTATTGCGAGCTGAGCAGAAACACGGGAGGCCTACCAGAGCCCTAGCTGCCGCGTTCTGCACTCGTTGAAGTCGCAGAACTTCTGCCTGATTGGCGCCCAAGAACAGTGAGCTCGCGTAATCGAGCCTTAATAATATACTGGCTTGGATCACCATCTGGCGGGTGGGGGCATCGAAGAATTTAAGGATAGGCCTCAGACCACGCAAAATGCCGAAGCAAATGGATGCCACCTTCTTAGAGTGCACCGAGAAGGTTAGTTTAGAGTCCAGCCAGACGCCAAGATTTTTGAGTTCGGAGACGGGATTTGGAGGGGGTCCCAACTCCTTAGGCCACCAGCTGGCGCCCCACAGATCAGGGTGTTTCCCCAACACCATCACCTCAGTTTTGAGGGCGTTGAGTTGTAAACAGTTGGCCGTAAGCCAGCTAGCAACAGCCCTCAAACCGTCCGCGAAGTTCGATGCCAGTTGGTCAGAGTCCCAAGTGATTGCCAGCACCAGATATGTGGAGGGAGAGATGTGAGCTGCGAGTACCCCAAGAAGTGTAGCACCTTGCGGGCCGTGCTGTTTCTGGACAGGTGGCGAGGGGAGAGGCCCGTGCTTGCGGCTCGATCAGCCCATACTTGAAGAGACTGTTGCGTCGGACGAGACTGCCCCTGGGAGCTATACTGGCATAGACTGTGAGGAGAGGCAGCTAGGGGCCGCAGGGGCTCTGTGGCGGCTTGTGGTGTTTGCCCCGAGCCTGGTGGGCCCTCAAGACTCAAGCGACCCCGCCCTGTGCAGGCCCCCGGGCTAGTTGATGTCTGTGGCCGGCTGGGTGCCCACGACTCGTGTCGCCTGGGCAGCTCCCATCAGACTGAGTTTTGCGCCCTCAGGCCGACAACCTGAGATCCGGGCGCCATTTTGGAGGCAGTGTGGGAGCCATTTTATCCGCTGGTGTGCATAGAGCGGCACGCATCTGGAATATACTCAGCGTCCTCTGGGGAGAGGCCGTCAAGTGTCTGGGGCCCTGTGGAGTGTGTCACCTATACTGGTTGTGGTGCTGTGGCCTCCGCCGCTGGGACCATTGAGGAGCCGCAGATGTAATAACGTGTGCGCGGCGACATCTGTGAAGAAGACTCCTGTGACTACGCAGGCGAGCCATCTCTGCGGGCCGTGGAGTGAGTCGGGCCACTGCTGGAGGTACCTGCGGGGCTGACACTTAATGGTGGGTGCTGGGAACTTGGTAGATACTGGTGCCCCGTCTAGATGGGAGCTGCCCCTCACCCGGATAATGGCACTGGCATGAACTGTAGTATTGGGTGATGACCGAGGCCGACTGGGAGGCCGCACTTAATACCCTCAAGCTGTGACCACTGAGACAAGACTGTACGCTCGTAGCCTGGCCCGGCGAGACCTGGGGCGCCATTTTGTTGTTGGAGTTGGCGCCATTTTCGCTGCTGCTGGTGTCATCTCACCTGGTGTTGATCCCGAGACAGCAGCCCCTGAAACGAGATTGGCGCCGTGCCCGGGGAGGGCACCGGGAACTCAGGTCTGCATGAAGCACGCTGGATCCCGCTGCTGTGACACTGTAACCTATTGGCGTGGGACTGCTGGTGCAGGGCCTCTGGAGGATCGGAGAAGATACATCACTACCAGAAAGTGAGGTGCCGGGTAATCCACTGCCGGAGGCACCTGTGGGGCGAGCGTGGACTGCTGGGCGCTGGGGCCTAGCCTGTGTTGACGCTTGGTTTGGATTGGTGACTCCCCTGGCGGCGACTGGTGGCGCTGGACTGGTGGGGTGCCCTCTCCATTGGGACATTGGTGGGGGCCTGTAGTCCGAGGACGGGCGGCTGTCAGCAGGTGTGGAGGCCTTCTGTGCAACAGCTTGCAATGGGCAGGCTCAGGGACAAAACCCTGCAGAAACAGCAGGTCACAGATGGACCGGGCCAGTCGCATGGATCACAAGGCGACAATCTGGGTCTGGCGGCGGCCCTTGCAGCCAAGATGGATTCCGTACTGCCAGCGGTGGAGCGCATCGGCAACACATTGGAGCAGACAAAGACATCCCTTGAGACCCGAATCGACAAGGTAACATCAGATTTTACATTACTTCACACCGATCATTGCAAATTGGTGGTATCAGTCGCCGAGCAGCGCCAGTCACTCCAAGGAGCTGCAGCCAGTGGTGCACCAGCATACTTCGGTGCTCCAAGACATCATTGATAGGATACATGTGCTGGAGTATCGTATGGAAGACGCAGAAGGCCGCTCCGGGCGCAACAATGTTCGAGTGGTCGGGCTTCTGGAAGGCGAAGAAGGGAAAGACCCGGAGAGGTACACTGAGTCCTGGCTGAGAGACCTCCTGCCCTCGGAGGTGTTGTCCCCGCACTTTGCTGTGGAAAGAGAGCATAGGGTGCCAGCGCAGAAGCCTCGACCTGGCGCCCGCCCTCGCCCGTTTCTCTTCAAACTACTGAATTATCGTGATCGGGATATGGTGCTGCGCGAATCGAGGAAGCTGGACAACCTGACAGTGGGAAACAGATGTGTGATGTTTTTTCCTGACTACACGACAACAGTGCAGAGACGGAGGAACACGTACCTGGCGGGGAAGAAGCAGCTGCAGGAACTTGGACTGCTGTACCCCTTGCTGTTCCCCTCCCGACTTAGAGTGATCACCAAGGATGGGGCCCGCCTCTTCGACGCGCCGTCGGAGGTATGGGACTGGTTGGAGGAAACAGGGCAATGGAAGGGCGCACGACCTGAGAGCACGGAGGGGGGCGGTGAATGGCAGGTGCAAAAATCGAGAAGACGCAGGAAAAGAGGGTCCCATCGAAGCCAGAGCATTGGCCCAGCAGCTCCTAGTCTGGAGGAAAAG
The DNA here is from genome assembly GCF_964261635.1 of Lissotriton helveticus. Taxonomy (NCBI): domain Eukaryota; kingdom Metazoa; phylum Chordata; class Amphibia; order Caudata; family Salamandridae; genus Lissotriton; species Lissotriton helveticus. Next base: position 1,509,664,646 of record NC_136057.1, read on the forward strand.
CGGCTCGAGCGGCAGGAAGCACTCAAAGCGGTTGTGAATCTGGGAGTAGTGCAAGGCGTGGGCCGCGGACCTCGCAGACACGCAGTGAGCCGAACTTGAGCATCCGTCGTCCCCATCAACTGTACTCACTGACGACATGGCCATGCCAGTGGTAACACCACAGATAGCCGACCTCCTTATGTGATGTAATTTGTGGCAAATGTAATAGGGGCCTCGCTATTAGCTTGACATTTGCTAGTGATGTTTTTTTCTCATATCGCTGCTTTGCGCACTGAAGAGATATTATTGAGGCTCACTTGCTTTCCTTCATGTATACTTGCATGGCTGCGGAAACCTGTTGGGCTGTGGGGCGGAGGGTGTAATCCCTGGGCTTAGTCTAATAAGAGCTGACAGTTTAATCGCCCAGCGGGCTCCCTTGCAGGCGTCACACACCAACCAGGCGCGGAGACAGGTATCAGACATTCAGAGGCACCTCCCGTGATCCCAGGAGAAAGTGTTAGGGGTGTAGAGTAATGGAATTGTTGGCAGCACACGCACCCAACCAGCAGACACGCTGAGTTAAACCCACTATGCTGAGGTGGATCTTGTTAAAGTTTGGACGTATGCCCCACAGGGGACTCGCGCTTCTTGTTATATTGTTTGTGACCGTTCACATGTTTCCAATGCAGCACACTGGCCTTCCTTTCCCCACTGGCGCTCCTAGACCCCCCGTGAGGTGTTCCCTCGACCCTATGCGTGTGCGGACAGACCTGCTACATGACACACACTAACATAGTGACCTGGAACATCCGCGGTATGCACACCCCCTCTCGTCGTTACTCAGTATTTTCCTACCTACAATGACATGGGGTGGGGATAGCCCTTCTCCAGGAGACGCATATGACCCTGGTCAAGATAGACAAGCTGAGCAGGCGTTGGAGGGGACAGATATTTGGTACCACCTTCTCTGCACATGCGCGCGGCACTCTGATCTGGATAAGGGCGGGTGTCCCGTTCAACTGTACAGACGTGCTGGTGGACCCTGTGGACAAGTACACGCTGGCACGGGGGCGACTGAATGGCCAGGAAATCCTGCTAGGCTTCCTCTATGCCCCGAATACAGAGCAGCCTTCCTACTTAAAGAGTCTGAACCACATCCTTCACCCATACGCTGGACTCCCCTGGCTGGTTGGGGGGACTTCAACATGGAGTACTGGACACACATTTAGACAGGTCCTTCCCTCCCCTTCGAGCTGCAAAAGTGACATCTACCGCACAGGCGTTTAAGGATTGGCTTGTACACTGGGAGGTATGTGACCTCTGGCGCGCGCAGCACCCCACAGATAGGGCCCGATTCACAGAACTAACTTAAGGCCAAATCCTAAACTTACTACTTTTGGTATTCACAGAAGTTAGGATTTTGTCTTAAGTTTATCTTAAGATAGACTTAAGACAGACTTAAGATAGGATCTTGTCTTAAGTCTGTCTTAAGTCTGTCTTTAAGACAAACTTAAGACAAAATCCTAACTTCTGTGAATACCAAAAGTAGTAAGTTTAGGATTTTGTGTTAAGTTAGTTCTGTGAATCGGGCCCATAGAGTCTACTCCTTCTATTCCACAGTTCATGACCTGCATGTCCACCTGGATAGAATAATAGGCACCCAATCATTGCTCCCGCTCCTAGCCAAGACAGAATATCTAAGAAAGACGCACTCAGATCATAATCCCCTACTGTTCAGGATCAGCTGGGAGGCAGACCGTCCGCCTGTGCCCACGTGGTGGCTGCAGCCTGCTTCGCTTGAAGACGCCGAGTTCCAATCATCACTGGGCACGGCCATTTTAACCTACTTCGAGGCCAATGAGGGGACGGCGAGCAGCACACTAGTGGAGTGGGAGGAACATAAAGCAGCTATTCGCGGGCATTGCATGGGGGCCACATGGAACATTTGGAAAAAGTTATCGGCCTCACTGACGAAACTGGAGTTAGAGCTCTTCCGATATGAAAGGGAGGGTGAGGGGACGGGTGAGCACTCGTGCGCGCTCAGGAATCTACGCACTAAACACGCGTTGCATATGGAGCAGTTGCGCTGCCATAGCTATGCGGCGCACACGGCTAGGACACACGCCAAGGCAGACAGAGCTGGCCGTTTGTTGGTCTGGCTGGTGCAGAGCGAAGGGCGTAGAGCCCCCATAGGAGCGATGCGCACTGCGGAGGGGGAGTTGGTATACACTCAGAGAGAAATTCACCGTGCCCTGACCAACAACAACAACAACAACAAAGGAGTTTATAAAGCGCCTGGTGACGCCATCACGGCGTGTCCCCGCGCTGAGAAAGAAATCAGGTGCATAGATGGAGTTACAGAGAGAACAGGTGAGTTTTCAAGCTTTTCCTGAAAGCAGTCTCCGAGTCCGCAAGTCTAATCTCCATAGGGAGAGCATTCCATTCTTTGGCGGCCATAGCCCGAAAAGAGTGGCCACCCATTCTGGCCTTCCTGATACGGGGTACTGTGAGCAAGCCAGTTCCCCTGGAGCGAAGAGTTCTATTGGGCTCATAGGGAATGGCTAAGTCTTTCATGTAGGAAGGAGCTTTTTGGGAGATGATCCTATAGCATATTAATAATGCTTTAAAAAGAATTCTCTTTTTTATGGGTAGCCAGTGGAGGGTATCTAGAGAAGGTTTGGAAGGGGCTCTCTTGGGAAGCCTAAGGACTAGACGTGCTGCTGTGTTCTGCAGGACTTGAAGTCTCCTGATGTTTTTTTGCGATGTTCCGAGCAGAAGCACATTCCCATAGTCTATTCTGGAAAACCATTATAAGCACCTATACCAGTCTCGAGGCACTGGCCCCCAGCATGCGCTGGACGTGTTTCTGGACGCCCTTGCCTTATCTGTGGCATCTGAGGAACACAGGGGCGCGCTTAACGCTACGCTTACTCTGGAGGAAGTGGGAGATGCAATTGGAGACATGGCGGCTGACAAAACCCCTGGGCCGGTGGTCTGCCCACGGAATATTACAAGGCTTACAGGGACATTTTGACGCCCCTACTCCTTCAGTTGTTTAACACTGCCATAGATGAAGGTTCATTCCCCCGTCCATGCGGGAAGCGTTTCTGGTCTACTTACCTAAGCCGGACCGGGACCACACTGCTTTAGGCTCGTACAGGCCCCTGGCAATGCTCAATGCGGACTATAAAATCTTTGCGTAAATCCTTGCAAAGCGGCTCGCGGCAGTGGTCCCTCATCTAGTGCACCCCGATAAGAACGGGTTTGTGCCGGCGAGATCTACATCCCTGAACCTCAGGAGGTTCTTTAGGGTGGAGAGGGAGGCAACAAGGGAATGGCCCAGGGCAGGGTGCCTGATAATCGATTTGGAAAAAGCCTTTGACTGCCTGGAATGGAGGTACCTGGATGAGGTGCTCCCACGCTACACCCTGGGCGAGGGTTTCCTGCAGGCGGTTAAGCTCCTCTATACGAACCCTGTGGTTCGGGCGCGGCTGGGCCCATATATTTCCGAGTCGGTGGCAGTGGGCCGGGGCACCCGTCAGGGATTCCCCCTGTCCCCGTTGCTGTTCGTGCTAGCAGTGGAGCCATTGATGGCGGTACTGCGGCAGCACTGGGAGCGGGGATTCCCCTGGGAGATGCGCCTCACCAGGTCTCGCTTGATGCGGACGACCTGCTTGTGTTCGTACAAGATGTGGCGCATGTACCGGAGAGGCTGGCCCAAGTGCTGGAGCAGTTTGCGGTTGTCTCGGGGCTTAAGGTAAATGCGGGCAAGTCATGTCTTTATGCCTTCAATGCGGAGATAAAAGACCCAGGGTACTGTCTTGGTGACACAAGAGGCCAATGGAAAGCAGACACCTTCAGGTATCTTGGGATACAGGTCTATAGGTAGCCAGCTAACTTATTCGAAGGCAACCTGGGTAAAGGGGTGGCAGCGCTTAGATCCCAGATGCGCTTTTGGCCTTCCCTTCCGCTGACCACAACGGGTAGGGTGGCCCTTGCCAAAATGATTATGCTTCCCAGACTTCTGTATTACTTTGTCAACCTGCCTCTGTAAGTGCCACCCTCCTTCTTTTCGTCGCTCAACGCGATGCTACGGGACTTTATTTGGGGCACGTCCCGACACCGGCTGGCGCTCGCGAAGTTGTTCCTGCCAACGTATTTTGTCAGGCTGGCCGCTCCCTGTTTTGAACATTATTACATAGCGGCGCAGCTTCAATGGATCGCCCGCTGGCTGGCAGACAGAGGTAGAGAAGACACCACCACAGTGGAGGCACCGTATTCGCTGGAGAAAATCACTAGGCTTTTCCACCCAAAGATGGCACCTGTGAGACCCACCCCACTACTGCTGGCGGTAGCATATAAATACTTCCGCAGAGCCCTTTTTCTTACCCGAAGGGTACTTACAAACACGCCTGCGGTGCCCCTGGAGCTGGATCGCTGGAAGGAGGCGGACATACAGACACTGGGGGACCTATTTCGAGACGGTGCGTTGGTGCCGTATGAGACTCTGGTTTCGGAGGACGGGCTTCCCCCTGGGGGGTTCCTGCTGCACGATCTATAGTGCCAAAAATGACAGCCAAATGGGGAGACATGACGTCAGAGCCCCCACAACATTTAACCATGCAATATCTGCACATCATGGGGAGGGGCAGGCACCTGGTACGTTGGTTTGCGGGGTCATTAAGGATACACACCAGGACTAGCTTGCCCTCACTCAGGGATAAATGAGAGCAGGACATGGGCAGACAACTGTCTGACAAGGAATGGGAAAGAACACTCAAAAGCCAGGTGTGCGTCCCAGAAACCTGCGCTTCCGCCAAATACAACTTAATGTTGTTCACAGGGCCTATCTCACCTGCACTTATAAATAGATATTTCCATCGTGCGGATGTGTCCTGCCCCAGATGTGGGGAATGCGGGCTCCTCCACCTCTTATGGAGCTGTCCCAGGTTGGGCTCCTACTGGAGTGCAATTGGTGAGGTGCTCTGCAGATGTACTGGGCGTACTATACCCCTTGAGTGGCCGGCATACATATTGCATCAATTTAAGAGACCACCTAGGGACAAGGCGTCATCCAGCTTCTTAGACCTGGGGATGGTGGTGGCTACGCGCCTTCTTACGAGGCGCTGGAAGGCGAGTGACCCACCAAGTATATGGGCGTGGACCTCCTCCCTTCAGGCATGGGCTCGGGCAGATTGGACGGCCGCACGTAGGGAGTAAACAGTGGGACTTCAGAAGGAACCAATGGCGGAGCACTGGGAATGCATGCTTACCGTCTTGCAGCAGGAAGGGGGGACTGGGGGCGCAGGAGTTGCGGTAGATTGAGTGGCGCCCTTCGGGGTTGGGGTTGGGGATATCCAGTTCAATCACTCAATTTGGATAATGCCAATGACTACTAGAGACACATGGGCTCCAGGTGTGGAGTTTAACTGAGACTAGAGAATGAGCGTGACAGGGGGGGGGAGCTGCCCGGGGAGGGGGGGGGGGAAAGGGTCCATCAGGTGCCAGTGTTATTTCTTAGCTGCAAAAGTTTCTTTCTGTTTTCTTTAACTGTTTGGTTTCAACTGTTGTAGAAAAGTCATTTTTGTGCACAAACCTGGTGCAGGGAAGATCCATCCTCAACTATGTTAATACACGCAGGCTTAGCGTGTGGACAGTCATGGACCCACTTTGGGGCTGTTGCCCTGAAAGCATGTGTTTAGCCAGTATTGGGTAGGTATTCCCCCTTCTAATCCCGCACAAGTTGCAAGGCATACTAAAGAGCATCAGGCATACCCACTTATTGTGCTGCAATTGTTAAAGTGTCCAATGTACTGTGATATCCTTCACTGCTTTGTTTCTAAAAACTGCTAATAAACAGATTTGGCAAAAAAAATAATTTAAGAAGACTGGAATAGACAGCAAGGGCAACCCAGAGGACTGCACTCAGTGCCTCTAGAGCTATTGCTGGATCAGAGTTTTGTTTAACATCGTTTGCCGACTGGGCAAGCTTAGCTACCTACACAGACCGACTCATAATAATAGTAAATAGTAGTAGCACAGAAAATGATGGTAGAGGCAGGATAAGAATGTAGAAACAGTCTACAAGAAGATCAAAGACTATTTTGTAAAAAATAGAATTAGGAAACAGTTTGGAATGAATAGGAGCTGTAAAAGTTAGGGAAGTATAATTATTAATATTAAACATTTGCTTGTGGGTTTGATGCAGAAATCATACTCACTACAGTTATTTAAAGACAGTCCACACATCTCCACTTTGCTTAGCCTCTTCGTCTGCCACTTACCTGTTTCCAGGTGTGCAGGACTCTGTCTTGCCAGCTCCCTTGATTCTCCCACTTCGATCTCACCACAAAGAACATTTGGTGCATTAGTCTCGCACGTGGATGGGAAGAAAAACAAGTAGAAAAGGCGAGATGGATTAACAGACTTGATTTTACTACGCGTTGAGGTCAGTTGCAACATTGTACTGTAAACCAAGGTAACCAGTGTTTTTGTTCAACTCGTACATACTGTTGGCAGGGCTTTGCCAGAGAGGACATGGGTGAAGCTAATCCCATCTAAATTTTCTTATGAGTTTGATGCTGCAATCATGCTCACTACAGTTTCAAAATTGTTGATAAAGGAGCCTTTAGGGATAACCTAAATGAAAACAAAACAACAACAAAACTAAAGGTTGGTTGAGATTTGAAAAGCTTTTGTGAGCTGATACCTTAAGAGATAGAGATAATACTAAACTAAAGCCTTATTATGTGTTTGTTTATAAGTACAATATCTGCCGGTACAATTCATAAGACTGGTGTGAATGCCTGCATCAGTGTTGCTGTTGAGTAGACGAGCCACAGCGTCTTTGACTCTACACACTCTCTCTATCCTAACCCCCTCCCACACGCTGGGCCAGCTGGTTGCTCTGATCTTCATGCTTTCCAGTGCCAATAAAGTGCCCCTGCAGCTCCCATATCACAGTATGCATGCAAGTTTAGTTCCAAGGGAGGCTGAGCTAACCCTCTTTTGACTGATCCCAGCTTAAGGTATTGTACCAGTTCCCCTTTCCCTGCACTGCCTATAGTACCTGTCCCTGTGCTGCCTGCAGTCCCTGACCCTACGCTGCCTGCAGTCCTTGTCCCTGTGCTGCCTGCAATCCCTTTACCTATGCTGCCTGCAGTCCTTGTGCATGCGCTACTTGCAGTCCTTGTCCCTGCACTGCCTGGTGTCCCAGTGCTGCCTGCAGTCTCTGTCCTTATGCTGCCTGTAGACACTGTCCTTGCACTGCCTGCAGTCCCTGTCTCTGCCCTGCCTGCTGTCCCTGCACAGCTTGCAGTCCCTATCCCTCTGCTTCCTGCTGTCCCCGCACTGCCTGCAGTCCCTGTGCCTTTGCTTCCTGCAGTTTGTCCTTGCGCTGCCTGCTGTCCCTGTCCCTGCACTGCCTGCTGTCCCTGTGCTACCTGCAGTCCCTGTGCTCCCTGCTCTCCCAGGGTTGCCAGCTTACCCAGCGTTGCCTGCTGTCCATGTGGTTTCCCTGCACTGCCTGTAGTCCCTGTCACTGCACTGCCTGCTGCCCCTTTCCTTGGACTGCCTGCTGCTCCTGACCCTGTGCTGTCTATCCAACATCCTTGACTAGAACCACTAGGACTACCCACCAGGACCACCAACGAGGCTGCTGCATGGCCATAAAGCGGACACACCGCCAACTCACTGCCAGTTGGACAAGACCCACCGCCAGGACCCCAGCCCTCCTGGTACACTGCCAACGAACTCCTGGACCTGGACCCCAGATGCAAAAACAACAGCTGCATCTCCTCCCCAAGATCCACCTAAGGACCTTTCACCTTCCGACACTGCCACTTCTCCTGCGACACAACCTATGAAAGGTGCTGCACCACTCCTGCCCACATGATCCAGAACTCCCCACAACCACTCCACTGTATCTGGCTCATCTCCCGCTCCCTCTGCAAACCCGCCACCAAAATCTGGAACACTATCACCACCCTCTCCATGGACTTTGACTCCATCACCGAAACATGGCCTCTCCCGAAGGCTACACAATACTCCGAGACCAAGCCAACAAATGAGCTAGAGGCATTGCCATCATCTTTAAGGAAAGCATCAGATGCACCATCACCAATGACGACCCCTTGCCTCTCAAGGAACACCTCAAATTCCGACTACAAACTGATGTGAACACCACGATAAGAGGCACCCTCAACTACAGACCCCCAGGACCCCGAACTACATTTTGTGACACCATACCTAATCTTATCACCCATCTAGCAATCAACTCTCACCACTATGTTCTACTCTGTGACTTCAATTCCCACATCCACGATCGACAACTCCAATGATGCTAACTCTGTCACCCTCCTGGAGAACCTGAACAACATCAGCCTCACCCAACCGGGTAACTGAACACGCGCACAAGCTAGACACAAAATGGGCCCCATTTTCACCTCCAGCGACAAAATCAAATTCAGCCACACCCCAGAACACACCTGGACTGACCACAGCATCGTACTCTTCACCATCACCAATGCCCAGCACATCACCTGTGTCAGATCCCCTCTACCACAGCTGTAGCAAGGACACTAAAACCCAGTGGTCACAGGCCTTCACCACCTCCCAGCCTGAGGCCTCAACAGACCTAGACCAGGCCGTCCAGAACTTCACTGCCTTGATAACCAACAGTGCCAACAGAGTCACCCCTCTGAAACCTACAAAATCCAACAAGACCTCCAAACACGGCAGCTGGAACACCCCAGAACTCAGGACCACCAAGCGCAACTGCCACAAACTGGAGAAACAATGGGATGCCACTAAAAACCCCATTGACAGGGAAGCTCACAAAACAGCCCTCAGCAAATATCACTGGCACATCAAGGAAGCCAATAAATCAGCCATCACTACCCACATCAATTCTAAGGCCAACCACACAAAGGAACTCTTCAAAATAGTAAAAGAAGTTGCCAACAGCCACAGAGAACACCATCCATTCCTCCCAAGAACTCTGCGACAACCTCTCAGACTACTTCCACAGCAAAATCACAAACATATATAATAATTTCACCCTCCAACCTGCCACCCTCAACCCCAATGACCTCAACAAACTAATGAATATCAGCCAAACCATTACCACTTGGTCTCCGCTCGCCTCCCTTACCACCTCTGTCAGCATTTTTTCCAGCCCTCACCACCTCTACAACCCAGCATCAAACTCAATCAGCATACAACTCACCAGCATCCTCAACACCCCCATCTCCACAGCACCTACTGGTACAGATGGAAACACACAGAGGTCAGGCCCCTCTTAAAGAAAGCCTCCGCCAACCCCAGCAATATTAAAAAAGTATTGTCCGATCTCCATGTTCCCCTACCCAGCCAAAGTACTCAAGAAAGTCATCACTTCGGAACTCACTAAATTCCTGGAACAAAACCACCTACTGACTGCTCTGATTGCCACCCCAGACATCAGAACATACCTGGACCACAGAGAAACTGTACCCATGATCCTCCATGATCTCTCTATCTCAATTGCCACCATCTCCCTGAATACCCTCACCAACAGACTCTACAACCTAGGCATACAGCAAGAGTCCCTCGAGTGGATTGTCTCCTTCATTACAGGATGCACACAGAACATTCAGCGGCCTCCCTTCACCTAGACCCAAAAGACATCATATGCGGTGTACCTCAAGGATCATCCCTCAGCCCCACCCTGGTCAACATCTACATGACTCCCCCTTGCAGACTTCGACAGATCCTACGGACTCAACATAATCTCCTATGCAGATGGCACTCAACTGATTCTCTCACTCACCAAGGACCAATCCGACACCAAAACCAACTTTTGCAACGCCATGACCAACGTAGCCAAATGGATGAGAGATAACTGCCTCCAACCCAACTATGACAAAACTGAAGTATTGATCTTCGGAAAAAACACCTCCACAAGGGACCACAGCTGGTGGCCTGCAGAACTCATACCTACACCCACACTAATAGACTATGGGTGAAACCTCAGCATTATCCTCAACAGCCAACTGACTATGAAACAACAGGTCAACGCAGACGCCTTCTCCCGCTTCTCACACTTTGCATGCTGCACAGAATCTTCAGATGGATCCCAACCAACACCAGAAAGGACATCACTCAGGTCCCCGTCATCAGTCGCCTCAACCACGGCAGCGCTCTCTAAGCTGGCATCTCCACCCAGCTGTTCAGAAGACTCCAGACCATACAGAATGCTGCAGACTGGACCTCCATTAACGAACCCACATCGCCCCCACTTTAGAGACTACTACTGTCTCCCCATCCAGAAGAGATGCCGGCTCAAAATCCACACCCATCCATTCAAGACCTCCATGGCCTAGGACCTGACCACATCAATCATCGACTGAACGTCCACCAAACCTCTAGACACCTGGGCTCTTCCTCACTCACACCCACCTCATCTGTTTGTAGCCGCTCCTTCTCCTACATCGCTGCCTTAACTTGGAACAACCTTCTCTTCCAGCTCCGTACACCCTCCTTGCTGGTAGACTTCAGAAAGACACCAGACCTGGCTCTTTGATGGAAACATACTGCCTAGATACCCCTAGGGGTGACAGTGTTGCACTTTACAAATGCTGCTGATTGATTGATTGATTGATTGATTAATTGATGAATCCGGTTAGAACAGACATAGCATAAATATTAAACCTTCCACATGAACAATGGTGCTGGAATTCTATTTGCATATGCCAAAGGTATCATTTTCCCACATTCAAATAGTCATTTTTAGAAAAACCCTTCCTACCTAACCCAGAAACTGACCCTTTCAGGTGGAAACGGATCCTCCAAAAGTACACGCACTTTACTTATGAAGGAAAAAAATAAAAATAAATTAAAAACCTACTACCAATACTTCTGTGGCATGGCCAGCAATATCAGGAACTCCCTTTTTTTTAAAACAGTTTTTATTGATAGATTGCACAAAAAATCACAGATCTCTGTATCCTAGAGGTATCTGCCAGACATAGGTACATATATAGGACAATGCAATCCATCATGGCTTTTACATGTAGTATAATGGGATCATTGCACAAAACTAACCCACCTCCCTCCCCCCCAACTGTCCCCAACTCCATCCCACACGAACTCCTTCCCCCCCCTGCACCATTTCCTTTTGTTTTTTGTTTAAAACTATTTTGATTGATCACGAGGAAATCGCAGAGCTCTGTACCCCAGAGATTTCTGCCAGGCAAAAAGACACACATATGTGACATCGCAATCCAGCAGAGTTTTACAAAGGGAATATATAAACATTATCGAAACCATTAACAACCCGCCTCCCCACCCCCTCCCCCTCCCCCCCTTGCACGGTAGCTAGCTTCTTGGCAATTAATATACAGTCATCTGTCAACATAGCACTCTCATAGATCCGGTGTTGGGTCCTGTTCTGGCGGAGGTTCGAGCCATATACCCCTAAAGTCGGCCCACCGCCGCCAAATTTTATAATGTATGCCAGAAATATGGGCTTCTCCAGCCCCATGCAAAAGTCTAGACCCCTCTTCCAAGCTACGAGGGACGGGGCCCTTGGATCTTTCCACGCCCTGGCTATGTCTCTCTTGGCCACTGTAAGCCCTAGCAACAATAAGTGTCTCTTGTAAAGATTCCCCCCACCCCATCCAAGACATGTAGAAGGCCAAGGCGCGACGTACGCGGAAGCACCCACCCGAGCGCCTCATCCAGGCTATTCCAAACCCCATTCCAGAACCTATCTAGGTGGCTACAGCTCCACACCGTATGCAGGAAAGTGCCCACCCCCCGACCTCATCTAATACAATCCGGGGATGCAATGATGCCCGCCTGCCACAGCCTTCGCCTAGTGAAGTACACCCTGTGTAGGTATTTAAATTAGATTAGCCTAAGGCGGACCGATATGGCAGCACCTCTGGGACTTGCTAGGGCCTCATTCCAATCCTCCTCCTCCAGTGCCCCAATATCTTCCTCCCAGGTCTCCCTCAACTTCTGCAAGGTGGATGAGCAGTGTATAGTCAGGGATTGGTAAATGCGTGATATTTTCTTAGTTCCAATATCTCCCATGAAAACTCTAGCTTCTAAGGGGCTGAACTCCGGGAGGGAGGTCAGTCCCTCCAGGTGTGGGGCCAGGGCATGCCGGAACTGTAGGTAGCGGAAGAACTTGGTACGGGGCATGTTATACTCTGTGCTCAGCTCCTGAAATGACTTAAGTGACGTCCCCGTCCAAACAGCACCCAATTTAGAAATTCCGATGCTGTCCCATCCTGCAAAGCCTTGTAGCGCTGCTAGGCCAGGTAGGCGGCCATTATGCCAAAGGGGAGTCTCTTCAGTCAGGGTCTGCCACCACCCCATCCGACGCAGAGCTTGCCTCCAAATAGTAAAAACCACTTGTGTCGCAGGCGGTAGCACCTTACGCCTATGTGCTGCATACAGAAGAGTGTGCAGCGTATGGGGTTCCATCATGAGCATATGCCGGATCCCCCCTGTCTCCATACCACCATTCATTCAATACTAGGAGATGCGAAGCTTGGTAATATGATAGGACATCTGAGGTTGCCAAGCCCCCAAAATACATTGACCGAAAGCACGTTCGCAGCGCCACTCGGACCGGGCCGCCCACCCACAGAAACTGCCCGAAGACGGAGTCTTCTTGTTTGAACCAGGAAGGTGTAATAGAGTAGGGATAATTCTGCAGCTGGTAGAGCAGCCGAGGCAGGGCCACCATTTTGAAAATGGCCGATCTTGCATATATGGTATGGGGCATCGGGTCCGTTCCCAGATTGGCACCACATTTCGATCCTAATTTGCTGGGGAAGCCATTGGGGCCAGGGGCCTTGCCAGTATTCAGCTCTCCCAGAGCGTTACCCAATTTCTCCTCCGTCAACGGGAGGTCAATACGGTCCCGGGCTGCATCCAAAACTGCTTGCGGCGGTAAATCCACTGTAAATTTGTGAACGACTTCTGCGGAAATGCACTCTTGTGGGGCATATAAGTCCGCTTAGTATGTCGCAAAGCCATCAGCCAGCGCCTTGGGATCCGTGATAGGGGTCCCACCTCATCCTGAATCCTCAGGAGTGTCTGAGCTTGAAAGAGGCCCTGACACAGTCTATGGAGCATCGTCCCCGATTTGTCGCCCCATTGGTACACTCTACTTCGGGTCGCCAGCCACATCTGCCGTGCCTCATCCAACAAGAGCGAGGCGTATGACTGCTGTGCCAGCAGTAGCTGCTCAACCTTCTGGTCCTCCCCCTCGTTGCCACTACAGTGCTCCAGTTCCCTGATCTCCGCCTCCTCATGGTCCAGGGCCTCCCTACGCCTCCTCCGAGCCGCGGCACACCAAGCAATATCTACACCCCGTAGTGTGGGCTTCCTCGCCTCCCACAGTGTCGTCGCACCCGCCCCAGTCCCCAAGTTGTCAGACCAGTAGTGGGCTATGGCCTCCCTTATGTGCTTTTGATATTCTGCCAGTTGCAGATGCCATACTGATAAACGCAAATTGCAAAAAACACAGTTGATGGACAGAATGTAGAACAATGTCATACATTCACCCCAGTCCAAGGATCTGGGCCTAAAATCCATCGTTTTTTTGCACTCCACACCACCCTGGGTTACACACTGGCTATATGCAAATCAGCTCTGACCCTGTGCCTCATGGGAACAGTCCAGTCCGAACTACCAAGCCATGTCTTTCCCAGACCGGAATCAAGCATCCAAGGACCGGTTTCTGGCTATCAGCCTTCATCAGCCTGGATAGCTTGACTCCAGTGGTGTGGAGAGCCTGGGACTCACGTCTGAGCATACCCAGCCCACTCGGGGTGAAAATTGCAAAAAACACAGTTGATGGACAGAATGTAGAACAATGTCATACATTCACCCCAGTCAAGGATCTGGGCCTAAATCCATCGTTTTTTTGCACTCCACACCACCCTGGGTTAGACACTGGCTATATGCAAATCAGCTCTGACCCTGTGCCTCATGGGAACAGTCCAGTCCGAACTACCAAGCCATGTCTTTCCCAGACCGGAATCAAGCATCCAAGGACCGGTTTCTGGCTATCAGCCTTCATCAGCCTGGATAGCTTGACTCCAGTGGTGTGGAGAGCCTGGGACTCACGTCTGAGCATACCCAGCCCACTCGGGGTGAAAATTGCAAAAAACACAGTTGATGGACAGAATGTAGAACAATGTCATACATTCACCCCAGTCCAAGGATCTGGGCCTAAATCCATCGTTTTTTTGCACTCCACACCAGCCTGGGTTAGACACTGGCTATATGCAAATCAGCTCTGACCCTGTGCCTCATGGAAACAGTCCAGTCCGAACTACCAAGCCATGTCTTTCCCAGACCGGAATCAAGCATCCAAGGACCGGTTTCTGGCTATCAGCCTTCATCAGCCTGGATAGCTTGACTCCAGTGGTGTGGAGAGCCTGGGACTCACGTCTGAGCATACCCAGCCCACTCGGGGTGAAAATTGCAAAAAACACAGTTGATGGACAGAATGTAGAACAATGTCATACATTCACCCCAGTCCAAGGATCTGGGCCTAAATCCATAGTTTTTTTGCACTCCACACCTCCCTGGGTTAGACACTGGCTATATGCAAATCAGCTCTGACCCTGTGCCTCATGGGAACAGTCCAGTCCGAACTACCAAGCCATGTCTTTCCCAGACCGGAATCAAGCATCCAACGACCGGTTTCTGGCTATCAGCCTTCATCAGCCTGGATAGCTTAACTCCAGTGGTGTGGAGAGCCTGGGACTCACATCTGAGCATACCCAGCCCACTCGGGGTGAAAATTGCAAAAAACACAGTTGATGGACAGAATGTAGAACAATGTCATACATTCACCCCAGTCCAAGGATCTGGGCCTAAATCCATCGTTTTTTTGCACTCCACACCACCCTGGGTTAGACACTGGCTATATGCAAAATACTGATAAACGCCAGCGGAATGGCTGTCTCCGCCTATCCAGACAGATAACCACAGTAGTGGGGGAGTGATCGGACAATCCGCGTGGCAGTATGTCCGCTGCCTCCACTCTACCTATGACCGCCCTGGAGACAAATATGTAATCCAGCCTAGAGAAGGATTTATGAACTGCGGATGCGAAGGTATACTCTCGCTGCGCTCCATGTATATGCCTCCAGGTGTCCACCCAAGTTAGGTTCCTAATCATATCACTCAACTTGGTAGAGCTGACTGCCACACTCCCTCCCCCGGGCAGGTGTCTGTCCCGCGCTCCATCTAGGACGTCATTTCAATCTCCACCCACCACTGCTAAAACATCCGGGATGCTTGCCCACACTGCAAATATCCTTTCTGCCAGAGACCACTGTAAAGGGGGCGGGGCATATACACTACCGAACACAATGGGCTCCTCCCCTAGAGTACCTTGAACAAAGATATAGCGGCCCTGTGTACCTACCCAGTGTGTGGAGTGGACATATGGGACCCTGCGGTGCACTAATATAGCCACCCCTCTGGGTCCCTTGGTAAAGCCGGCATGGAAGACTTGGTGGTAGCCAAACCTTTGGAGGCAGAGTACCTTATTGCCTACGAGGTGCGTTTCCTGCAACATGGCCTGCTTCAGGACTGCCCCTCGTTTGATCTTATCAAGCACTCCCCTCACATTCCAACTGAGGACACAAATCGAGCCCCCGGGCCCACTGGCCCTACCATCTGGACAAGACATCAGGGTCCCCCTTGATCAAATAGCCACAACACACGCCACGAAAGTGCATTCTCAACCACCCTTGCCGCTTTGCCCGTACCGTGCAACTCCCCCCAATGCAACTTCAAACTGCCCGCCCCGCCCCAACCCCGGTTCCCACCCCATACCTCAAGAAACAATGAAGTACCTGTCGCAGTGTATCAAGGTCCCCACCCCCAACATGAGGTCGAGGACCCCCCACCCCAATGGATCCCCATGAACTACCCTACCCTCCAAATAACCCCCCCTACAACTACCTACCCACTGGCCCTACCATCTGGACAAGACATCAGGGTCCCCCTTGATCAAATAGCCACAACACACGCCACGAAAGTGCATTCTCAACCACCCTTGCCGCTTTGCCCGTACCGTGCAACTCCCCCCAATGCAACTTCAAACTGCCCGCCCCGCCCCAACCCCGGTTCCCACCCCATACCTCAAGAAACAATGAAGTACCTGTCGCAGTGGGATATATGACGTTACAACGCTGACTTTTACCACGCAGACCATTACCACGCATTTTTTACAACGCAGGACCTTTTACCACGCATACCATTACAACGCTGGTATTTACAACGCAGGTACTATTACAATGCATACCATTACAACGTAAGTATAGGTAAGTAAATAATATGATAAAATAATTATTAATAATATTTTTTTTAATTAATAAATTATTAATGTAATATTTAATATTTTAATTATTTATGTTAATATTTAATTATTAATTTTTAAATATATATGTTAAAAATACCCCTGTACCCCAAAACCCAAACCCAGCCCTAAAACCTAAAAATACCCCTGAACCCCAAAACCCAAACCCAGTCCTGAACCCTAAAAATACCCCTGTACCCCAAAAACTGAACACTGACCCTGAACCCTAAAAATACCCCTGTACCCCAAAAACTGAAAACTGACCCTGAACCCTAAAAATACCCCTTTACCCAAAAACTGAAAACTGACCCTGAACCCTAAAAATACCCCTTTACCCAAAAACTGAAAACTGACCCTGAACCCTAAAAATACCCCTGTACCCAAAAACTGAAAACTGACCCTGAACCCTAAAAATACCCCTGTACCCAAAAACTGAAAACTGACCCTGAACCCTAAAAATACCCCTTTACCCAAAAACTGAAAACTGACCCTGAACCCTAAAAATACCCCTTTACCCAAAAACTGAAAACTGACCCTGAACCCTAAAAATACTCCTTTACCCAAAAACTGAAAACTGACCCTAAACCCTAAAAATACCCCTTTACCCAAAAACTGAAAACTGACCCTGAACCCTAAAAATACCCCTTTACCCAAAAACTGAAAACTGACCCTAAACCCTAAAAATACCCCTTTACCCAAAAACCCAAAACTGACCCTGAACCCTAAAAATACCCCTTTAAAAAAAACCTAACATATAACATTTTAAATATAATTATATACTTACCAATACTTACGTTGTAATGGTATGCGTTGTAAAAGTACCTGCGTTGTAAAAACATGCGTTGTAAATAAATGCGTTGTAATAGTATTTGCGTTGTAAAAGTTCCGTTGTAATGGTAGTGCGTTGTAAAAAATGCGTTGTAGTGGGTGTATACCGTCGCAGTGTATCAAGGTCCCCACCCCCAACATGAGGTCGAGGACCCCCCACCCCAATGGATCCCCATGAACTACCCTACCCTCCAAATAACCCCCCCTACAACTACCTACCCACAACTAGGAGACACCCCGCCCACAAAAGATCCATCCCTCCACCCCGACCACCCTTGGGTAATCTACTGAAGAATCCAAGCTATCTGGGCATACGTCACCCCCACACTATTAGGGCCAAAATCTCCCCCCCAAGGGGGTGTAACACGCAAGTGTGTAGGGCCAATGCAGGAAATCAACAGTATGTCCCTTGAATCATTTAATTGTTCTTCATCTGATTCCCGATTGCTCCTTTCTCCTTCCCAGAAGCAGGGCCCGGCGAAGACCGCTGGCTGGACCTTGACCTCCAGTTGTCCTTCCGCCTCGCCTCCCGGTGAGGCCTCGCCTGCGACTCACTACGAGAGGAATCAGAGTCCAGCCCCGGAGGGGTATGTGCTCGCACCCACACCGTTTCATCTGTCCAAGAAAAAAACTCCTCCGGGGACTCGAAGAAATGTGTGCGTGACTGAAATCCGACCCGCAGGCGGGCTGGATACAGTAAGGCATATGGTATTTTCAGATCCCGCAGCCAAGCCTTAGCCGCCGTAAAAGACTGTCGTTGTTGTTGCACCATACGGGTGTAGTCTGGGAAGATCAGGACACGTTGATTTTCAAACATCAAAGGTTCCTTCGCTCTGGCCTATTTAAGGATCGTGTCCCTGTCATGATAGTTCAATATCCTAGCGATTACAGGCCGCGGCCTTGACCCCACCGGCGGCTTCTGCACCAGGCCCCGATGCGCCCGCTCGATTACAAAGCACCGGGACAGAGTATCAGGTGGAAGCCAGCTCTCGAGCCACTGCGTCAGGAAGCCCTTCATGTTCCCCTTCTCATAACCCTCCGGTAGGCCTACAAAGCGTAGGTTTTGCGCCTGGCGCGCCCCTCTGCATCCTCCACTCGAAGCGCCAGGCCCTTCTGACATGCCTCCATACTGGCCACCTTATGCTTGAGGGTCACAATGTCATCCTCAGCCCCAGAAATGCGTGTCTCCGCCTCCGTAATGCGGGAGACCGCGTTCCTAAGGTCCTTGCGCAGCAGCATGACATCAGAGCCTACTGCACCAATTTTAGCCTCCAGCGCAAACCGGGACTGAGTGATGGCTGCCATAAGCCCCGCATTGTCTGGCCCGGCCTCCTGATGACCACCCGAGGCTCCCGCGCCTCCACTGGGCCCGGTAAACTTGTCAATTGGGCCATGCTTGGGGGGCCCCCCACCACCTGCGCCGCGGGTCATGGCCACCCAGGCGGTACTACACAAAGTCCTGCTGCCAAATCTCCCGGGTGACTAGCCAGCAATTCCAATCAGGGACCCTCCGCGGCCCGGCCCGGCCGGCGTATCGCCGATCCGTGGACTCATCCGCCATCGCCAGAGGCACTGGGGCCCCCCACACAGTCACCTCACTCTCCGCAGCTCTCCACTCTATCAGATCCAGGCCCCCACCAGGACTGCCGCGCCCTGGACTGTCCCGCAACCACATCTGGGGGGGCGCCGCACACCCCCTTACTGTCTGGGCCGTCCAACCGGCGCCACCGGGGGAAGACCACCACCAAGTCCACTGTCGGATACTGCCCCAGGGCTCCCCAAGCTCAGGTTCCACCACTCTGACCAGGCCAGGCTACCCTGTTCTCTCCTCTCGCCAGGGCCCGGGGCCCACCGGTCTCCCCAGGAAGCCTCTCAAACTGTGGGGCCCTCAGATATTGCGGTGGGAGCCACTTGGATCCGGCGTCGGCCCCAATAATATCAGGTTCGCCCCACCAGGGCTAGGCCGCAGCCCGGTCCAACCGCCGAAAGTGGTTGCCACTAGCCCAAGCGTTTCACAGAGCCCCAACGGCCCAGTGTGGAAACCCCCGGGGCCGGGGCAGTGCCACAGCCGCCACCACTTGTCCGTCAATAGCCCATGGGTCAGTGCGGGCAGCCCCTGCAGGTCTCGCCGATCAGGGAGGGAGGGCCAGAGGCGGCCGGGTCAGTTCCCGCCCACTACCTCCAGTCTGTTGAGTCCGGGGCCCATCAATGTCTTTGAGGGGGGTATTCCCGCCCGCCTCACCGCTCCTGCCGCACCACGGGCCCCCGCTCAGCACCCTCGGGCAAGCACACCTCCTTACTTTCGCCCCGTCGGGCCAGTCGCGTCTGGGGAGAGTCGCTGCAGCCACCAGCGTCCAGGTCACCAAAATTTAGCACCCAACCGCCGTCCTCCACAGCCCTCCGTCACTCGATGGCAGTGGGGGGCGGGTATAGCAGCCAGATCGCCGCCAGCTCCAACTCAGCAGCGGTGCCACTCGCCCACCGCCGTTTGCCACCTTCCTGCAGCCGCCGCCGGGGTCCGCAAAACTCAAGGTCCCCGGCGTCACGCTGCGGCGCAGGCCTCGCCGCCTAGGGACTTGATCTCCACTCCCCGGAGCACCAAAACTGCCCAAATTTCACCCCGGGCTTGCCCGCAATTGTCTCTACCGGAATAACCCTCCGGGACGTCTCAGGGTGGGGGAGGAACAGGATAATTTTTCGGGTGAGTAGCCGCGGGACGGAGCTCTTCTAGGCTGCGTCCGCCATGCTGGTTACCTTGGCCACCCCCCCAGGAACTCCCTTTTGAGATAAGATGAAACCCATCCACATCCATCGTCTGGAAAGTAATTAATACTTTTCTTTCCTACAAACTCTTTCTTTCCTGGGGACTTGGCCTTGCCCCTTCTTCCTGTTTAGACCCTGCCCGTCATCTGTCCACTGCCCCCAGTCACACCATAACTTGCCTGAGTCTTCATAGACCTAAGGTACTTTACACCCGTTGCATAAATCTATGCATCACTGCCTCTGGGAAAACTGTGCATAGACTCTCCCCACCTTGCATACCCACTGTTGGACTTGGCCCTTTTTGGAGGGTTATCCCCAAACTTTTTGCCTTCCTCCTGTATTTTTTCCGAACTGTTGTTGGCTGTTTTATGACTCTGGGCACTTTACCACTGCTGATCAGTGCTAAAGTGCATATGCTCTCTATTGTAAACTGCTGTTATGGATTAGTGACTCCATGATTGGCTTATTTGATTAACTTGTCAGACCCTAGTACAGTGCACCATGTGTGCCCAGGGCCTGTAAATCAAATGCTGTTGGTGGGCTTGCAGCCCTGCGTGTGCCACCCACAGAAGCAGCTTGTAAAGTGTGTCTCAGGCCTGCCATTGCAGAGCCTGTGCGCAGTCTAGTACTGCCATGTTGACTTGTGAAATACTCCC
The DNA here is from genome assembly GCF_964261635.1 of Lissotriton helveticus. Lineage (NCBI taxonomy): Eukaryota > Metazoa > Chordata > Amphibia > Caudata > Salamandridae > Lissotriton > Lissotriton helveticus. Next base: position 1,509,685,247 of record NC_136057.1, read on the forward strand.
ACTTTCCAATCCCTAAACCTTCCCTTTTCTACATATTAGATACCCCTAAAGTAGGCCCAAAGGTAGGGTGCATTGCATGTAAAAGGAAGAATATACCCTGATGTGTGTGGCATGTCCTGATAGTGAATTACAGCCATTTTCATTTTCGCTGTTGCAAGGCTACCTGTCCCCATAGGCCAGAATGGGCAATTTGATTATAACATCTTATAATCCTAACTGACCCAGGGAACATCTGTTAGTGAAGTTGGTTTTAACATTCTGTGTGTGAAAATATCACTTTTAGAAAGTGGGTATTTTCTTACCTAACCATCCAGCTTGCCTCTGCTAGCTTGTGTATTCCATGTCTGGTTTGTGAGTGACAGGGGCTGAGGGGGCTCCAGCAGACAGGGTGAGTCAGCACAGGGCTGAATAGTCCTATATGCATGTAGAGTGGTGGGAAGAGTAGCACCTGGGCCTGAATGGGGCTGTGCCTGCCTTCCACAATGCTGGCTCCACCTCCTGTTGTTATGCTCCTCTGGCTCCTCAGGATCGATGTGATGCTATAAGGGTTCCGCTTCCCGATCTTTCCGAACTCACTATGAAATACACTGAGTTGCGGTCGGATCGGACAGGGGACAAAGGACGGGAGGGAACAGCAGGGACAAAGGTTCTGCAAAACAAAAGCAACACGTTTGGCACACCACACACCTTCCCACCACATATGACTACTCTCTTATTTTCTCGCTAAATATGGTACCTTTAAAGCAGATCCTCTGCCATTCAAAAATAAACTAACACCAAAGGCATCACTACTCGTGATGTAAAGCACCCTGCTTTTGTCAAAGTTCTCTTATTCTCTCATAAGGACTTATGCTACTCCCATCCTTGACAAATCATATACAACCCCTCAGTTGGCTGTTTGGGCATGAGCTTTAGTGCATGTAATTCCTCCGTAGGACTTCTCCATAGACTATAGCTAGAGTACAAAGTTCCCAAGTGAATTACAAGATCCAAATATGTGCACGTTGACGCTCCTCCTCTACGGGGATCAACACGCTTTCCAAGGCAAGGTCTGTTTCCTAGTACTAAATCCAAGCGCTCCTCCTCCAGGGGAGATCAACACGCTTATGCTACCGGAATTAAGGGCTGGATGTGGCGGTTCCCCACCCCAGGTTCTCTTTCCCTCCGTTGCCTCACGGAGGCGAATGTCACCTTAACCACTTGGCTGCTAAGGTACTCCCTCTTCTTCCCATTGACTTTCCATTGAAATCAATGGAAAGTCCATGACGAGTTACCCTTGTCATTAGCGCTGAAGGGGTTAAAGGGTCCGCGCCGCCCTTCAGATACCGAATGCTCGGCCCCTTCGTTAATTCTCACGAAGCAGACCGCTGCTTGTTTTCTCTGGTTTGGGTAATGTCGCAGCACCGAGAGCAAGAGCAGCCGCTCCTCTCCCCTACCTGCTGCCGACTTCCTCCAAGGGTCGTCTCTCCGCCGGTTCTCAATTTCCCTCAGGATAATCGGCTCTCTCTCGGGACTTGGGCGTCTTCCTCTCCGGACCGCCGACGAGTTCAAATTCTAGAATTACGCGCACAGTTACGTGCGCGTGCGTTGTATAAATAACCTCTTCCTGAGCATTCTGGGACATGTAGTCCCGGGGTCTATGGTAGTCGCGATTACCATCTAAGTAGGCGCATCCGCTGGATCCTGACAGTAGGCCCCCCTTCCCAGCGCCTTTTTACCTCCCGGCTTCCCGGGGCATCGGGTGTAGAAGGAACGAACCGCCCGGGGGGCGTGTACATCGCCGCTTGGCTCCCACGAATCTTCCTCCGCCGTGTAGCCTTTCCAGGCCACCAGAAACCATAACCGTCCGCGGCGATACTGGGAGTCTTTTATCTTCAGAACCTCATATTCCAGGCCTCTCGACGTGTGGAGTGGAGGAACTGCTCTTCTTCTAGCATTCCCCGCCGGCTTCAGCAACCCACAGTGAAAAACCGGGTGAATTCTCAGGCTACCTGGCAGTCGAAGCTTATAGGATACAGGGTTCACTCTTCTCACCACTTCATACGGACCAATGAACCGCGGATGAAAAATGCTCCGGAGTTTGAACTTGATATTCTTGGTGGACAACCAGACTCTATCGCCCACCTTGTAATCCGGCCCTGCAACTCTCCTTCTATCTGCCTGGTCTTTGTACCCTTCTTTAGACTTCTTCAGGCACCTAGCCACTTTTTGGTGCAACTGCAACAGTTCACGAATATGTTCTTGCACTGCTGGTTGGTTCCTCACCTCTACCGGCAGAGTTATCGGAAGGGTCTTAGCGTCGTATCCGTAGTTGGCCCTAAAGGGAGAAACCCCAATGGAGCTATGAACCATGTTATTATATGACAGCTCTGCTAACCACAGCAGGGAAGACCAGGACTCTTGCGCCATCTCTGAGTAACATCTCAAGTACTTTTTTAGTGACTGATTAAGTCTCTCTGTTTGCCCGTCCGTTTGCGGATGGAACGCTGTAGAAGTGGCCGTCTCGATCTTCAAGGCCCTGCACCAGGATTTCCAGAAGCTCGCAACGAACTGTGGGCCCCTGTCCGATACAATGACCTCCGGCAATCCGTGAAGACGAACTATTTCTTCCAACAATATCTGGGCCGTCTGTCCGGCCGTGGGTAGATTCCTGCAAGGCATGAAATGGCCCATTTTCGTCAGGCTGTCGACGACTACTAGTATCGCCGAATTCCCCTTGTCCCTAGGCAACCCTGTGATAAAGTCAAGACTGATGGTGTGCCATGGGAAGGGAGGTGTGGGCATGGGAACGAGCATTCCTCTAGCTTTCGTGTGATCCGACTTGCATCTAGCACACGTCTCGCACTCCGATACCCATTTCTTAATTGTCACTGTCATATCCTCCCACCAGAACTGTCGTTGCATCAGTTCTATGGTCTTCTTTGCCCCAGGATGACCGGCTAACTGAGATTGGTGACACCAACGAAACGCCTTCTTCCTTAACTCCACCGAGGGGAGGTACAACTTAGACTTAACAAACGGTAACCCCTCTCTTAAATTCCTATCTTCTCCGTCCTTCACCCAACTGTCCCACTGCTCCGGGGAACGGCTCTGTTGTTGTTCGTTCAGGAATGCATCGCATCCCACCACACTGACCACTCGGTCAGTAGGAATGATGGCCATGGGGGCATGTCTTTCCTGGGATTCGGAGCCTTCCTGACGAGAAAGGGCATCCGCCTTGCGGTTGTCCACTCCTGGGTGGAACGTGATAAGGAAGTCATATTCCGCAAAAAACAGAGTCCATCTCATCTGCCGCTGGGTGAGGTGCCGGGCCGACTGCATATATTGGAGATTCCTGTGATCAGTATATACTGTTATACGATGGCGGGCCCCCAACAGATAAGGTCTCCACTCCTGGAATGCCTTTTTGATTGAAAGAAGCTCCTTCTCGGAGATAGTGTAGTTGCGTTCTGCCGAGTCCAATTTCTTAGACAAATATGCTACTGGGTGTAGACGTCCAGTGTCTTTGTCTCTTTGAGATAGTACCGCTCCTATAGCTATATCAGAAGCGTCTGCTTCCACCATGAACGGAGCTTCTAAGTCTGGATGTCTGAGAATCGGAGCTGTGGTGAACGCCTCCTTCAGGACCTGGAAGGCCTTGTCAGCTTCGGAATCCCAGTGGAAGTCTACTCCTTTTTTCAACAGTCTAGTGATGGGGACTGCCTTTAAGGAAATCCCCCCGATGAATCTGCGATAAAAGTTCGCGAACCCCAGAAAGCTTTGGACATCCCTAACATTTTTTGGCTCCGGCCAGTTCAGTACTGCTGTAACTTTACGTTTCGACATGCACAACCCTGAGGGGCTAAGGTTGACCCCTAGGAATTCTACCTCTTGTACTCCAAATTCGCACTTGCTCAATTTGCAAAACAGGGCGTTTTGTTGAAGCCTCTCAAGCACCTCACACACATGCTTATAGTGATCTTGCAGTCTGCGGGAATAGATAAGGATATCATCCAGATACACTATAACCGATATGTCCACTAGTTCAGCCAGCACCTCATTCAGAAAAAACTGGAATGCCGCAGGGGCGTTGCACAGCCCGAACGGCATGACCAGGTACTCATACAGCCCATACCTGGTCTTAAAGGCTGTCTTCCACTCATCCCCCTGCCTTATCCTTACCAAATGGTACGCGCCCCTTAAATCCAACCTGGTGTATATCACCGCTTCTCGTACCTGATCTAAAAGGACACTGATAAGGGGCAGGGGGTACCTGTTCCTGACCGTGTTTTTATTCAACACCCTGTAGTCGCAACACGCCCTAAGATCCCCGTTCGCTTTGGAAATGAAAAACAAAGGCGATGCTGCGGGAGATCTGGAGGGACGAATGAACCCTAATCTTATGTATTCCTCCAAGTAGGCTCTGAGGTGTTGCGTTTCGGGTTCAGATAGGGCGTACACTCTACAGGAAGGAAGCACACTGTCGTCTATCAGGTCTATCCTACAATCGTACCTCCTATGTGGTGGAAGTACCTCGGCCTTGGATTTGCTAAAGACCTCCGCGAATCTTCCGTATTCTTCAGGTAACGCCACTTCTTGTTCTACTACTGTAGCCACCAACCATGACGAGGCCAAGGCATGCGACATCGTTCCCCCTTCTCTAAGACATTGTGCTCTACAGAGGTTGGACTTAAAACTCACAGTTCTGTCAGCCCAGTTGATATAGGGGTTATGCTTACAAAACCACGGCATGCCCAAAATCAATTCGTATTGTGGGGCATCTATGATGTTCAGGGCTATCTCTTCCACGTGGGCGCTCTTTCCATCTACTAGTGTCAACTCTAGAATCTCTGTTTGGGTAGTGATTAATCCGGACTTAAGGGGTTTTCCGTCCACTGCCACCACTTTCTCAGGGACCTTCCTGTCAACTATCCCCAAAGACAACTCCTTGACCAGCCCGCTGTCTATAAAATTGCCGGTCGCCCCTGAATCTAGCATAGCTGTTATTTCATGGACCCTAGAACCTACCACCAAACTTCCATGCAACACTATGTGTGCCTCCGAGGGTGCCGTAAGGTCTGAAGCTAGTGAAGGTATCTTTAGGACTGTTCTCTCCTCTGAACGAGCCTTATCCTGTCTTTCCGCTTCTGTCCCTATACTGGAAGCTGCGGCTCGTTTCGGTCTTACTGAAGGGCTCTGAGTCTTCGGTTTCGTTGGACATTCCCTCACGTAGTGCCCTCATTTTCCACAATACATGCACAGTCCCTGTGCTCGTCTATTCTCTCTCTCAGTGAGTGACAAGGGAGCCCGGATCGCACTTAACTCCATGGGCTCAGTTCCTGTGTCACTCGTGGAACTATCCTTTTTGGGGCCTCTGTCATTACCTCGATCGTGAATGCGCCCATCCAGACGCAACGCTAAGCTAACAAGATCCGTACATGTGCGTGGTTGTGGGTCTATTCTGGCTATCACATCTTTGAGTTCCCCACATAGGCCTTGATAGAAAAGCGACATGCGCTTCTCTTCAGGCCACGCGGCCTCTGCTACCAATCTGTTAAACTGTGTTAGGTACGTGACCAAATCCCCCCTGCCTTGACGTAATGTCAACAATTCTTTGTCTGCGCTAAAGGACGTGGTTCTCCTGTCGAATACTCCTTCAAAAGCTAGTCTAAACTCGTCCCAGTCTGACAACACATCGTCGTTGTTCCTCACTAATGGCACCGCCCAGTTAGCTGCATCTCCACTAAGATAGGAGATGGCGAAAGCTACCCTCGAATGATTGGTGGGGAACGAAGAAGGCCGACAAGATAAATGCATCAACAATTGTGTGAGAAACACCTGCACCTTGTGCGGATCCCCTGTGAATCTCTCTGGTGTCGCCAGCGGGATCGGGGGTGCTACCGAAACCTGTATAGGTGGTATAGTCGCTGAACCAACGTCAAACGGGTTACGAGCGTTTCTATCCACTCTTTCTCTTAAGGCGGCTGTCTCTAATCTGGAAGCTGCTAGTTCCTGTTGCATTACCTCTAAGGCCTGCATTAGATCCTCAAGCGTAGTCATTATAGCCACCACACGACCAGGAGGAGCAATTATTTGTAGGCGCGTAATTCTGTTATGCTCCTCTGGCTCCTCAGGATCGATGTGATGCTATAAGGGTTCCGCTTCCCGATCTTTCCGAACTCACTATGAAATACACTGAGTTGCGGTCGGATCGGACAGGGGACAAAGGACGGGAGGGAACAGCAGGGACAAAGGTTCTGCAAAACAAAAGCAACACGTTTAGCCCACCACACACCTTCCCACCACATATGACTACTCTCTTATTTTCTCGCTAAATATGGTACCTTTAAAGCAGATCCTCTGCCATTCAAAAATAAACTAACACCAAAGGCATCACTACTCGTGATGTAAAGCACCCTGCTTTTGTCAAAGTTCTCTTATTCTCTCATAAGGACGTATGCTACTCCCATCCTTGACAAATCATATACAACCCCTCAGTTGGCTGTTTGGGCATGAGCTTTAGTGCATGTAATTCCTCTGTAGGACTTCTCCATAGACTATAGCTAGAGTACAAAGTTCCCAAGTGAATTACAAGATCCAAATATGTGCACGTTGGCGCTCCTCCTCTACGGGGATCAACACGCTTTCCAAGGCAAGGTCTGTTTCCTAGTACTAAATCCAAGCGCTCCTCCTCCAGGGGAGATCAACACGCTTATGCTACCGGAATTAAGGGCTGGATGTGGTGGTTCCCCACCCCAGGTTCTCTTTCCCTCCGTTGCCTCACGGAGGCGAATGTCACCTTAAAGGGTCCGCGCCGCCCTTCAGATACCGAATGCTCGGCCCCTTCGTTAATTCTCACGAAGCAGACCGCTGCTTGTTTTCTCTGGTTTGGGTAATGTCGCAGCACCGAGAGCAAGAGCAGCCGCTCCTCTCCCCTACCTGCTGCCGACTTCCTCCAAGGGTCGTCTCTCCGCCGGTTCTCAATTTCCCTCAGGATAATCGTCTCTCTCTCGGGACTTGGGCGTCTTCCTCTCCGGACCGCCGACGAGTTCAAATTCTAGAATTACGCGCACAGCTACGTGCGCGTGCGTTGTATAAATAACCTCTTCCTGCTCCTGAGCATTCTGGGACATGTAGTCCCGGGGTCTATGGTAGTCGCGATTACCATCTAGGTAGGCGCATCCGCTGGATCCTGACACCTGTGGTGTATTTGAGGACCCTGGCCCACACTGACAAAGGAAGAAGTTGTACACTAGCAGAATGCACCCAGAACTGGTTTGGGCTAGGTACAGGACCCTCTGACTTCAGAGGACAAAGGATTTACTGGTATAAATAGTGGGGCCCAGACCCCAGAACTTTAGATCACTTCTGGGAAAACAAGACAAACCTTTGCCAAGGAGAAGAACCAAGGAAGCTGCAGGAGTTTGGACTTCCCCTCTGCCAGTGTGCTGTGTTGCTGGGTTAGCCTGCAGTGGTTTCTTTATTGCCAAGGAAAGGAGAAGGAACTTCCATCATCTTGCAGAATATTTCTCTAAGGGCTTGAATTTGAGCTTGCCTCCTTCCTGAAGTCTTAGGGATATAAGAATTCACCCCTTCTGCTTGCCTGCATCTGGAACTTGCTGTTCTAGTTGCTACAGAAGGAAATTGCAACATCAACGCTGGCGAGCGACGCCGTACTCTGCATCGAAGCCGTGAGTGCTGCTCTGACTTACAACGTAGACCCGACGCCGGCTGCTTAACCAACATCATCGCGAAGCCGATCCTGACTTACAACGTAGACCCGACGCCGGCTGCTGAGCCGACATCATTGCGAAGTCAAGAATTCATCGACATCGTGACATCATACGGAACTGTGGTTTCGGCACCATCGTGACGTCACCTCCTCTCGGATAAGGAACAGATACCTCCCATGCTTTGCGCAAGCATCGAGGACCTGATGCATCGCCTCCCCCGAAGCAAGGAACCGACGCCGCACGGCGCCAACGACACCGCATTTCCCCAACGCCATGAGTTGGCTGTGATTTTGCTTTTCCAAGGTACTGTTCTTTGTGGGTCTATCTTGACTTTGGGCCTGACGCTACGCACCTCGCGGTCGGCGCTGTACTTTAGGATTTCTTTGACCTCGACGGCGTGATAACTCAAGTTGGAGTTATCTGTTGCTAAAGACTGCTTTTAAGAAAATAGCCTATTTTTGAGCTATTTCTACAATCTTGAAGTATTCATTTTTGATTACAGTAGTGTGACTTATTTTTATAAAAACCTGTGTGGTGTCCATCTGTAGTGTTTTCACTGTATTACTGTATGTGTTCACAAATGCTTAACACACTGCCTCTGAGAAAAGCCTTTCTGCTCGTGTCAAGCTACCAAGGGGGTGAGCAGGGTTTATCAAGGAGTGTAATCCCCTTTCCCTGACTAGAAGCAAGGGTCTCTATTTGGTCAAAGGTACCTACCTCCGCCAACTAGAGACCCCCAGTTCTAACACCAAGTGGTTCCTTCTAACTGTGGTAGGCACCTGAAATGGCACAAAGTCGTTATCGATGAAAAGAAAGTACACAGCATTGGAGAGGCCCTGATAGAGGCCCTAAGTGAAATGGGTGAGGCCCCCATAGATCAAGATGCTCCTGAAAGGGTGCCTAAAATTTATGAAAAAACTATTAGCACTCTGGGAAAGTTCTTTTGAATGAACACCGGAGCAGGGCGGGGGTCAGCATGTAAGAAGCCCAATGGTAATGACAGGTGGTACACGAAAAACTGTAGAAGGAAAAACACTACTGGTCGAGGCTGTTAAAAGCAAATCTCTTCCCATGATTCAGTCAGCAAGAAAGGATTACAAGGTGGCCATGTTCAACGCCAAGAAAGAGTGGGAGGAGCAGCACTGGCAAGCTCTAAAGGTGGCCAGCGCCGAGAAGGATGCTGGTCGCGTCTGGAACTTGATTAGAATTAAGACAGGACCTGATTGCGAATTAATTACTAGCTATATTACAAGCCAAACTTGGTATGACCACTTTCTAAAGCTTTATTCTACCCCACTGGAAGCACAGAGTGAAGCCCATGCCACCAACTTCAGAGTAAACTCGGGGAAACGCACTAGATACCCCTTCTCTGAATTGTGGGTGGAAACTGCCATTAGGAGTATAGTGCCGGCAAAGGCAGCGGGCCCGGACGGTATCCCCGGGGACCTACTTCAGACTGATCCAGTTAAATGGGCAAAGTTTATCACCATCTTAATTAATGCCATTGACAACGGATCTCCGATTCCAGATTCCTGGAAAGGAGCCGAGGTCGTCCCCATCTATAAAAAGGGGGCTAGGGACGACCCCGCTAATTACCGTCCCATAAACCTGATTGATTCAGTCCAAAAGGTTGCTGGGAGGGTAGTGCTGGAAAGGATCCTGGAATGGGCTGACGAAAACAAGATCCTCTCTGACTATCAAGCGGGCTTTAGGGCGGGCACTGGGACTATAGAGCAGGTCTTTAGACTACTTCTTCTTTATTGGAAGGTGGTCCGTCTATGCAAGGGCAGTCTTTATCTTGCGTTTATCGACATAAAGACTGCCTTTGACCTGGTCCCTCCGGATCGCCTATGGCGGGTATTAGCTGAGTAGGGGGTCCCAATGAACATCCTAGATATATTGGTGCGGCTCCATGAAGGCAATTTTGCTCAAGTGAGATGGGGTTCCCAAGGACAGAAAACCGCCAGGATTCCAGTGAATAGGGGCGTTCGCCAAGGCAGTGTTTTAGCTCCCACCCTATTCTCATTGTACGTGAATGGGGTGGTCGAACATTTACAGCGTGTACCATCTGACGCTCCAGCCTTGGCGGGCGAAAAAATTCCAACCCTCCTATTCGCTGATGATACCCTCTTCATCTCTAAGACCCCTAGGGGCCTGCAGAGCCTTCTGGACAGTTTCCAGTCGTTTTGCACCATGAGAGGGCTTGTCATCAACTCAGCGAAAACAAAGTATCTAGTGCTGAATCCACCTAAAAACCTTGGGTACCTCCTGTCCTAAATTCTGCTCCCCTCGAAAGGGTTACCGTGTTCGACTACTTAGGCATTTGCATCTCTGACTCTATACTTTGGAATTCCCACATGCAAAAAATGCTCCTGAACCACAAAAGGGTAGTGAGGGCAATACTTAAGGAGCATCGCTCTTCAACAAGCAGACCTATTGCCCCCGCTATCGACATCTACAAGGCCAGAGGAGTGAGTTCGGCCCTTTATAGTGCTGAACTTTGGGGTTCCACCAATTCGGACCAAATTGTGAGGTCAGAAAACAAATTCTTAAAAGACCTCATGATGCTTCCCCTGAGGACCCCACCACGCCACTATTGCAGGATTTAGGGTGCCACTCATTTAAAGACCTAGCAAGACTTCGTCCCCTCTTGGTGTGGGCCCGCTTGTGGCATACACTGGAGCGAACAAAATATGCAGAGGGCTTATCAGAAATTATGTCCATGGATGGGTGGCAAAAAATTCAATGGTTAAAGGACTTAAAATCGTTATTGTACGATCTCGATCTTAAAGATGCATGGACAAACAGAACTGCCCCACCTAAGGCAGAGCTCAAGAAGGCATACTGGGCTTGGTCAGTAGCAAGGGTTTTCGTGATCCCAAATTAGGCAGGATGACAGAGGAGTTCTTGCAACACAAGCACCTCACACTATATGAACCATACCTTGACATCATACAGAAACCTTTTGACAGGGCCCTGTTTTTTGAGTTCAGGGTAGGATCACTGCCCATACGCGAATTGACTGCGCATTGGAAGGCTCCGTACCAAACATCACCTTTATGCCCTAAGTGTGAGGCAAAATCTGAGTCAATCGCGCACGTCTTTTTTGTTTGACCAGCTTACAAACTGCCAAGGGAATGTTGGCTCAAACCACTTTGCAGAGATTTGGGTACCCGCAGCCACTCTGCTGTATTGCTCATTTTTAGGTCTGATGCGCGAGCAATGTATGCATGTGGTTTGGCCAAATTCCTGAGATGGACATGGAACATCAGATCTAGAACTTTGAGTGCAATTTCCTAAAGGGATCTTTCTTTCTTTTTCCTTTTTGTGACCGCATCTCCCTCTTCATCCCCAAAAAGCCCCCTCTTCCATTGATTAAGTAGTTCTCACTAGCAATGATGAACTACAGGGTGTGTGGGGCATAATTATTATTTGTTAAAATGTATCTCGTTTTTAACAATCAATCTTTGTCAGAATGTATCTTGTTTTTAATAGTAGAGCTTTTTTATTATATTTCTTATCATGTTCAACAGCTTTTAAGATATGTTTTTATCGAAATAAAGATATTTACTACTACTACTAACACCAACCACAACTACCTCAGGACTCTTTGGAAAATATCTTTAGTCCTTCTTTATTTATTGTTGATATGTATTTTTATCTACACCTTATGTAACTTGGGTTCTGGCTACTACTTTGTTTATGTATCTCACCTTAGGTCAGCTACTCCTTTTTACCATTATTATATATTTTTATTTACTCCTTATGTAACTCCTCTTATGTTATGTTACCACAACTAGTAGAGCGCAACAGCTGCCCCAGCAAAGGGGCGTCCCGGCACTGAGAGCAGAGCAACTAATGCATTCAGGTGGAGCAGATAGAAGGGCTACGGTGCAGGAAAAAGGCCTTCCTGAATTCTAGGTGGTTGTTAAGGCCACGGATGTGAGCAGGAAGTGAGTTCCAGAGGAGAGCCACCCTACTGCAAAAGGAGCGGCCTCCAGCACAGACTCTCCATGTCCAGGGAACCACCACCAGGTGTTGACCCAGTAGGCGGAGATGTCGTGAGGGAACATAAGGCTAAAGCAGGTTAGCCAGGATACTAGGGGTGGTACATTTCAGGGCTTTGAAAGTGAAGTGATGCAGAGAGCCTTATTCAATTCGCCTGGCCACAGGCAACAAGTGAAGTCGAAGTTGCTGTTATGCTTATTCTGTAAAGTGCTAAGTTGTCTTGAACTTGAGTGCTTAACTTCCATGTTCGCTCACCACCTCTGGGAGAACTATCCACCTACTCTCACCACCCTGGCAACTCCTCACCTTCACTACCTCAGTTCCTTACATATACACCTGCTCCATGTTTTTATTTACGCTTTGTATAACTTATTTTCCGATATTGGCTTACATATCCCACTGTATACCATACATTATTTTCACTGTTACTATATTTTCAATCTACTCTATATATACCTCATACAATGTTCCTATACTTATTCTGTGTAGTGCTATGGTACCTATCGGTTAAGTACCCTATATACTTGTTTGCGGTCGTGCTCACTCTTGTAAAGTGCTCTGATACCCTTATACCAAGTGCGCACTATATAAAACCCAAAAATAAATAATTAAAACTTCTTATTAAATTCTGGTTCAAAGAAAATCTGATCTTCTGATACTCTACTCCTATGCAAAATATACAACCTAGCACATATTTTGTTTTCCGGTTAACACCTGATATTGTTTATCTTTATATAAAAAGCTGGATTGGGATTAGATATTTATTTACTAACTGTTGTGTTAGAAACATTCCTCTGTCCTAGGTAACTTGTTAGCCCAGAATATATTTCTTAACAGTGATGACAACAATGCATTAAGATGTACTAAAGATAATACATACAAGTAAATTGGGGACAAAGGAGGAGTTCCTGATTCTACATTTCCTGCATTTCTATTGATATATTCTAACAAAGAGTAAATAACTCTCACTTTGATTCCTTGTAAGAAAGTCCCTAAAATCTTGTTGAAGTTTATAAGATACCTGATTGACCAATTTAACTTACCTATTAGCCCCTCTTAGATGATACCACATGCACCCAGATCATCTGATTTAAATGGCTCTAGTGAACCAGACCTAAACTTTCCTGTTAAATAGTAGTAAATCACCTGTAAAGGTAGCCTTACCAGCTCTAAGGCAGGGTGCATAGTATTTAAAAGTAGGACAAATGTATTTAATTTTGTATTGTTCTTACAGTCAAATAGGCCCCAAACCTATTTTCACTGTAGCATAGCTGACTGCCATAGGAAGGGTTATTTTACACTTCCGGCCGATTTTTGGCCAGCGTCCATTCCGGGCTCGGTGGAGGCGGCAGTTTCAGCTCGCAATTTGGGAGTTCTATTCGAACCCAATTTGCAGCTTGACGCTTCCGTAAATAGGACGGCAGCGACGTGTATGGGTCTGCTCCGCGCTCTACGGAAAATTTTGCCACTTCTTCCTCGGGGCTCCAGAGCTGAGGTAGTGCGTAGTTCCATTCTCAGTAGGATAGACTACTGTAACGCACTACTTCTGGGGGCCCCGAAGACTCTGGTCCTAAAGCTTCAAAGGATCCAGAATATGGCCGCCAAATTGGCCTTGTCTCGACCGCGGTCTGCCTCTTCATCGGCAGCCCTGGCCGATTTGCATTGGCTCCCAGTCCAGCAGAGAATCACATTTAAAGCTCTATGCCTTGTTGTTAGAATTGGGGGTCTCTGGTTGGCGCAGGTTTGTACTTGCGACAAGCAGGGACCCTCTCCTCTAAGTCAGGGCAAAGGATTACTCCCAGAAATAACCCCTACTCGCCCTTTAGGTAGTGTGGCGCAAGCAGTCTAGGCTAAACTCTGGAGTACATAGGGTTAAACATTTGCAACATCACACACAATGACCATCAACCCACCACACAATGACACTAGACTGTATTTCTGTAAAAATATCTTCTTTATATATATCTTTAGATCAGGCTTGTAAATACAGTCTTTGCGTAGTTTAAGAAAATAGTTCCAGTTACTCTCTGATTATGTCACAGGTCTTTGTATCAGCGTTAAAAGAATTGTTCTGGTGCTTTTTAAAAAGGGTTGCGGACTCTTCCCTAGTCCTGGTACGTTCCTCCAGCAAGAATTTCAATCAGCCAGGGCCTCTCTGCGCCAACGATCGGACCCGGTCTGCCCAATCTCACGCCTCTAGCGGGATCGGCGGCCGGGGAGTCACTGTCAGCCTGACGAGCGCGCTGCACGGCTGTCAGGGGAGAGAGCGGGGGCCCGGGGAGTGCTCACTGCGCGGCTCCGGGGACCCGGCTGAGGCAGATGGCGGTGCGAGCGAAGTGGGACAGCGGCTCGCACCGCGGGACGGGAAACAGTACCTTTGTCTTTTTGAAGGGGTCGGGTGCAGGCCGGCTCGGTGGTCCACGTCGCGGTGTCTTCCTCCCGAGGTTGGAGCGAGCGGCGGCTCGGCTCTGGCTCGGAGGTTGGCGTTGCGGCGCGGGTCGGGTAGACGGCGACACACCTCAGGTCCTGGAAAAGGGGGCAGAGCCCCGGGTAGCAGCGTGAGGCGCACACAAGCCTCTCAGGTCACAGCAGATACTTGGCCAAGTCCGTTCTTGCGGTGCTTCGCAGTTAGGCAGGCGGTAGGGACGGTGATTAGGCCAGCGAGGCTGGGCCTTTCGGTGTCACCTGGTGCCGGCCAGTTAGCAGATGCGGTGCTCGGCGGGTCGGGGTGCCAAGGGCCTCGTAGGAGGGGCGCAGGGATTCTTTCACGGCGCGCTCCTCTTTCCTTCAGCAGCTGTGTCGATCAGGTTGCTGGCTCACAGCAGCTCCTTCTTCCAGGGGGACAGGGTAGCGCCCACTGTTCCTGGGGCGCTGGTCAGGGGGCAAGTTCACAGCAAGCCCTTGGAGATCTTGGTAAAAGTTTTAGCACAAGGTGGATAAAAGCAAAGTCTTTCAGTCTTTCTTCTCCTGCTCTCCTTCAGCAGCAAGGCACCCACTACAGGCCAGTCTCTTGGGGTCAGAGTCAGTACTTCTCCTTGCAGCTTCCAGGGTCCTTCTCTTCAGGCAGAGCTTCTTCTTTGCGCAAACTGGATCTAATTTACAAGGAGCAGGGCTCCTACTTTTATACACAGTTTCTTTTGTTCTCACTGGCCAGGGGGGCCTCTGCATAACTGCTTCAGTCTCTGAGTACTTGTTGTGGGTACTTCTGGCTTCTGTATTCAGTGTGAGTGCAGGCACATCAGCCGCTCCCCAGGGGGGCGGAGCCGGCATTGTGAGGGCAGGAGTGGCCTGAGCACTTTGTTGACAAGCTTCGGTCCTTCCTGGGCCAGGTGCAGGCTGAGTCATCAGTCGCTCCCCAGGAGGGCGGAGCCAGCATTGTGGAGGCAGAGCACAGCCTGATGCATCATTCAGGGGAAACTCCCACCACCCACTAAGGTGTCATCTGGCTATTCACTACCTGTCAACTCCCAGCCCTGTCCCTCACACACACCAGACAGTCAGATCCACATCCAAGCAGAGGCGGGCTGAAATGGTTAGGCAAGCAAATGCTAACTTTCTAAAAGTAGCATTTGCAAACACAGGATATTAAAATAAACTTTACTAAAAGAAGTATTTTATTATTCTGAGTTCAGGCATACTAAACATGAATTTCTACCATGTTCCCTGAGCCTGCTGGGATTATAGAGTGTAATAATTCCAGCAGCCCATCTGGCCTAGAAGGGAACAGGTAGCCTTACAATAGTGAAAAACGAATTTGGCAGTAATTCACTATTAGAACATGCCACACCCATCAGGGCATGTTCTACCTTATACTTACAATGCACCCTGCCCTCAGGCCTACCATAGGGGTGACTAATATGAAGTTTAAGGGAAGGTTTAGGGGCTGGCAAGTGTGTGCACTTGCCCAGCCAGGGTGACAGTACCAGACTGCACGCAGGTTCTGCAATGGCAGACCCTAGACACATTTTAAGGCTGCTTCTGTGGGTGGCGCAACCAGCGCTGCAGGCCCACTAGCAGTGTTGGCATTCACAAGCCCTGGCACTCCTGGTGCACTTTACTAGGGACTAACAGTAAATCCAATGAACCAATCATGGACATCAATCACATGTACACTTTACACAGGGAGAGCATATGCACTTTAGCACTGGTCAGCAGTGGCAAAGTGCCCAGAGTCATTAAACCAACAAAAACAGGTCAGAGAGAGTATTGGAGGAAGGCAAAAAGTTTAGGGATGACCCTGCCAAGAGGCCCAGGTCCAACACAACCCCCTTCCAGCCAAAACGCAGGGTAGACCAATCACCACTGTGATGGGCTTCCCTGCTTTGGGCGATAGAACCTGGACCTGGCCCGCAACAGCAGGGGCACATTCCAGTTCTACGCCAATCTGCACCTACTTTAAATCCTCTGTTCATACTCTCAGGGTCCACCGAGCCCCTCCATGGGAAACCCTTCTCTACACCTGTGGACACCACCTGTGCAGCCTTGAACCTTAATTCGCTCACAGGTGTGTCCCAACAGGCAGACAGAAAAATGTCACAGTGGCCACTGACAGTAGTCAGGAATGAGACCCAAGCCTTACGCCTCTCAGGGCTCTCAAACCTCTGTGGCCTTAAAGAGTGGGGGGCATTAGCCCCAGGTGCTTGGCACCCTTGGTCCACTCTCCCTCCTGTCAGGTCAGGTATGCCATCCTGGCACTGACCCACCAGCCTCAGGTCTGTACCTGACGGCTGTACTAAAGACTGGGGTGGCCTCTCCCACACCCGGTCCTTCTCCTGGGGGCTCTGTACCCTCCCACCTGGAGTGGTACCCCCTTCCAGAATTGTCAGGGCACCTGTGGCAGGTGACCTGCACAATTCGCCCACCAGTTCAGGGGTGCTATCCTGCAACTGGGGCACCAGGTCAGGGGGGACACCCTGCACCTGGCCCTTAAACCTAGGGTCTAAACCCTCAAACTGCACCGGGGTCAGAGGCGAGGACTCCCTCCCTCTGCACCCCCTTCCACAGTACTGCCCACTCCCAACTGGAGTGGTACCCCTAGAAGTGACATGGGCCAGGACACTGATTACAGTGGCCCTGCCCTCCAGGTCAGACAACACCTGACCCTGGCTTCTCAACTCAGGGACCCAACCCTGCAGTTGAACACTTGCCTGGCGCACCAGGACTTTCCGGGGAGCACGCCTGCCCCCCCTGAGGGTGGCACATAGCTCATGTGTCGTGCAACAGCCTGCCCGGCGCGGATCTCCCAACCCCTGTCCCTCTGACAGTGCGGGAAGATCCCCCAGGACAGAAGTGGTGTCCCCCTGGTCATTCACTGGGGACGCAGCCCTGCTGGCTGGCCCCTGACCCACTGGTTCTTCCACTGGGGACTCTTTCCCCCTCTCGCCCCTCTTTCTGGACTTCTGCACCCTCCCAACTGGAGTGGTACTGCCAGTCACCAGAACTACAGGAGCCCTGTTTACAGAGCCTCCACGTTCTCTAGCCACTGGGGGATCCCCCTCAGCGGGTGACTCATCCGGACAGCCTAGGCTCCCCACCTGGTGTTCCCTTAAAGAACCATCCAGGCTCTGAGACTGAGGTTGGGCACTACCGGGACAAAACCCATTCTCACTCCTTCCCCTTAAGGACAGGACGTGAGGCCCTACACCCATCTCACTACTACAGGACCTAGCTGGGCTACTCTGCGCCACTTCCACCACTCTGGGCTGGAAGATACCTGAGACACTCCCCACAGGATCACACCCCAATGCCTCTCCAGACCCTCGGGAATCCACCACAAGGTCTGCCTCCAATGTGAGCTCCCTGGGGCCAGAGAACTCACTCTCAAACAGGTGTTGGCATAGCTCTGGAAAACTG
This sequence comes from Lissotriton helveticus, assembly GCF_964261635.1. Lineage (NCBI taxonomy): Eukaryota > Metazoa > Chordata > Amphibia > Caudata > Salamandridae > Lissotriton > Lissotriton helveticus. Next base: position 1,509,702,820 of record NC_136057.1, read on the forward strand.
GGACTTAAAGTATGCTCTCCCACAATTGGATTACACAGCCCCCTAGTAGGGTTAACCAAATTATCCTTCACCTCACCATCCAGCGCCTCACACACATACTCCACACCATTCTTCTGAGACTGGCCAGACAGTAGCGAACTGTCTCTGTCACACAACCCACACTCTTCTGGGCGGTCCTTACACTCACCCACCAGGACCTCAACCATGGGGGAATCCCTCCCACCACTAGGACCATGAACTCCTACGCCAGCTACCCTATTCCCTTCAGGGACGCTGCGCACTACTGGAGCTACCTCATGCCCTTGAACCTCCTGGTGTATGTTAACCCCCTCCAAGTCAGGTGCCATATCTCTAGGTGCGCGCGCTATGCTGTCTGCACTAGATACCTGAATGTTGCTGCCACCATCTGAGCTGGACTCCACCTCCAACTCAGCAAAGCTCAATCTCTGAGCTACACACATTTCTTGTTGCTGGGCTGAAGCCCTCCTGGCCTCAAGCGCCTCGAGCTCCAAGTCAAGTTTCCTCATTCTTAAGTCATGCGCAAGCTCCATTTTCATTACTTCCAGGGCTAACCTCCTAGATTCTAGCTCCAGTTGCCCATTTATTTCCAGCTCTGCCAACTTCAATTCATGATCTCGGGTTGCCTGTCTGTCCGCCAGCTCCTCTGGCGACAGACCTCGGCCAGAAACACTGCTACCCAATGGGGAGGTTGCACCCCTACACTCTGGAGTCAGGGGTCCCTCCAGCTGCTGTTCTGCATCCTCAAATTCAAAATCCTTTCCAGGGGCATTCCTTGCCTTGACCCAGGCCCTCAGCGCCTTTTGGAACTGCTCCCTTCTGGAGAGTCCGGTCATGGAAATGTTCAAATTTTTGCAGAAGCTCCTGAGCTGTTTCCCAGTGTAGTTTTCTAGTTTCTCCCAATCACAGTCAATAGAAGAAATGGATGCTGCCTTTTCCATTTTCACTGACACAGGCATGACTTCAAAAACACATGGAGATCTCTTCTCGCAAATCATAAATCCAAAAAAAAACAAAGTCTGTGGCTTAGTTACTGGACTGTCATCACTGTGCAATGGTCAATAGTCAATGTATGGACACTGCAAATGTAAATTCGAGATCCTCACCGCTGCGACCAATGTTAGAATTGGGGGTCTCTGGTTGGCGCAGGTTTGTACTTGCGACAAGCAGGGACCCTCTCCTCTAAGTCAGGGCAAAGGATTACTCCCAGAAATAACCCCTACTCGCCCTTTAGGTAGTGTGGCGCAAGCAGTCTAGGCTAAACTCTGGAGTACATAGGGTTAAACATTTGCAACATCACACACAATGACCATCAACCCACCACACAATGACACTAGACTGTATTTCTGTAAAAATATCTTCTTTATATATATCTTTAGATCAGGCTTGTAAATACAGTCTTTGCGTAGTTTAAGAAAATAGTTCCAGTTACTCTCTGATTATGTCACAGGTCTTTGTATCAGCGTTAAAAGAATTGTTCTGGTGCTTTTTAAAAAGGGTTGCGGACTCTTCCCTAGTCCTGGTACGTTCCTCCAGCAAGAATTTCAATCAGCCAGGGCCTCTCTGCGCCAACGATCGGACCCGGTCTGCCCAATCTCACGCCTCTAGCGGGATCGGCGGCCGGGGAGTCACTGTCAGCCTGACGAGCGCGCTGCACGGCTGTCAGGGGAGAGAGCGGGGGCCCGGGGAGTGCTCACTGCGCGGCTCCGGGGACCCGGCTGAGGCAGATGGCGGTGCGAGCGAAGTGGGACAGCGGCTCGCACCGCGGGACGGGAAACAGTACCTTTGTCTTTTTGAAGGGGTCGGGTGCAGGCCGGCTCGGTGGTCCACGTCGCGGTGTCTTCCTCCCGAGGTTGGAGCGAGCGGCGGCTCGGCTCTGGCTCGGAGGTTGGCGTTGCGGCGCGGGTCGGGTAGACGGCGACACACCTCAGGTCCTGGAAAAGGGGGCAGAGCCCCGGGTAGCAGCGTGAGGCGCACACAAGCCTCTCAGGTCACAGCAGATACTTGGCCAAGTCCGTTCTTGCGGTGCTTCGCAGTTAGGCAGGCGGTAGGGACGGTGATTAGGCCAGCGAGGCTGGGCCTTTCGGTGTCACCTGGTGCCGGCCAGTTAGCAGATGCGGTGCTCGGCGGGTCGGGGTGCCAAGGGCCTCGTAGGAGGGGCGCAGGGATTCTTTCACGGCGCGCTCCTCTTTCCTTCAGCAGCTGTGTCGATCAGGTTGCTGGCTCACAGCAGCTCCTTCTTCCAGGGGGACAGGGTAGCGCCCACTGTTCCTGGGGCGCTGGTCAGGGGGCAAGTTCACAGCAAGCCCTTGGAGATCTTGGTAAAAGTTTTAGCACAAGGTGGATAAAAGCAAAGTCTTTCAGTCTTTCTTCTCCTGCTCTCCTTCAGCAGCAAGGCACCCACTACAGGCCAGTCTCTTGGGGTCAGAGTCAGTACTTCTCCTTGCAGCTTCCAGGGTCCTTCTCTTCAGGCAGAGCTTCTTCTTTGCGCAAACTGGATCTAATTTACAAGGAGCAGGGCTCCTACTTTTATACACAGTTTCTTTTGTTCTCACTGGCCAGGGGGGCCTCTGCATAACTGCTTCAGTCTCTGAGTACTTGTTGTGGGTACTTCTGGCTTCTGTATTCAGTGTGAGTGCAGGCACATCAGCCGCTCCCCAGGGGGGCGGAGCCGGCATTGTGAGGGCAGGAGTGGCCTGAGCACTTTGTTGACAAGCTTCGGTCCTTCCTGGGCCAGGTGCAGGCTGAGTCATCAGTCGCTCCCCAGGAGGGCGGAGCCAGCATTGTGGAGGCAGAGCACAGCCTGATGCATCATTCAGGGGAAACTCCCACCACCCACTAAGGTGTCATCTGGCTATTCACTACCTGTCAACTCCCAGCCCTGTCACTCACACACACCAGACAGTCAGATCCACATCCAAGCAGAGGCGGGCTGAAATGGTTAGGCAAGCAAATGCTAACTTTCTAAAAGTAGCATTTGCAAACACAGGATATTAAAATAAACTTTACTAAAAGAAGTATTTTATTATTCTGAGTTCAGGCATACTAAACATGAATTTCTACCATGTTCCCTGAGCCTGCTGGGATTATAGAGTGTAATAATTCCAGCAGCCCATCTGGCCTAGAAGGGAACAGGTAGCCTTACAATAGTGAAAAACGAATTTGGCAGTAATTCACTATTAGAACATGCCACACCCATCAGGGCATGTTCTACCTTATACTTACAATGCACCCTGCCCTCAGGCCTACCATAGGGGTGACTAATATGAAGTTTAAGGGAAGGTTTAGGGGCTGGCAAGTGTGTGCACTTGCCCAGCCAGGGTGACAGTACCAGACTGCACGCAGGTTCTGCAATGGCAGACCCTAGACACATTTTAAGGCTGCTTCTGTGGGTGGCGCAACCAGCGCTGCAGGCCCACTAGCAGTGTTGGCATTCACAAGCCCTGGCACTCCTGGTGCACTTTACTAGGGACTAACAGTAAATCCAATGAACCAATCATGGACATCAATCACATGTACACTTTACACAGGGAGAGCATATGCACTTTAGCACTGGTCAGCAGTGGCAAAGTGCCCAGAGTCATTAAACCAACAAAAACAGGTCAGAGAGAGTATTGGAGGAAGGCAAAAAGTTTAGGGATGACCCTGCCAAGAGGCCCAGGTCCAACACTTGTTTTTAGGGCCCTGTATGGACTGGGACCAATACCTCTTCAGAACCTCTTTTTCTGGTATCAGGCAGCCAGACCTTTGAGATCGTCTTCGGCGTTCTTGGTAAAAGTCCCTAAAATAAACAGAGTGAGAATGGGTGGTCGTGCCTTTAGTTTTGCGGCCGCCAAGCTGTGGAATACCCTTCCTCTAGCACTGAGGAGTTGCCCTGATTTGCCTATTTTTAAAAAGAACCTTAAGACTTACTTGTTCCCCAGAGTAATGTAGCCTAGGTAACAGATGTATGGATAGGTCTCAGCGCCAGGATACCCTTTGGGTGACAGCCGCGCTCAATAAGAAATAAATACATACATACATTACACTTAATTGAGCAAACTTCAAATTGGCACTAGCTAGAAAAATACTTCAGACACTTATTTTCCTAGGTAAATAAAGTCCAATTTAATTCTAAAGTCGAATTTTGTCTAACCATTTATTAAATATTAACTTTTGAAAGTCATTATTTTTCTGTTTAAAACCTCTAGTATAAACAACAAAAGAGAATATCTGAGGGTCAAAAAGTGAAATACTGATGTGTGTAATGGTAGGTACAATAAAGTAAGGTTGGACAAAAGTGCAATAGGTACACCAGGCGTCCCTCTGTGCTTGCTGGGGGGGCAAGCACAGAGGGACGCCTGGTGTACCGACGGAAAGAGCGGTGCCCCACACACCTGAGCTGCTGCCAGGTGGGGTGATGATTTTTCCTCCTACCAATTAGGTTGGAGAAGAATAAGGAATATCCATAAATCATTCAGGTATTCTTTTTCCTTTATTGCAGTAGCTGTATATATCTAGGTCCTGATGAAAGCAGTGACGTATTTATAGTCACCGATGCTGAAACATGTTGACCCTACTTGCAGGTGGATATTTTGTTAAATCTGCCAGTTAATTCACATCTATACATTTTTAATATTGGGAGAGTTGAGAGAAACTATTAAAATTAATTTCCTTCTACTCATCTCTACCTAATTTTAATACACTTCACGTTTATTCACATTCAAGCACTGCAAAACAGTTACCCATATCTACTATAACTATAACTATCTTGGTTCCACCCATTACATAATTCATGTATCATCTATATTGAGTTCAATCGTCACAACAACATTAAGTGACTCATACATACACAAAAAAACTTTCTCCTGGTTAAGGAGAGCCCAAATGATGACTAGGGCGGAACCGTTTGGGAACTGATGGGCACTTTTTCCCAATTGTGGGATTGTGTTGTTTTGTAGCACTTATTGCACTTTTGTCCAACCTTACTTTATGGTACCTACCATTACACACATCAGTATTTCACTTTTTGAGCCTCAGATATTCTCTTTTGTTGTTTATGCATAGTACTGGGGCACATGTCTGACAGGGTCGTTGATCTAGCCTCTTTCTAAATGTTTGTTTCTTGGTAAAACCTCTAGTAGCCTTTTTAGAGTTAATTCCCGACTGTAACCGAACAGCCTGCTGATCCACTGCAAGGAGGTGCGAATGGCACCCAGGAAAGGGAACAAAAAGGGAATTGGGTGGACGGAGATGTAACCTCCTATCGACAGGAGATGGCCTGGGGGATGTGCCCACCAACTGCACAAGGTTCCTAGGTGCATCCACAGTCGCAGGAAGATGTAACTCACTCCTAGCGCTTCCGTAGTCCAGGTAGTCAGGATGGCACTAATCCAAGTGGGGATGGAAACCTCTTTCCGAACGGGTCAACAAGTGAAGTTTCTTATTTCCCTAGATTCACCTCAGGGTTCCGCCCGGAGCTGTGCCTAGGGGAAGAAAGGTTCTGGCATGGTGGACTTGGGCAGAATAGTGGACTGTGCTACTGTTTAGGGTAATATTCCCAGGAAATTATGTCAAAATGGACTGGGTTACACTTGGGAACTTTTTCCCTATTGGTCATGGAATCTCGCTTTCCCACCAGCTAGTACCAGGCAGAAATGAGGCACCACTGGATACCTTTTGCAGAACATGTTTGGACCTGTAGAAGACAGAAGAAGAACTGCACCTGCTATTGAATCAGTGGAGAGAGACCCCAAGGGCTTGGCTTGCTCCCACTGGCACACAGGACAAAGAAGGGGACTCCAAGGATCAGTTGGCTGACCTCGTGTTAAGCTTCTGGGCTACAAATGCTGCAGGAAGCCTATGTTTTCCAAGAGCCCAGCTGACTAGCTCCAACTGGATTTGCCTTGGCACCTGCTGGTGGCTTCTGGGAGAGTACGTACTAACTCCAAGTGGTGCTCACAAGGTCTTGGACTCTTGGCTGGTGTTACAGTGTCCTCCTCTGACCCTAACACCTGCAAAACTGGACACTTTAATACTTTTTCAGAACTTTTCCTCCAGAGAGCCAGTGGAGACTGGGACCAACGCCGAAGAAGCAGCCAGTGACATGGAATAGCCGATCAGATTCCACTCCTTCGTTTCCCCTGCTGAAAGAATTTTAAATTGCTGAAAATGTTCTAAGTCCAAACGTAGAAGGATTTTACTAAGGTCAATGTTGAGCACCATCTGACTGCTGGCTAGAACTCTCTTGATACAGATTCTGGACTTCACCCCCTAGGAGCTTCACACCTTTGGTGACGACTGCACCTAGTCTCCCGCCAGAGCAGAGACTCAAACTGAAGACTCACACTTCACTAGTCCACCCTTGTTCAGCCCTCATTCGGAAGGTAAACTTTCTACTTGGACAGCCTGGTCCCTGCACCCGGGGGCTCAACGGTCAACATTACCTTTTGACTTGAAACCCAGTCTAGCGCAACCAGTCAGCTGCATTTTACAGTTTGTCGTTTTAGGCTCTATTTCGACTTCTAAAAATGATATCTCCGGTTCCCTACATCTGATTTTTTTGTTTGGCATCTATTTGTTCATTAAATGTTACTCTACTTTTATAAACTAGAGTGAGTTTTTTATGGTGCAATGTTTTCTACTTCACTGTTTTGGCATTGGCAAATGCTTTACAAATGTATTCTAAGCTAGGCCTGCCAGCTGTGTTCATCCACTACCAAGGGTTGAGCTCAAGTTTAAATTATTGAGGCCTAACTAGACCGCGTTCAGAACTGTGACATTATCACTTGGCGAATACTCACATTTCCTCCAATAATCCACTTTCTTACATTCCCCAATTCAAATAATATTATTTTACTGTCACTTCTGTCTCCTGAGTACGGCAGACTTGCACAACACCTCTGACGACATATATATTGATTTTATCTATAAGCGTGTAGATTCTGAACAGCATTGAAATGTATAAAACCTCATGGCAGTTTACCATATAATATTGTCAACCTTGATCTATCTCACTGCATCAAATTTAAATACAGTTTTATGGTGATAAACTTTAGAATGTTGAACTTGAGCCAATTGGTATCCAAGCTGTTTTTGTCATTTGGGTTATCAGAAGCCAGCACAAACAGATATAGAAACCAGGCAAACAGAGATAGAAACCAGGCACATACCCAAATCATTTTATGTCATCGTTTTATATTGAGACTACCCATCATTCAAGGAGATTAGACTAGTTGTTGGGCAGATGCAAAGTAGGACCAAAATAGCAAGCATTTGAGATACGGTGCAACCTTCTGGTTTCAAAAAGCTTTCTTATGCTCTGTATTCAAAAGACTAGGGAAGGGTTGCGGCCTATTTGCTTTGTTGAGGTCCTTGAGACCTGGAGACTAGGGTTTCTAAAGCCCCTTTCGGTATGTACCATAAAAGATTTGCGCTTCTAGAAAATCACTTTATTCTACAATGTCTCTAATTACAAAAATGTTATATATTGTCAATAAGTGAAACCAACAATAAAGTATACTTTCAAATCACATCTTGGCTTTTATTGTTCTTTATAAAGCATTCTGCTGCTGCTTGAAGTTTAGTATATTCTATGTCAAATTATTAAAAAAAGCTTCAGCAGAATTGTGTAGCCTGCTGTGTTCTCATTTACACACAGGAAATGCATGTTTCTTTCAGGGGAGAAATTGTAAAGATGATTATTTGATAGACCTCATTATACGCTGTAATGTCTTTCAGATTTGTTTGGTTTAAAAAGCATTAAGTGCCCAGTCTGTTATTGCATGGCGATCATCCAGATAGGGGTAAGGGTCTCAGGGAAGCCATCTTGTTTCTGCTCACTGAGAATGGTGAAGCCAGCCTTGTATATGATGCTTCGGAGAATGAATATGTCTCTAATCAGGCAGTTGTCTATGGGGTCCAGTCTGCAGCCATCCCGGGCCACGTTGTCTTTGAGGATGATGACTCCATTCTGTCGTAAGCCGCTTTTGCATCTGCGAAGGAACTCCAGAAAGTCCTTATCCGTCAAGTAGCCTGGAGGAAACGAAATGCATGTCATCAGCATTTTGCAAAGATCAAGGTTTCAAATTTGGTTTATGCAATTCTGTACACACATTGTATTCCACTTAAAATATATTTTACAAGGCCAGTGAAAGGGCACTTGCATTAGATAAAATAAAACAGCTACATGACAGAAGTGTCAGTTAGAAATTTAAATACACAGTAATAGGTGTGGAATTAGAGCACAGAAACCCTAACTTTGAAAAAGGCCAGTTATGCTACAGGGTTTTTGTTGAGTGTGTGAACGTGCAAAAGGGGTTCACGGCGCTAATGAAATCGGAGGAATTTCAATGTATTTTATCAACAGTTGGAACTGTGGAACTCATTACCAAAAAACATAATGTGCACAAACGACCTGTTTTTCTTTAGGAAAAGGCGGAAAACTCACAAGTTGCAGCTTTACCTATATTAACTTGTAAAAAAACTGAAAAATCAAAAATAGAACATTACAACAATCGGCCAGTTCTCTTTATTCGCCACTGCTGAACATCATTACTGCTACTAATGTCCTATCTCTTCTCCTTTTCACACATGAACTTTTTCATTTACTCCGATGTCGTCCTACCTATATTCCAATTAACTCTTGCTTTTATTCTCTTCTGCGAATCCTTTACTTTTCAAATGAAACGCTGTTCGCTCATTGGATTCTAAAAGTTGCTACTGCCAGAGCTTGGGGCCAACCCTTCCGTTGCCCCCAGAGCAACAGTCTTTTGGTAGCAAGAGAGGCAGAGGGCGATACTATTACCAGTTAACACATCATTTAAGGGCAACCAGAATGGCCACACAGGAATCCACTCCACAACTGTGTAGTATCTTGTTCAGGTTCATTTCCTGTCATTATCTCCCTACCTGTGAATGTTCTGTGTACTGCATGGAGTGTTGGTGTAGCAGCCCCATCATTGTCCTTCCATTGGACGGCCCCTCCCTAGGCGTGCTGTGCTTATGAACATTATTTGGACGTTTGGTTATCAAGGAAAAATAGACCAGTCTGGTGTACGCTTACTACAACGGAAATTCAAAGCAATTTGGTTAAACAAGATGCAATTTGATCTGTCAAGGGGCTTAACATAGTGCAAAGTGCAATCTCTGCGTGAACGACACATAGAGGTGATGTTTTGGTGTTTTTGGAAGTCACTGAGCCTTGCTACTGTGTGAACTTGTGTGAGCTTAGGTACTTTAACCCACCTGAGCTAAAGAACATTCTCTTTCATAGTTTTTGCCTCCAACTGAGAATGATACAATTAATTTCCACAAGAAGGGAACTTGCTCAATGTGTTGCCAACATACTGTCTTAAATTAAAAAATTCTAAAATCTGTACCAGCACCAAATTCTGGTACCAAATTCTAAAATCTGTACCAGCACAACCATACCACACTTCACCCCCCCATCCACTTCCTCACAGTCCCAGGCCCAACATACCAAGGATCAGACCTCACACCACATCACAGTTTACCACACACCCAATTACAAAGTCCCCAAGAAGCTCAGGCCTTCCCCCACTCACACAAGCACTTCTCCTCCACACCCTCTCCACTGTAATGGAGTACCCACCCCCTAAAATGGAACAAGCCACTTCAGTGGAGCCCCTACCCACTCACATGGAATAGACTCAAATGGAGACCCCACCCCCTCAGCCTGAACAGGCCACTTCAGTGGAGCCACCACCCTCTCAGCCCATACAGGCCACTTCAGTGTAGCCCCCACCCCCTCAACTTGAACAGCCCACTGTAGAGTCGAGAGACTTCATCCCAGTTCCCATCCCTCCCTAAACCCCAGGAGGTCACCCCTAGTCATGTTCCTGTGGTGCCTGGCATGCCCTTACAGATGCCCGTTTGAGGGGATATGGTCCCTACTTGTAGCAGTGCAGGCAGGTGAGGGAGAGAGTTCATTACATTCCCCTAAAGGACTTTTTGTAATGGACTGACCATTGGCCCTGTTGTTATTGCAGTTCTAGTGTTGATAGAAAGGCTGAAGAAAGCATTTTTTAGGAGCTTTGGGTTTCATGTTCCTCAGTCTGTGAACTTGTATAATAAAATTGGTGTTGAAATATTTGTTTATGACAATACTGATTGGGCAATGTGATGGACCGCATGTGGTTGATGTTATATGTGTCCTATTAACGTATGTATCAGAGTCAGCATTGACTGCTATTTCAGGTTGTCAAGAACCACAATGTTTTGTACATGGAATGTGACATGCTTTTAAGACACTCACATCTTTGACTTACACTTTTGCACAAAGGCCGTACTGGGATTTTTACACATTGTACCTTTTTTTTTAGGTACACCCATCTACGATTGACATGCAGGATAGCGCTTTGCTGATTGACAAGTCATCTGTCGCATCAGTACAACTTGGTTAACATGACGTTTGACTACATGGAGATGACTCTGGAGGCACACATGTACAGAGGTTGATGCAAACAAAGTGTTCAGTGTGTTGTAATATTTGGATCCATGACCGTGTGTAATTCAGACATGGTGGACCCCTGATATGGCCAAGCAGGACACAGCTGAGCTCCCACAGTTGGGAGATCATTTAACCCCTTCCGCGTTAATGACAAAGCCAGCTCGTCATGGGCGTTACCTGCGCTACGCGGATGACGAGCTGGCTTTGTCATAAACAACGTGATTTTGAAAAATCAGCGCACAGCGGGAAAACGCGGTAGCGCGGTAGGGGTTAATGGCACTGTGTTCTCTCTGTGACATGTCCTGGGCCCAAGGTGGGTGTCATGTTATCACCTGTGTTCAAGTTCCATTTCATATCAAGACTGTTGTCCCTGCAGATGTTCATGTTTGAGAATCTTGCTGTGTGCTAAGTATGACAGTTATTGATGTGCCTCTTTGACTTACAGTGTCTGTGATGTGTGTGCCCCAGTGCAATGTGCTTATTATGGGGTCCTTCATGATTGGTTCGAGATGTGGGCTGCACTGTGTGCAAACTTACATTTGACACATTTAGTATTCCCTGAGTCACCTGTGTGCAAGCCACTTCAGCATGTAGTTGATCTGCCATCTATTTTAGTGAGCTTGGCAGTTTGGTTATCTTTGTGCATCTTCAGCCATGTAGTTCTACTAGCTTTCTGTGGCATGTGGTGTAGGTTTGATAGATATCATTTTCTGTACTGGTCCTGGGACTCAATCATCTTCAGTCTGTATATTAGTTGTAATGTTCAGTTGAATTGCCATAGCTGCCTGAGTGTGGAACTGGATCTCAGCAATTAGGTAGTTTCAGATATGCTCAATTGTATTTGTGTCTGGCTGATGTACATGAAGGAGTGTGTTAATGCTTATTTGATGGTCACTTCTTACATTGTCCATTTGCACTTTTGCAGCAGTGTTAGCCCCCAGTGGCAATGGAGGTCTGCACATGGCTGAGGGTATTTATGAACGCACTGCAGTGTTAGCCTCATAAGTCGTGAGTTTGTTTGGCACACAACCACTAATTTGTAACAATATCACCTGTGTGTTTGGGCACAAAGACACACATATTTGTCAAAACCTTCTAGGGGTGTGAGACCTACATTCACCTTGGTGGCACTACAGTGATGGTGGTGTTAGACCCCATACCACCAAAGTGCTTGATAATGTTGGGGGATAGAATCACACACTCACCTCTTTGTGACTACAGTGAGGGGGTTATACCCCATTCCACCTATGTGCTTGATGATTCTGGTGGATTGAACCCCACAATCACCTCTTTGTGACTACAGTGAGGTGGTTATACCCCATTCCACCTATGTGCTTGATGATGCTGGGGGATTGACCCACATTCACCTCTGTGTCACTACAGTGATGGGTGTTTGTCAGATATTGATCTTCATGTCTACATTGTGGTGTCAGTTCACACACATGAACACTATTGTGGGGTGGAGATTGCATCGGCGTGATAGGCATTGAGCCCCCTATGTGGTGGAGAATGCAGGAGTGATGGGCATCCAACCCCCTATGGGGGTGGAGAATGCTGGGAATGATGGGCATCCACCCCCCTATATTTGGAATATGCTGGGAGTAATAGGCATCCACCCCCATATGATTGGAATATGCTGGGAGTGATAGGCACCCAACCCCATATGGGGTGGAGAATGCTCAGAGTTATAGGCATCCGCCCCCCTATGAGGTGGAGAATGCTGGGAGTGATGGGCATCTACCCCCCTACATTTCCATACGAAAATTGCTGACATCCATTCGGCCCTTGATACTCAAAGGGCTTTAATACTCCCTTCCTCTCCTGGTGTTGCTCTTTCCCCTCTTGAAGTGGTTGTCCCTGCCACCACTGTGAGTCTATCTATGTTTCCTCCGCTCTCTCTCCAGGATCTTGACTTGCTTTTAAGCAAGCTGAGGTCCGGGTCTCCTTTAGATCCGTGTCCTCTTAAAGTTCTGAAGGATTGCAGAGATACCCTATTGCCCCCGCTCTTAGACATCATGAACAGAGCAATGAGGGATGGTATCTTTCCCGATCAATGGAAGAGTGCTGTAGTTCAGCCCCTCTTTAAGAAGCCTACACTAGACCCTGATGTGCTCAAGAACTTCCGCCCTATCTCCCTGCTGCCTGCCCCTGCCAAGATGCTGGAGTCCCACCTAAATAAGCATCTGGTGGAGTTCGTGGACAACTCGGGACAGTTAGATCAGTCCCAACACGGTTTCACTAGGGCTCACAGCTCAGAGATGGCCCTGACGACTGTGTTTGATGACATCCGCACTGAGGTTGATCAAGGCCATACCTCCCTGCTGATTCTTTTAGATCTGACAGCCGCCTTTGATACCCTGTCTCCCTCTGTTTTAACATCTCGTCTGAGGGAGATAGGGGTAGATGGCGTGGCCTTGAGCCTATTGGCTTTTTTTATGAATCAGAGGGAGCAGAGGGTTAAGCTAGGAGACTTTCTATCTCCTCCCACTCCTGTGCAATGTGGGGTCCCCCAAGGGTCGGCATTAAGTCCGACCCTGTTCAACATCTATGTGGCCCCACTTGCCAGGTTGGTGAGATCATATGGGATGGAGATAGTCTCCTATGCTGATGACACACAGATCTTGGTGTCCCTCCCCCGTTCGGTGCACGCTCCCATTCATAACTTTAGAAGTTGTATGGAGGCGGTTGCTGAGTGGATGATTAACAACTCACTCAAACTGAATGGGGAGAAGACCGAAGTTCTGGTCTTCGGTGGTAACGTTAACATCTGGACGGCTGAATGGTGGCCTCCCTCGTTGGGAATCTGCCCTACTCCTACCGACTCCGCCAAGAACCTGGGAGTAATTATGGACCTTGATCTCTCAATGGCACAGCAGGTTAATAGAACAGTAGCTACCTGCTGGGGCATTATTAAAATACTTCGCAAAATCAAGCATTATTTGTCTCCGCAGGCTCGTAAGCGGGTCGTCGTTGCATTGGTGGCCTCGTGACTTGATTATTGTAATGCTCTTTATTCGGGGGTTAATAAAGGTCTCTTGCAGCGCCTCCAGACAGTACAGAACGCGGCGGCCAAATTTGTGCTGGACGCTCCCAGACTATCTTCCGCCACGGCGGCCAGGAAAGCCTTACACTGGCTCCCTATTGAGTCTAGAATCGTCTTTAAGACACTCTGCATGACTTATGGGGCGCTTACTGGTAAGGGGGCCGAGGGCGTGAGAAAACTGCTACTTCCATACGCTCCGGAGAGAGCTCTTAGATCCTCCACCAAGAGTCTGTTGGTGGTTCCCCGTGTTCGCAGAACGAAATGGGGTGGGAGGGCGTTTTCAGCAGTAGCCCCTAAACTCTGGAATAGCCTGCCACTTGGAATTAAAACTCAGCCATCAGTTCAGAACTTTCGGAAAGCCCTGAAAACATGGTTATTCTCCAAGGCATATCCGTAATGCTTGTTATCTGGCAATTGCTGATCTTTTTTTGCTAGGCCCCTTGATGCCTCCGGGCTTAGTTGCGCTTGATAAGACCCTCTCCATTCCATTCCCCTGTGGTTGGAATATGCTCGAAGTTATAGGCATCCACCCCCCTATCGTTGGAATATGCTAGGAGTTAAAGGCATCCAGCTTCCTATGGGGTGGAGAAGGCTGGGAGTGATAGGCATCCACCCCCCTATAGTTAGGATCTGCTGGGTTTGATAGGCATCCACCCCCTATGGGGTGGAGAAGGCTGGGAGTGATAGGCATCCACTCCCCTATAGTTAGGATCTGCTGGGAATGATAGGCATCCACCCCCTATAGGGTGGAGAATGCTGGGAGTTATAGGCATCCACTCCTCCATGGTTAGAATCGGATCTGCTGGGAGTGATAGACATCCACCCCCTATGGGGTGGAGAATGCTGGGAGTGATGGGCATCCACCCCCCTTAAGGTTGGAATATGCTGGGAGTGATAGACATCCACCCCCCTATGGTTAGGATCTGCTGGAAGCGATAGGAATCCACCCCCTATGGGGTAGAGACTGCTGGGAGTGATAGGCATCCACCCCCCTATGGGGTGGAGGATGCTGGGAGTGATGGGCATCCACCGCCCAATGGTTGGAATATGCTGGGAGTGATAGGCATCCACCCTCTATGGGGTGAAGAATGCTGGGAGTTATAGGCATTCACACACCTATGGGGTAGAATATGTTGGTAGTGATAGGCATCCACCCCCCTATGGGGTGCGGAATGCTGGGAGTGATAGGCATCCACCCCCTATGGGGTGGAGAATGCTGGGGGTTATAGGCATCCTCTCCCATCTGGTGCTGTTGCCTTTCTCTTGCTGGTCACGTTTTGGTGTGTGGTAGGTGTCTGACTTACCGTCTCTGATGACAGCGTTGATTACGGTTGAGTCGACCGTAGATGTACAGTATTGGGAAGACATGCACGATTGGATACATGGCAGCTCTGTCTCGTCCCTGTTGATCCTGTTTTGGTGCGAGTTAGAGCTCTATTACGTCTCATCTGAATACTCTGACGTGCTGGATGCTCCACCCTGGAAGTCGCGTACGGATTGCGCATCGTACTTGCGTATCAGGAAACAGCTTATGAAGAGCCTCCGGAAGACTCGATTTACACGCTGATCAAGCCTGGTCATTTGTAAAATGTTGCTGGATTGCAAGTGGACGTGGCGGTCAGAAATCGGACACTTATTTGCATCGTACTTCGTAGTTTGTATTTTCTGGCTGAGGATACGAGTCGGTCGTGAGGTAAGCCTACGGATAGCATTGGGACTGCCTTTTTGGCAACATCGGAATCTGCCCCTTAGTAGGGAATTTCTATTGTTTTGACAACTGTATTATGAAGATATTTTTAATTTTATTACCGTATCCTTGAAGGTTGTCTTGTGCGTAGACTTATGAATCCACAAAAAGGTCAGAATTTCTCATAGTGATAAGCCAATATTGAAGGCTATAGGCCTAATTTATAATGAAAAATTATGACAAACCGAGTAGCCCTAACATATTCATTACAAAAAGCATATGTTAAAGTCAAAAAGCATTTAAGGGTAGATTGCTATTGCTCTGTATGAAAGCCAACATATATGTATGATGCAAATTACCGTATTAGGCAAGCATTTTGGTGCTGGTTACGCCCTCTGCAAACAGTGTGTCTCTAAGATTTGTATTTTCACAATCCTTGTTTGACCCTCTTATGAGAGACAGTGTGTTGTTTTGCCAACTGTAATGTTGTATACTATGTAATTATATTACTGTATATATGATGGCTGCCTTGTGGGAAAGTTTGTGTAAAGCAATCCATCCGCGTCACAGCAATCCCCTGCATGCTAGTCTGGCCTCAAGCGCTCTCCACAAGCTCACTTTATGTGCCCTAGTTTAATTCCTGTATTGCATGTGTCATATAGAGGGGGCATAGCAGGTCTCTCTCTCAGCTGTGTTCTGTTGTAATTGTTGGCCGCCTCGCGGCCTTGCTAGCTCGGGGTGTGCAGTCAAAGCACCACATCGCTTTCCCTGATCTTCTCATGCTGAACGCTCACCTCTTCTTGTTTGGTAGGGATAGTGTCACCAGCAACTTTTTCTTCCTGGGCACTACACCACCCCGCAGACGCCACCCCTGCGCACCATAAGGGAGGGCCCACGGCTCCAGAGATAACAAGCGACCCAGCTGGGCTCTGCAATAGGCCTCGCTGGCTAGCGTCCCATAAGACTTGCAGTATCACCCTTCATAACCGTAGTCAGGAGTGTCCGTTTTCTGCAATGCTGGGCTCTATCGACAGCCCATGAGCACAGCCTTGCCGGCAGCAGTTACTGGAGCCATAGTATCCAGGGAAGTAAGTATATTTTGTGGATTGTTAAAACGGATAGCAGAGCGTTCTTACGCCGTGGCCATCTTGGAGCCAGGCAAGCTCCGCCCCATTGCTCATGATACTCCATATTGCTCATAATGATCTCAGTTTTGTTACCACAATATATTCATATAACACAAGTACATCCTACACTCTGTGAAAGTAATATTTGGATGATGGCATTTGCCCCCACAGTTAAAATATAGGTGTAAATAACCTTATTAATAATGTGCATAATATTTGTGAACTATATTAACTAAAATAAAATATTTCTCATACGGAAGAAAGGGGAATGACCTAAAAACGGATCATGGCTGATATATAATACAATGCTATCTTTGGGTCTAAAAATACTAACATCAGTTATATCCAAGATGGCACACTGACAAATGATACTGAACAACTTTATAAGGGCTCCTAAAATTTTGTATAAATGCTTTGTCTGGTGGCCAGTGGTAGGTCGTAGGTCTGCTTTCTGGTATTGTGCTGTTTTTCTGTTTTAAATTACGTTTTTTTTCCGCCGCTGCTGCGTCCCCTGCGGCCCTGTCCCCCCGCTCGCCCATTCTTTCACTCCCCCCTCCCAGCTGCACCTCCCTCCCACCTCCCCCTCTTATGGCAGCTGCTGCACGGCCGAGCGCAGCGGGCGTGCCGCAAGCCCGTCTGCTCCCATCTGTGCCTGGACCGCGCCCATTGACTGAACCCCTGGTCCCCACGACTGCCACAACACCAGACACCGCTACGATGCCAGCACCCTCCTTGCACTCAACACCGGACGAACATGCACCTGCTGCCTGGCCTCCCCGAAGCGCACCCAAAGACCCTTCTCCTGCCGGAACTGCAGCTTCACCAGCATCCGACTCACCAACCCACCGACCAGGATTGAACCCAACTACCTAAGATGCATCTTTCTCAACACCCGCTCCGCCCGCAAACACGCAGTTGAACTCTGGGACCTACTTGACTCAACCTCCCCAGACATCACCTTCCTGACGGAGACCTGGCTGAACCCCTCCTCAGCAACCGACATCGCCATAGCCATCCTGGAAGACTGCAAGATCACCCACAGGGACCCCACCAACGGAGCAGGAATCACCATCGTCCACAGGAACACTCTCAGAGTCTCGATCAATGCCGATGACACCCTCAGCACCGCTGAACACCTGCACTTCCAGGTCCACACAGACCCCAACACCACCCTCAGACCCCCGGACCCCAACCACAGTTCAGCGACTCCATCGCCGACTTTGTCAGCACACACGCCCTCACCTCCCTGGACTACATCCTCCTCGGGGACCTGAACTTCCACCTCGAGAACAACAGCGACACCAACTCCACTACCCTGATCAACAACCTCACCAACCTCGGACTAAGACAACTCATCACAACACCTACCCACTCTGCCGGCCACACGCTTGACCCCATCTTATCCACAAGCTCCCATGTCACCTTCAGCCACACCACCGAACTCCACTGGACGGACCATCACTGCAACCACTTCACCTTCCGGAAAAGCACCACGCACCACTGCACCCAACAGATGACTTGCCGCTGCTGGAGCACAGTCACCTAAGACCAGCTAACCATCACCCTCACCCGGACCCCACCCGCCGACCCCACTGACCCCGACACTGCCGCCCGCAACCTCAGACAGTGGATCGACAACTGTGCCAACACCCTCGCTCGCTCAAGAAACCTCCAACAACCGCACCAGCAAGAAAGCCAGCTAGTTCACTGAAGTCCCCCCAGGCCTCCAAACAAACCTGCCGAAAGCTAGAGAGGAACTGGCACCGTGAACGAACATCAGACAGCTATGCAGCCCACAAGAATGTCATTCGCAGACACCATCACCTTATCAGATCCACCAAAAGGGCCTCCTTCAAAGACCTCCTAGACAACAACGCACACAACAGCAAAGATCTCTTCAACATTGTGGAGGAACTCTCCAACCACATCTCTAACTTCAACGACATCCCACCTTCGCAAGACCTGTGCGACTCGCTGGCCACCTTCTTCCATCGCAAGATCGCAGACATCCACAACAGCTTCAATGCCACAATCGCCCCGACAACCACTGAGACTTCCGCCCCCACAACCACCATCCGCACCAACCGCCTGCTTTCCTGGACAACGATGACACCATCAAGATCATGAACACCATCCACTCCGGATCTCCGTCAGACCCATGCCCACACCACATCTTCAACAAAGCTAGCACCGCCATCGCACCCCATCTCCGGAAAGCCATCAACATTTCCTTCGAAACACCAACCTTCCTGGAGAGCTGGAAGCACGCCGAGATCAACGCCTTACTCAAAAAACCCAAGGCGGACCCCAAGGACCTCAAGAACCATCTCCCTGCTAACATTCCCGGCGAAGGTCATCGAGAAGACCGTCAACAAACAACTGACCCGCTACCTTGAGGAGAACAGCATCCTGGACCCGTCCCAGTGCGGGTTCGGCAGCAACCACAGCACCGAAACTTCCCTCATCACTCGCCCACGTCGCCCGACTGCACAACCTCAACATCATCTCCTACGCCGATGACACCCAGCTGATCTTCTCCGTCACCAAGGACCCCATATCGCCAAAGCCAACCTCATCCTCGGATCCACCCCCATGGCCTGGGACGACTCCTGATGGCCGACCGCACTGGGAACAGCTCCAATACCCACCGACCACGCATCCAACCTAGGGGTCATCCTCGAGTCCACCCTCTCCATGACAAAGCAGGTCAACGCTGTCTCTTCCGCCTGCTTCAACACCCTCTGCATGCAAGTGGATCCCCACCAAAACAAGAAGAACGGTCACCAGAGGCCCTCATCAGCAGCAGGTTGGACTACGGAAACGCCCTCTACGCTGGAGCCTCAGCCAAACTCCTGTAACAGCTTCAATGCATCCAGAAGCCTCTGCACACCTGATCCTCAACATCCCTCACCACAGTCATATCACACCCCACCTGAGAGACCTGCACTGGCTCCCCGTCAACAAGAGGATAACCTTCAAGCTCCTCACCCACACACACAAGGCTCTCCACAACACCGGACCAGCGTATCGCAACAGATGACTCAGCTTTTACACCCCCCGCCAGCTCTGCTCTGCCGACCTCACCTTCACCACAGTCCCCAGCATCCGAAGAGCGACCTCCGGTGGCAGATCATTCTCCCGCCTCGCCGCCAAGACCTAGAACACCCTCCCCAACTACCTACGGCAGACCCAAGACCTGCTGACCTTCAGAAGACTCCTCAAGACCTGGCTCTTCGAGCAGTAGCAGCACTCCCCCCCCCCCCAGTGCCTTGAGACCCTCACAGGTAAGTAGTGCGCTTTACAAATGCTATGATGGATTGATTGATTTTCAAGCCAATTCTGGGGGTCAGTTCTTACTTCCTTCTAGTTTAGCCCTAACATAGGTATAGATGGGAAGAAAGTTATCTGGGAAGACTGAGTAAGCAAAGGTATTCGGTTGTTGGATGAATGTTCTTGAAAATGTACCTAGGGATCAGCTTTCTTTTGCATTTGAATGCAGTAGGGAAATACAAGCTCACAACTAAGGATTTCTACAAATTTCTTAGGCTCAAAGTTGCCTTGAGGAGAAACAAAAAGCTACATGAATCAGACACCAGAACTTTTCTCACCAAGTGGCATCTCGTAGTCACAAAGCATTGAGTATGCACCAAATACTCAATAAAACAAAACCTTAAGTTACCTCCTATGTTCAAAATAAATGCAAAGCTCTGTTGACTATTTTATTGTCAGTCCATTGACAAATCAAAAGTGATCTATATCCTTGAAAATTCAAAAAAACATAACACCCCCCTACTATACCAAGGTAAACCATGGATCCATCATACATCTTTTTTAACCCCTAAGATACTTAATAAGAGGGGCTTAATTGATTTCTCCACATTCTGGAAATGCACAGCACATATGGCTGACCTAGAACATATGTTCTTCCACTGTGATGATATTAGGAACCTCTGGAATCAAATCAAACATGCTATTTCCCAAAGCAACTTCACAATTGGTCCCTAAATTATCATTCTGGGACCATGGCATATAAACCTTCCTGATCATCCAGATAAATATGGCTGATCCTTATTGAACATACTGTTACCAATTGGTGTAAAACTGAAATTTTCTAAAAATATCACTTCCAAACATAGTGGGCTTGGGTCTGTTTCATTAAAAACAGTGAACAAAATCTTTTCGATGGCGATTTCAATTACAGAACCCCTACTGTTGGGCTTGGCCCTTTTGGCAGGTTCACGCCTAAACTTTTTGCTTTTAAATGTGACCTGGTGTTAGTTGTCTTTGGCTTCTGTGCACTTTAACACTGGGTCCCAGTGTAAAGTTCGTGCGCACTCTGAGTGCATGTTGTGAGATTGGCCTGCCCTTCCATAGGAATGCATTGGGAATGTGTGTGTCCATGGTAGTTCCTGATGTGTGGAATTAAATGCTGCACGACGGTGTGTGCAGATGTAAGTTGTCTGGTGTGGAAGTGCCACTTCTAGAAGTTACTATTGAACAACAAAGATGCCAATACTGTATCACTATTTCCTTTAAATAAAAAAAACCATAAGAATTGTGCACTATGGTCATTTGACACAAACGTGTCTGAATAAATCTTTTGTTTTATTTTTAAATTTGCTTCTCAAAAACAGACATTTGGTTATTTTTTACCAATTCATGGCACAACCTCCTATACACAATATATAAATTTACACAATATTTACAAATACAGTTTTTCAACAATACATAGAGATTTCCTACATTCACAAACAATCATACCCTCATGCATACACAGCCATTCATATCTTTATACATATACAAAACACACCGGAATTGAAATATTCACAGTAAGCCATAAAAATAAATAAATTTCCATCAATAAAGTTTTGTTGAAAGAAAGTTTTAAGATCACTCCTTTTAATTGGTATGGCATAAATTGTCTACGCGTTTCGAACTCACGAGAATGGGGGAGTTCTCATCAGGACAAGAGGCTGAAAAAAAGAGAGTAAAACCTTTCTTTATGAAAATAACAATAATGATGGTAACCTTCCTACAACTTCCATTACTCAAGCTTCCTTCTCTTACCTCAAAAGTTTTTGAGCTGACTGGGGTTTGAAAATCAACCCGTCTGGGCAACAGACAATCCAAATAACATAAATCTGTGTGAGACAAGGGAACCAATCAATACCAGATATACAGCATTTAAAAATCAGTTTTGTCTAGGGTTGGGCGCATGACTTACTTGTGAATTGAATCACGGAGGTCGACTGTGGACGCGTATCAGCCAGCCCTGTGGGAGAATAAATACGTTGTCATTTCATTTATCTTTCCAATGTGGGTTCTGACCATATCAACTGAAGCTCACGCTTACTTGTCAGTTTGTGGCTGAGGTCCGTAATGGAATATACGAGATGCGTTGAAATTTATCCGCATGAGAACGGTCTAGCCACGACACTGTACAAAAAGCCAACCGATCGCAACAAAGCCCTACACTGTAAAAGCAATCACCCGCGCAACCTTAAGGACAACTTGCCGTACTTGTTATGATAAGGAAGAGTATAAAAAACATGCAGAAAATCTCACAATCAATTTAAGACAACTTGGATATCCAAAAAAGCTTTTAAGAAAATCCATGAAAAGAGCGTGGTGGACTCCCCGTGAATGTTTGTTGGAGAGAATGGATAAAAAAGAATCAGAAAGGATGGTCTTTGTATCCACCTTTTGTCCTAACTCGAACATGTTGAAGAAAGTGGTAAAAAACAATTGGCACTTACTAAAGAATCTAAATGAAACTTTCTTCAAGGAACCACTCTTTGCCTTTAAGAAAAATGTAAGCATAGCCAACCAACTTGTACGGGCAGCACTACCACAGACAAACCCAACTGATTTAAGAACGATGTTGAGATTACCACCTATCCAGGGATACCACAAATGTGGGTCATGCAATTGTTGCAATACCACTGTTGAAGGAACTCTTTTCAAGCATAACAACATAGGATGGAAACATGAAGCATTCACCAACTGTAGATCAAGGTACGTTATATATAGTATCAGATGCCCATGTGGATTGATCTATATCGGAAAAACAAATCAAGAAATCCGGACACGCATTCAGCAACATAAATCAAGAATCAACAATAATGTACTGACAGCCCCATTGGTTAATCACTGGCGTCTACATAATCACAAGGAATCAGATCTGATGTGGACAGTAATCTCTAAAAATAGAGAAAGACATAAGAGGAGGAGTTTTGGATCTCAAATTATCCAAACGGGAGGCAATATTAATTTTGAAATTCAATGCAGCCACTCATGGACTCAATGAACTCACTGAAATTTACAAACTCAATAGAGTCATAGCATAAATATGCCGTATTAAATGGACAAGTACTGTCGGATACACTATCCATTTTTGCAATTAGGAACTAATGCCACCTACACTATGGGCACCAACTGGATAGTTTCACAGCCCAATACAAAATGGCCGACACCGTTCACAATCGGATCGAATTATCACGAAGTGAGTGGATGCATTCATGATTTGTGCTGCCCCAAGACCTGTCAAACGGAACCCCATGATTTTTGTCAAACAGGACAGATTGCAGCTTTTTAGTTTTAAAAATTGCAAAAAACTTTTTCAGATCAAACACATTTGGGCACTGTGAATACTAAATTGATGTACTCGACAAGTATAACGGAGGTGCATAAGTGGCACAGACCAATCGTGTACATTTGCAATAAAACTGATAACGGATAGTGCAGACCTAGGGACAACAGGAGCGAAAATCCATAGCTCCCAATCCAAAATGGCCGACACCGTTAATAATCGGATTGAATTAACACGAAGTGAGTGGATACAGTCATGATTTTGCTGCCCCAAGATCTACCAAAAGGTATGCAACATCAATACCCGATCCCGGCGGAGAGGGGTAGGACGTATGCCACGGACACAGGGGCCTTGAGCCTTATACACAGAGGCCTCATCCCTGATGTACGACCCACTGGGTATTGATGTTGCATATAAATATTGACCTTTAGGCAAGGAACAGTGCAACAGAGGTACTACATTTCCACAACTGGTAATAAGCATATGATACCCAGATCGGCTTGAATGTTTGTAGACTTCCCCATATAGGTCCTGAAGAATTGCGAGTCAATGTACCAAAGCGAGAAACATGTCGACCATTTTTTTGACTTCTTAGTATAGTCTAGAGCCAGGAAACATTATTTTCCAGCAAGCCCAGACTATTTTCCGTTTTTAATTGAAGCAAGGGACCTCCCGAATAAAGTTTTCATGGTACCCTTTGCTTCATTTTAATTCACCACTTCGTCTACAACCTCTTTGCCCCACACCTGCATCTCACCCATAGGCAGTTGGATAAAAAGATCTCCGCTAAAGAGCCCCTCTCTAAGGTGTGCCCGTCGGGGATTGCACCGCCTACCCGACTAGGAGCAACGCCTATGACGAAGCATGACACCTGCAAGGGTGTGTGAGGCAACTATATCCAACACAATGGATACCCAGTGGTAGGCTTACATTTGTTAACCACCACTTCCCCACCTCCTGGCGACCAGCACAAATACATGAACCTTCACCAGGAACAGCCCTGTCCACTTTTTTTGACATATACTCTCTTAGGGCATGGACTGCGGCTGGACCTTCCACTCCCCTGAGTGGTACTTCGGCCCTTCTGATCAACTTGGATCACCCTCCCTCTCTTTGTATACATCCCTAGCGGGTGCCCACCCTGCCAGGGACTTTGTGCCGATTGTTTTTGCCCCAAGCGGGTGCCCACCCCGCTTTATATTACAATCCCCGAGGGAGCCTGCCCCTCATCTGCCCCACATCACCGACGCGGCCCGGGATCAAAGGGAAATGCCACTGCTATCCGGGAAACCCCGGAAGTCAGGCAACCCTCGCCGTGACGTGGGCGGGGCCTGACCCGGAAGTGCTGCAGAGAAAGCAGGAAGCAGACGGGAGCCCACCCCGCGCTCCTGCATATGCCCGTGGTGCCCAGTGGTGCGAAGAAGTGCTGCGGTGGCTGGCGGGGCTCCCGTGTGGAGGAGAGAGCCCCGCGTGTAGCCACCCAAGAGCCCCGTGTTTAGCTTCCACAGCCGCCGCAAGACCGGAGGAGAACCCAAGTGAGTCCAGCGGAGACTTCATCTCGCACCCGACAGACCCGGTGAATTGGGACTGGATAGGCAGTGAGTGCATGCAGGGGCCGATTGCATGGCCAACGGAGATCAAGTGAACAGGGCCAGCAAGGCGCCTGAAGTGCCTGGGGGTGTCTACAGCTGCACCACCCTGCTACGGGCAGCTGCCACTTAGGGGCACTTTTCGTTTAGGAGCCCCAGTGGGGGTTCCACAGGCATCGTGGTGCCAGGGCTAATTTTCACCCAGTTGCTGCCCGCGCCCTTCCTCACAGCTGCACAGTTACGCCTGGTCATCTGGGGATTCCGAGTCCCAGAGCGGGACTCCAACGATTGCGGGGGCAGTGTGGTAGTTAGAGCCCACGAGGCTCCCACACACCCAGGGGCATTGTTGTGTTCAGAGCCCACGAGGCTCCAACGTATTGCGCATGTTGTGAATTAGTGCCTGCAAGGCTCCCACGTTGTTTTGGGGGCACTGTTGTTTCTTTAGGAGCCCCAGAGGAGAGCCAGGAGGCACGCTGGTGCCAGGCTCAGTTTCTCCAGCTGCCCAGCACTTAGTGGGCAGCTGCAATGTTTAGGTGGTGCCCTGCGCATTGCGGCATTTGCAGCTGATAGCCCTGACATTGTTGGACAAAGGGCATTTGAGCCCCTGAGAGGTCAAGTTGGCCTAGGGACAGTTTTTATGTGTTGTGCCCTCGCTAAGGGTACATGGTTCTTCCTAATGTGTGTTTTTGCGTAATGTGCAATGCCTTTATGCCTGTCCTATACCTCTAACTGTGTTTATGATTAGGAGGTTTTTCTTACCTAGTATGGTTCTGCTAGTAAATGTATGTTTCCCTGCATGATCTATGCCTAAGGTGATTAGTATTGTGTAGGGTGTATCTACCTTTTACCAGTGGTTACTGGTTGTGTTCTACAATTGTTATTTTGTGCTACAATTATTCCATGTTCTAGAAGTGCTATTTCCACTAAGTGCTATTTCCACTAAGTGCTGTTTCTACTAAGTGCTATTTCTACTAAGTGCTATTTTTACTAAGTGCTATTTCTAGTAAGTGCTGATTCTGACAGTGGCCCACGTGGCCCTGTCATGTGTATATAATCCCCTGTAAATACTGCCCAGTGCCAGTTGGCAGAGTGTATCTGTGTGATTATGATCTAATGTGTTTATGGTAATACAAAGGCTATTTTTATATATAACCATGTGTGGAGTTCCTTTTTGTGGTGTGCCTAGTGTGTTGCTGCTGTGTGTGTGTGTTGCGCAAACGCTTTACACATTGCCTCCGGGATACGCCTGACTGCTCGTGCCAAGCTACCAAGGGGGTGAGCAGGGGTTATCTTGGCGTGTAACTACCTTGCCATGCCTAGAGTGGTAGTTTCTGCCTGGCTTTAACGCAAGCCTTAGCCAACCAGAAATCCCATTTCTAACAGTGGTGAGCAGCGGAGGGGATTTGGACTTGGGATTTGGACTGTTTGCGCAATAGCACAGCAACAACTGGTTGCACTACAAACTCTGCATTTAGATAATCACGTGTTTGGGGATTATTGTATTTGAGTTTTATTTTATTGTTTCTACTAAGAGTGTCATTTTTAGATTGTGTACCCTTGCTTTAGCTCAGACAGTTAGGTCCCCTGTGTTGCACGTGTCCCTGAGTGCCCTGCCAAGATGGAGTCTGCTTTTGATTTCTGTGGTCTGTTTAGATACAGTATGTATGAGTTGGTAGAGTTCTGTGAAGAGAGGGACATAGCAGTGAGTATGTCTGACACCCAGTGATTTTGCCCATATGTTCTGGTCTTGTACGAGGTTGGCTGAATACTGGGGAGGGGTGCTGACCTGCCTGAATGCTGTCACGGACCGGCAGATAACGTTGGATGTGGGTACTTGCTTACTATTATGGTTCCCTCATACTCCTCGTACAAAGGTTACTAGCAAATTTTTTGATTTGGGTTTGATTTTGGCTAAACGGGAGATTACCATGCACTGGAAATCCAGCCAGGGCCCCAGCTATCTCCGCTGGAAGGCAACTCTTCAGCGCTGGGCGAGAGCTGAATCCACGCTTCGTATGCAGCAGGCTAAGCGGCTAGACAATGACAAGGCCTTGGATGTGGCCAGGGCATGGGAGGCCCTGGTAACAGCTCTTCAGAGGTCGGAAGATAGTTCCAGCGAAGACGATGAAGAGAGCGTAGTGTAGGGTTGATGAACTGGAGGGTGACTTGTTTCCAAGATACACATTGCGGATGCTTCTACTGTAGGGGTTATAGGTTGCAGGTGGGCCCGTAG
Source organism: Lissotriton helveticus (assembly GCF_964261635.1). Taxonomy (NCBI): domain Eukaryota; kingdom Metazoa; phylum Chordata; class Amphibia; order Caudata; family Salamandridae; genus Lissotriton; species Lissotriton helveticus. The sequence goes on from NC_136057.1 coordinate 1,509,729,556, forward strand.
GGGTAACGACATCGCTAGGCAATAAGAAACAAGCAGGATGTGATACTCATACTATAAATGTTTGTCAATAGCACTAGAGCGCACTGACAGGGGTGGGAGGGGTGGAGGGTGGTTAGTTGGGGGTTTGTTCGATAAAAGGCACCTCAAGAAGTTATTTCATCCTGCTATACCTATGATTGAGATAGGTTCTCTCTAATGTTATTCTGATTATGTGTCCTTCTGCCAATAAAAATAGTTTTTATTAAAAAAAAATGTCTGACACCCAGTCCAAACTTAGGGACTACCTAATCCAATGGCAGAAGGATGAATGGGAACGTGAGCGCAGTAAGGAGGAGAGGGCCCGGGCCGCACGCCATGAAGGTGGTGGTCTGAGGGGCGCCCTGAAGAGTCTGAAGAGGAGGAAGAAAATGACAGTGCATGGACGCCAGTAGATAGTGAAAACCCCATAGATAGGGAGTCCCTTGCTGGGACCAGTGTAGGGGGCAGTGATCCATCCCTTTCCCTGTCCCCAGAGGAGTGGATAGATAGGAGGGAGCACCAGCTTGTTTTGGAAAAGCTCAGGGTAGAGCATGCCAAGGAGATAGCGCAGCTGGGTGTGGAGAAGAAAAAGCTAGAGACTGAGAGGGTCTTAGTGCAGGAGAGGATGGCGGAGGCTGAGAGGGCCTTTGGCAGAGAGAGATTAGCTCTGGAGGGTAGATTATCCCCTGAACGCAGTTCCAGTTTTCTGGATTCCCCAGGGAGGGTTGAGTCCAGTGGTGGCAGCAATATAGAGTCCAGTGCAGGAATTCCCATTCCCAGTTCCCAAAGAGTTGTAACGTGTTCCCAAGAGGAGGAGTACAGGTTGAAGTTCAGGGGCAATAAGAAACTGTCTCACCAGAATTGGGGGGATGTTGCGGATGACTGTCATGATGCACTGATGATTTGGCTGATGGTTAACCCGGAGCAGGATTTGGATGGAGCAGTGAATATGCTTATCAAAGAGCAGATGCTCAGTCGTTGTTGTCCAGGGTTGCACCAGCACCTGTTGAGGTGCGACTCCTTTTGTCCTTGGGATTTGCACAGGAAGCAGACCGCTGGGAAAGTGCCAAGGGTTCTGAAGAGGGATTGGTGAGTGATCCCAAAAGTAGTGCTTCAGGTATCTTCCAGCCCAGTTTCAGAGTAGCCCAGCTAGGTCCCAGGATAGCGAGAGGGGTGTAGGGGCTCATTCCCTGTCTCAGTGGAGTAGGAGTGAGTGTGGGACTGAGAGTTCCCAGGTGCCCGAAACCCAGTCTCAGAACCTGGATGTTTTTTTCAGTGAACACCAGGTTGGGGACCTAGGCTGTCCTGTTAGTCCATTTGAGGAGGATCTCCTAGTGTCTAGAGAACCTGGAGCGTCTGTAAATAGTGCTCCTGTGGTTCTAGTGTCTGGCAGTGCCTCTCCAGTTGGGAGGGCACAGAAGTCCGAAGTGAGGAGGGAATGTGGGATGTGTTCCCCAGTGGAAGAACCAGTGGGTCAGGGACTAGCCAGTTGGGCTAAGTTCCCGTGGAGTGACCATGGTGATACCACTTCTGTTCTGGGGGATCTTTGCGCACTGTCAGGTAGACAGGGGATGGGAGATCTGCGCCAGACAGATGGTCACATAACATATGAGTCATGTGTTAGCCTCAGGGGGATAGTGTGAGAGTCCCCAGAAGTCCTGAATTGCCAGGCAAGTATTCCGCCAAAGGTTTTAGACCCAAGGCTGGGAGGCCAGGTTCAGGATCTGCCTGACCTGGAGGGAAGGACATCTGTAACCAGTGTCCTGACCGGTTCATCTTCCAGGGGTACCACTCCAGTTGGGAGGGTGCAGAACTCTGGAAGGGGGTGCAGAGGGTGGGAGTCCAAGCCTCTGACCCCAGTGCAACCTGAGGGGTTAAACTCTAGGTTGGGAGAGTGGTGTTCTATGGGTACCTCTCAAAGGAGGAGAGGGTGGAACCGTAGAAGGAGAGGTAGGGGGAGGAGAGCCTCACCAGTGACGTCTGGTCCGCCTGAGGGTGCAGACCCTAGGCTGGAGGATCAGTGGCTGTCTAGAACTGTCCTGAGAAGAGGAAGAATGGAGAATGGCTACTATGTGCCAGGGGTTACTACCCCCCACTCTGTGAACAGGCAAGTACCAGTGGCACCTGGGAGCCCAGGGCCTGGTCCGGGCCACGGACAGCTTGGGAGTACCAGTAGGGTAGCCCAGTTGTTTCGGACAGCTTTTTCGAAGGAACCCCATGGGTTCACCGTGGCGTAGAACAGGAGGGTGTCTCTGCAGTTGCGGGCCCGGGTCTGTGTTCTATTGCCCAAAGCAGGGAAGCCCATCACAGTGGTGATTGGTCTGCCCTGCGTTTTGGCTGGAAGGGGGTTGTGTTGGACTTGGCCCTTTTGGCAAGTTCACCCCTAAACTTTTTGCTTTTAAATGTGACCTGGTGTTAGTTGTCTTTGGCTTCTGCGCACTTTAACACTGTGTCCCAAAGTAAAGTGCGTGCACACTCTGAGTGCATGTTGTGAGATTGGCCTGCCCACCCATAGGAATGCATGGGGAATGTGTGTGTCCATGGTAGTTCCTGATGTGTGGTGAGTGCAGGGGCAAGTTTGGTATGTGCAAACTCGTGGGATTAAATGCTGCGCGACGGTGTGCGCAGATTTAATGTGTCTGGTGTGGAAGTGCCACTTCTATCTATCAAAAAATATATATGATTGTCTAAACTAATCTTCACTAGGACTATTGAACTGTCCTTATCACAAACTTGGCTCAAATATTGAAATACTTTTGAAACAAACTCCCTTGGAGGTACTCTCTACCCCTTGCTTACTTTTACCCAAACCCCCAAGGGTATATTGGGTTGCTCACTGTTTGTACCCTATACTTCTAGAAGTTGGCATGTCTGTGGAGTAAATGTGAATTGACTGTCTGGCTTGTGATTGGCAGGAGCTGGCTGGTGTGCCTGGCTCCAGGAGTCAGGATGGGTCTGCCCCGGTGGTGAATAGCGAGATCTGCATGTTGATGGGAGGGAGGAGTGCACCTGGGACCTGAATAGGGCTGGACCTTCCCTACACAATGCTGGCTCTGTTGTGTTTCTATCTAGGACCCTAATTCGATATTCCCGATTTATGCCCGTATTTGGCTATAATAAATAATATCCTTATAGAGGCATAAGAATCATATCCATATTTAGTAATAGCCCATGCAGTCCAAATACAGCAAGGCTACTCCCCTAGAATCCTAGAAAGTACAACGATTTCTTTAAACAAACCAGGCCTCCAGCAGCCCGGGAAATCCCCCTGCTCTTGTTTAGATTTGCACAAGAACTCCTAGAGTCAAGAAAGAACTGTTAGTTCTTAGTGATGTCTTATGTCCAACCTTACGTCAAACCCGGCACCTTTCAGGTATAAATATACCAACGTTGCCTTAAGCAATTACACGGTGGTTTGGAGCAGAGCGGCTATCTACTTGCCCGGAAGCCCAGCTGATGCAGGAGCCGAAGGAAGCCGCCCCTCCCTTTTGACGCACTGAGAAAGACGCTGTCTTTTTCTCCAGCCGAGAAAATCCAGCTCCGGTGTTTCCAGCCACCCTTGCGGGTGGCTGGGATATCGAGTCCTGAGAGAGAGATACAAGACCTCCTACATTCTATTACCAAGGTACGGAGCTGACTAAAACCCTTAAGAGAATTCTTGATTCAGATCCTTGGCAAAAACCTAACTTAACTTAAACTGCAACTTACTTACTCCTTCCCACGTATTAGGCTTAGGTCAGGTACACCGGGGTAGGCGTAGATTAGAAGCACCAGTTGAGTACGTTAGTCAATGTTTTTATGTATGTATATATTTTATCCATTTTAAAGTATCATATGGCTAAGAACCCATATCAATGCTTTTACAGTATTATTTCATAATACTCCTTTTACTGTACGCACTTTACTTTATGATAAGTATTGCAATTGTGGCAATTCATTTCTCTTGCATGAGAAAGAAGACTGCTCAATCAATAACTCCTTTTATTGAAAACGCCCTTCTCTCTATTTCTCTGCACTCTGGTGAAACTAAGTATGCACGATTGACTGAGTGAAATAACCGTCTATTGTTTTCACACGACTCTAGAGATACACTCTTTATTCTGAGGGAGCAAAGTTGTCATGTTTATGCGGTTGTCAGAAGCTAATCCCTTCTTGTCTAAATCCGGAGAGTTAACACTATCCTGAAAATTCGAGAAAGTTTCCAGTGACCTCTGAGCTAGCTGGCAAAACTAATTAAGTCTAATACAGTCAGTAGAGACCTAGTTGACCTCAGTCCTACGTCTACACTGCTGTTTATATTATTCCAATGCGCAGAGCCTATTGGGAATATAGGAACTACACTACATGGCGCCCAACGTTTGGTAAGGCGATAATCTAACGCAAGACATTAGAGTAACTCAGTCGTGCTTTTTCACACAAACCCTTTTTCCCGTAAAAACTCCAAAAGACGTCTGGAGTGGGTAAAAGGTTAAAATCCGCCGGAACTTAGTAGGAAGAGATTCCTATGTATAGTTTTTGGTTTTGTCAACGTTGAAGGATAGATACAGTGTTCCAAAATATTGTGCACCTAATCTTTGTTTCCTTGAAACTTGATCTGCAACAAAACTTTCTTTCAGTAAAATGGTGGAAAGTGATGATGAAACAGAGAGAGCTAGAATAGCAGCTCAACTCCTAGCGGAAGACACAAGTCTCCAAGATGAAGACCCGAATGCTATTATCATTCCGGTAAATGTAAGAAGAACTATAACTAAAAAAGTTATAGCAAATGGAGTATCATCGAGAGGTGGTACAGTCATATTCGTGGTAGAGGCCCATGAATATCGGCAGACAGAGGTATTCTATTCATGGATACATTTTCCAGCAGCACATGCTGTGACACACAAATTCCACTATTACAAAATAGGGGAACCTCCGGGGGAATACGCTCCTTTCGAGGACGTTCAAATCCCACTAACTTACAGAGAGCACCTGCTCTGGTTTAATGGCGCCCTAAAACATCAAAATCCCATCAGCAGGCTCGGTCCACTAGGTAGACCAGGAGCCACGTGGCCGGTTCTAGCCAGCTGCACACCACATCCCGACATTGAAGAAATGTCAAATGAAGAACTCTTAGTTAAACTAAAAGAATTAACAAAGGCATATAGAGAATTAGTTCAATTGGCTATGGATGATATAACATATCTCCAGAAATTGAAAGAAATAGATACAGCAGAACAACCTTTTGAACTTGTCAGAATCATAGAAAAATCCTATGAAGAACTAGGAAGAGATAGTTTGGGTGGGAAACCATTAAAACCCCAACTAACTGAAAATCCTGAAAAAACTTTTATTAAAAATAATCTGAACACTCCAAAAAAGAGTTGGGATGGTAATAAACAATCCACTCCCAGAGAAAAACGTTTTCAGTCCAGAGGAAGGTCTCCTTAACGGAGAGAAAGATCTCCGGACCGAGGACACAAGTCTCTCCAGAGGGAGCCCTCTGAGAAAAGATACAACCTTAGAGATAGGGATAAATTGAGAAAACCTGATAGATATCAAGATATTGATACACGTCCCTCTCGATCTTTTCAGACTTCCTCACAGAAAGCGGAAAGAAAAGGACGGTCATAACACAAGGAAGAGCACGTTAAGTCCAAAGACAAGGAACCTGCTCATCAAAGTAAAATATTACAATTTCCAAGAAAGAAGGTAGCCAGTATTAAAATAATAAAACATGCCGAGGATACTGAGGACACAACTGAAAAACGGAGAGTGGGCCCAGACAATGCTAGACAGCGCAGCAGAAGTGACCATAGCTCTCAAGATCCTGATAAATCTTCTGGAGACAGTGGACACAAATGAATACATTCAAGTGGAAACTGCAGACACCAGAGTTAGCAAACCCCATAAGTTATACGAAATAACATTACGTATACAGGGGGACAAGACTAGGAAATTAAGGGGTCTCTTTTGGGATAACCTTTCGAAAGGCTATGACATCCTGTTAGCTGAGAAAGACTGGCCACCAGAGTTTGTCAGGGAGTGCCCTCATGGCGAAGAAATGATTATGCCTGCCTTCTCAAATCATATTCCAATTCATAAAAAATATACATTTGCAAGAAAATGGGCAGTGGCCCAAGCTCCTGCATTATATAAAAATCATGTAGGATGGGATGAGGATTCTCCTCCTCACAAAATCCAGTTAAAAATCAACCCACTGCACAAAGGCAGTACCCAGTTAAACAAGAAGCTAAAAAGAAAGTCAGGGAGATCTTAGATCAACTTGAATATCAGGGGGTGATTGAAACATGCACCTCACAAATGAAAAATCCTTTGTTTCCTGTCTCCAAGCCAGATGATTCATATCGTCTAGTTTTGGACTACATACACCTAAACTCCTGCTGCAAAACATTTGCAGTACAAAACTCACACAGTGCAGCACTAATCAATAACATCATGAATAAAAAGTATAAAACGGCATTAGATATCTCTAATGGTTTCTTTTGTCAAAACATTGCACCTGAAAGCAGGTACTTGACCGCTTTCTCAATAATGGGGTTGCAAAAACACTTCTGTCGACTCCCACAGGGATTTAAGAATAGCCCAGGATTATTCTCAGCAAGGGTAAAAGAGTTACTACAAATATATGATGATGAGGCATTATCTTATGTCGATGACATCTATCTCACAGATGATGACCTGGAGACACACTTGAAAAGAGTGAACACCATAATACTTGGGTTTTCAGCTGAGAGTTACAAATTCAACTTTAAAAAGTCACGAATTGCCCATCTAACTGTCCTATTTTTAGGATATGAATGATCAAGTGAAGGCAAAAGCCTAGCAGACAACTTCTTAGAGAAGTGTGCTGTACTCCAAGCACCTAAAACGCTGAAGAACTTACAATCGATACTAGGTTTCCTGAATTTCGGAAGAACATACATTCTGAATTATGCAGAGAGGAATAAACCTCTCTATGAATTAATAAAACCTGATTTCAAACCAATAAATTGGACTCAGAAACACACAGAAATGTTAAGATCATTGCAAACAGACATGTTAGCTAAAACAAAATTTCAAACTCGCGAAAACGTACGCAACCTTGTAATCCGAGTCATCCCAGGAAGATGCGGATTTACGTACCTAACCTCTAATGAGGGAGAAACGGTACCAATAGCTTACAAATCACATTTGTACACACAAGCTGAAATGAAATTCAGTTCTACTGAAATAATTCTAATAGCGGTTCAAACTGCTGTAGCAAAAGAAAGAGCCCAAGCCCAAGGCAGGAAGATAACTGTTTTAACAGCAGAATCAGCCCTTGAGGCATTAATATGCCCACGCAATCTGAATGCAGTGGCATTAGATCCAAAATGGATACAAAGGGAAAATTCTCTTGCCGCAGAAGACGTGAAATACTATTTTGATCCGAAAATGAAAAAACTAGAAGATCTAGAATATGAAGAAGAATATCCTCTGCCAATCGAAATTCTGCCTCTCGAACAATACACATGTGTAATCTACATGGACAGATTTGCACAACACTACGATGTAGAGAAAAATCCTACAACGCAGCATGTGCGATTGTTAAAGGTCGCTGGCGCTTTGGTAAATTCAGACCAATAGTCACCAAAACTGAATCACTCAGAAACTGTTCAGCTCAGCGAGCTGAAATAAGATCTTTAAAGATGGCGCTTGAAAATGCCGATCGCGAATTCCACACACTAATAGTGTGCGATTCGCATTACTGCGTCATGTCTTACAATAATGACATGCAGACATGGATCAAAAACGGGTACAAAGATGACACAGGTGCCATAATAAAGCATAAAAAACTTTGGGAACAGGTAGTTCTTTTGCAGAAAGAACTACAAAAGACTCATGTGATACATACACTGAGTCACCAACGTGATGGCTTTCACGTTGCAGGGAATTCATTGGCTAACAGAGCCACAGCGGAAGCGGTTCAACCGGCTTCCGTAGCCACAAAAAGGGGTTCTAAAAAATACATAGATGGAGAAACCATGCTAGCGGTAAAAGCCTCATTAAAAGGCGACTATGCAGCATTACCTCTCGGCTATCCACTCAATTATACATACATAATAGATGCAAACTCCGTTCCTTTTGCTCAAATCCCTGGAGTGGGGGATAGAGTAATTCCAGACACGAACAGGAGAGTCTTATTAATAGCAGACGCACACATGGGAGAGGGTCTAAGACACCTAGAGATCGTGAAATCTCTTAAAGAATTACAATCAGAATACTGGTGGCCGGGGATGAGCTTGCAACATTACAAATTTGCAAAGGATTGTCCAGACTGCAACCGAGATCGCAGTCGTGAACCGGACCAGACTAGTGCCAGGACACCTCTATTAGAAAGCATAAGGCTATCTATACGCAAAAATCCAGCAGGAAAAATGCGATCCCATAAATATTAAGACTAAATTCACTTAAAATGCAGGCCCCAGTGCTCGGCTGACGCCAGAACTGTTAGAAAAGATTTGCGAGTCTTTATCGGCGCATACGCAATTGGCATGCTACATTCTGACCAGGGTCATGCGTTTAGCTCTCGAGCTTACAAGGAGGCCATGGCCAGCATGGGCATTGCATTGCAGTACTCTTCTCCATTCCATCCCGAGGGAAATGCGGTAGTGGAAAGAAAAAACCGGGACATAAAGCAATCTATAACGGCGAGGGTATTAGGTTCGGGTGATGGGCGGGTCAAACATTTAACAAGTGTCCAACGTAGTCTTAACAATCTGGCAAGAAATTCTATAAAAGGTCTCACTCCCTATGAACTATTGTTCGGTACTAGAATGCATTTCCAGGACTTAGATAGTCACACCTCAGTGGTAGAAGAAAAAGCCTTTGATATCAAAGACCGTTTGGCTGTTTTACAGGACTTAAATGAAACAAGAAGAAGTCTGAGTAATATAAAGTTAAAGCCAACAGCCACTGAAGAGAAACCACCTGTCCCAGCAAGACCTGTCTGGATTCCAAGGATTGGGGATCTAGTCAGAGAAAAGATCGCGGTGAAGGCAGGAATTTGGGCCTTCTTACAGAAAAGCAGTACCTGTCTTAGCTGTCAGCGGAACAAGATCAGTAGTACTACCGCCCCTTGCTGGTAAAAAGGAGAACCGAGTTGTATCCATCGACCTGGTTAAACCACAATCATGTGGCCAATAATAAGTAGTAGGCCCAGTGGACTCCCAAGAAATAGCAGAAGACCAAATCTTGTTACAATCCAAGAGGTTCAAACTGAAAGACTAATCACTTTTGATAAACCTGCAGTGAATAAAAAAGGACTATGCAACAAAGCCATGGAACTTGTGCCTCTTGAAACCCAAATTGCAACAGTTCGTCAAGAAACACCTGTCTACAATAATGTAGCATCGGACTATACTAATGTCCCAAAGAAAGATCCAAAGACTAAAGAAAATCCGGAAGCAATTCCAACAATTGACAGAACTACATCTGGCTACTTCATCAATTTCGATGACTTTTCTGATGATCCAAGTGAACATGAAGAAGAAACGCCAGCAACAAAAACTTTCAAAGACTAACAGCGACATGCATCATTGTAGGAATTTGCGATTCCTAAATTGCGAAAATTAAGGAATCGCAATTTAGGAATCGCAAATTCCTATGCATTGAGAATTCGCAAAAGTTTTTGCGATTTATTAATTTTCCTTATTTGCGATTCCTTAATTGCGAATCGCAAATAAGGAATCGCTTTACATTGATTCCTATGGGGCTAGAGGCCCATAGGAATCAATGGGAAGGCATTCTCATTTTGCGAATTCGCAATTAAGGAATCGGAAAATGAGAATGCAATTTCAAGGGTGCAGGGGGGGTCCAAAGGACCCCCCCTTGGACCCCTGAAATGTCACGTAAGTACATTTTACTCACACACATGTCCCAAGGGCATGTGTGTGTGTAAAATATAAGTTTCAAAAATGCATTTTTTTGCATTTTTGAAACTTTTTGCAAATTACCATGAAGGTTTACTTCATGGTAATTTTCCCCTTCCAAATTGCGAATTCGCAAATTAAAAATAATCATGCATAGCATTTAAGAAATCGCAAAATTTCCGATTTCTTAAATGCTATCGCAATTTGAGAAATCGCAAAAAATTGCGATTTCTTAAATTGCGAAAAATGAAAAAAAATTATGCATCCCAAAAAAGGTTTTTGCATTCGCAAACGGACGAATTTTGCGATTCGCACCGTTTGCGAATGCAAAACAGCTTGATGCATGTGGCTGTAAGTAACTGAACTTTTTTATCAACTCAAAGAAAAATATCTGATTTCTCCATGGATTGAATTTTGGATTGTGTTAGGTGTACTTTTCCTTCTGCTTTGGCTCATCATGGTTCTATGTTTGGGAAAATTCATTGAAGGAAAATACAGTACAATGGACACAGCAAGTCAGAACATCAACTTGGTCCTAAAGCCTCACAAGTCATCTCACATGGAAAAAAGAGAACTGTCATCAGTGAACATCACAGCCAATCCAATACCCGGTGGGGTAGCATGGGACAAAACGGATTATGAAATCTATGGCCCGATTGAGCTCTTGAAATATCCACACCAGTTTAAAGTTTCCTTAAGTGACTTTGTAAAACCAAGTACTTTCTCTGATGATTGGGACTTTGAAAATATTAATAATATGATGTCAGATTTAGTTATGTCAGCTAAATTCACAGAACATGATTATTTGCAGGGTTCATCAAATTATGAAGAGTTATATTGTTATAATCATTTTGGTCATCACTATTTGCATAAAACTGCTCAGCCTAGCAATGTTTTTAATATAACCAATGGGAACATTGTGCAACACCGCCTAAAGACAGCTCGAAAACATTTTATGAGAAATTCCCATACTTCTCAGGGTTTAACACAAGTGATGCAGAAACGTTTTATTTTAGAATGTTAAATAAGACAGGAATGAAAACAATGTTGAAAAATACTAAATTGATTTATTCTGAAACATTTTATGAAAAAATGACTACATTTGGTTTTGAATTTTGGAAAAACAACATTGAAACAAAAACCATCTGGGGTACAAAAGAATGGCAGGTCCAAGGTTTAGAAGCATTATTTAGACCCTGCATGATCCCAGAACAAATAATATTTCTGAATGACACAATTCAGCAAACAACTTGTCTTGGTTTAACCAATATAAAACACTTAAATAAACCGTCTATTCCGAAGCCCATACCTGATAGTAATAGCACTACAGATGTGGAGATAGACGTATCCCATATTTTACACCAAAACAGAACTAATCCTGATTGGAAAAAATGGTTGATCTGGCCCACAGACACAAATATCTGTCAAGATAGATTCCTGAACAAAATACAGGGGTTCAAACAGAACAGGCCAGACCCAAGATATTCCCAGAGACAACATCCAGGGATAGTTACAACATACAGTGTAGGGAAACTATGCCTCGAATGGCGACAAAAATCCACACTGGCTGAAATTAAGCAACACTTGACTTTACTGAAAGACGGTGCTGATTTGCGAGATTTCATACTGGGACCTCGCAAACAGCGTCAAAAACGCTTCATAGCGGCCGGTATATACGCTGCATACAACGAAGCTTGGAAAGAAACACAAATTGAAACAGCGGAAAAAATACGAGAAATTGATCGTATTAATTTGGAAAAATCACTTTCTGTAGTGGACAATGGGTTAATGACTCTTTCCCCCAGAATATATTCACTGGATAGCATTGTATCATCTGCTATTGATATAATAGAGCAGGACTTGCTAATGTTACAACATGGCCAGTCCCAATTGCGTTCTATTGTACAGCTTGGCTGGACGTTGCAAAATCTGCATTCAGGCTACGTGCCATGGCGTTTAATCAACACAACGTCATTATTCTCTATCTTTAACCTTACCGATAAACAACTCAGTTTGGCACAAAAAGGAGCAGACTATACGATTCTGAGCATTGAAAAACTTGAGAGATTACCATTGACAATGTCAGAGAGACCTGTCATTGAATGGATAAAACACAGAATAATTACAATTCCGATAACAACTTTCCAGTTTAAATATTGCTAAGAGTATAACCAGCAGGCCAGTATGAAAGGTTGGGTAAAGGATACATCAAATCAACCTGGGATTTACCCTACACACACAAATGTTATAGTGAAGGAAAAAAGGAAGTATTCCTTTGTGGCAACAATTGTAAAAAATCACTAAGTGGTACACTTCTGTGTCAAGGTATTAACTTGCATGGAGCCTGCGAAGGGTCTTCAAATAACTTTTCATGTCACCTGCCTGGCACTCCTACAAAACAGATAGAGCCATTTTTCAGACAGCTTTCAAACTGCAGTTATGTTCTAATAAGTGACCACAGCTGTTGTGAGCTGAGCTGAACCGAGCGATAACAGAGTGGTAACAGAGCAGATTGTCAGCTGCCCAGTCTTGCCCAGTCCGCCGAGTCCCTGCCCAGTCCCTGCTCGGTCCATTGGTCATCGTTGGTCATCGGCTGTCGACAATCGGCTCGCAGCCAGTGCTGCTTGTGCTACCTGTGCTGCCGGAGGGCGGAGGCCACCGACGGGGGCTGTTGGACTGTCGGACTGTCGGGTCCCTTTGTGCAGCGGCAGCCTTGGTCATGAAGAGGTGAGCAGAGGTCGAGGGGCAGCTGAAAGGGAGTGGCCGCTGCGGGCGGGCGGGCGCCGAGCAAGGCTGAGTGGAAACGGCAGTGCCAGAGCCTCGCCTCGCCTCTCCTCTCCCCTCCTCTCCGCTTCTGGTCTGCTTCTGGTCTGGTCTGGTCTGCTTCTGGACTCTGGACTTCTGGACTTCTGGTCTTTCTACAAAACTATCAGTCCAACATTTCTGAGGAGCAGCAGAAACTGCCTCTGCAGCAATAAGGACAATTAGCCACACGCCACACATGAGAGAAGCAGCAATTGCAGCAACTACAGGTGAGTGTGAGCGCTGACCGCATAACACTAACCAGGTGTCAAGCGCTGTGATAACAACACCACCGTAGTTTTGTCTTACAACACCTGGCCCCCCACCTGGCCCCCACCTGCTCCACAGCTGACGACTGGCAAAAACTCAGGGGCAAATTCTCTTGAGAGCAGCGTCAGTATGTTCAGGGGAGCGTTCCATCAGTTATAGTCCTCCCAGTCCTCCCAGTCCTAGTGCAGTTGTGCAGTTGTTTTCATCTTCTGTAATTCTTGGCTGCGCTGCATTACTCCAACGAGCTCTGAGAGAGGAGGCACGGACGGAGCACAGAGAGCACGAACGCCAAATACAAACACCAGGCGGGGGCGGGCTCACCGCCAGAAACTGCCAGATACCGCGGCACAAACCAGGCTTAAAGCCGTGCTGCGTCTACAAGTTATTATGCGATCTGGCAAAGTGAGAAGGGCCCCAGGAGATAAAACCAACGTCCCAAAGGGGCCTGCAAAGCGAAGGAGGATTGATAAATCTAATGATAACAAGGCAAACAACCCTCAGAGAAATCCACTAATTTCACCAATCGCATCCTTATTTGAAAAATCTGCATCAAGAAAAGATACAGCAATGAGTTTGCGATTTCAATTTTTAAAGGATCCAGGATCAGTACTGTTTTCATCAACAGGGGACGTTGAAGGACTAACGTCCCCCTTAGCCCCTGTTAAAATATTAGTAGCGGAAGTTCAAAACGAGGTGGATGCAAGAGATGCAAGAGATGCACCCCCAGCAGAGAAATCACACCTCCATTACAGCGACACATTACCATCCATAAAAGGCCCGGATCAACAAGTCAACACAGCCAGTAAAAAAATCTCTCCTGATGCTAACAGATTAGTTACCACATCAGCAATGGTCCACTCAGCCACAGGAAATCTCAACATTACTGCTATACAACCAACACCACTCACAAAAGCAGTGGATTCAAAAGCAAGCCAGGATCATATACAAGTTATGTACTCGAGCCTTGACGAGCTCTCTCACCAATGGCCTGACCTTAGCCAGATAGATTGCCACAGCAAAGAGAAAGATCGTTCGGCCAATATAAAGCATCTTCAGGCGGAGGAAGATACTCCAGCTGAAATTAAAAGCAGCAAACCGGATCCGCAATTTCCCAGCCTGAGAAACAGCGAAAATCACGCGTCTATACCAAATGAGAGAAATGTTAATCTAGCAAACACAGATACCAACAAACAGCTCAACAAAGACAATGGACCTTTGGCCCTTGCCGCGCCTCTACTACAAGCACTTCAAACATCAACAACAGCATTAATAATGCAATCTGATAAGCTGGATATTCAAATAGATTTAATGAACGTAATAGCTTCCTATATAGCTGGTATTAATACAAAATTGGATAACCTAAATAATCTGATTATTAGAGCACAAGCTAATGCCTTCCAACTTGAATCGTCATGTACCTGTGGTCCAGTACTTGATAAGTTGAGTACATTACCTACAGTCTTAGACCAGATTCTTACGTTAAACAAGCGTTTCATCTATCCAGCCAAAGAGCTTGACCAGTCTGGCAATGGTAACACTCAGAGCTATGAACCTAAAGATGACAACCTCTCATTAGAGAACGCCAGTACAGAAGAACCCCCCAAGCTCGGAAAAATCTCAATCAACAAAGAAGCCCATAAAGTAATTAAAACTGATGTAGTTCCTACAAAGCCAACAATGACAAAGCGACAAAAGAAAAAAGAACGGAAAGCAAGGAACAAAAAAAGTGAAGTTGGTTTACAGTCAGGCCTCAACATATATCCCATTTTTGTAAACTCTAATACAAAGGCACTAGAACAGGACAGCACTATGGAATCTTGCACAGACGAAAGGGCCAATGCTGACAGGTCCACCAATACATCACGGACGACGGATAAGGCTCTCAAAGGCCAACAGCCAGCCGATAGCCTGACTAGCTCGAAACAAAAGATTGTCAAACTCCATAATATACCGCAAACAACAAACAATGGGCCAACCACAGGAAGCGAAAATACCTCTGAAAAATCATCTTACTGTGGAAAAGACATAGAATCCCATATAGATCAGAACCCTTTCCCTCATCAAGAAATCAATAAAGAAATTACTACATCGCAAGTCACCACTTCAGTTTGGTCGCATAACAACAAGTACAGTCACCAACTAGCTCCAGGACCAAAAGCAAACCTCAATTTTCTTAATCTGCAAGACGCAAACCTCCCAGCTGGAGACAATAGGGTAGTAAATGATGATATCATTCAAGTACAAACAGCTGCCCGAACAGAACCGGAGGAAAAGGGTCTTACCACTTCTACTTTTCAGGCTTCGTCTGAAACCGGAACACATAATTTAGAAGTAAAAGTTTGCCAGGATTCTCAAAGATTGATACTCGAAACCCCAGGAGCCTTAAATCAAGGCAAAGTAAGTATAAGTATAACAAACAAGGACAATAAACATATATATGGAGAAATGAGTAAGAACACAAGGAAAGATCCAAACGAGCCTGCAGATGTTTACTGTCAACTAATTTTTACTCCCGAATATAAGACACAGGGCAGGCATGATACACTAAATAGGAGTAACATCTTGAAACTCATGGCAGAAATTAAAGAACTAAGTAACATAAAATCCACAGACCTGGAACTGGTACAATTTCAGAGAGAGTCAAAAGATATAAGTAACGAGCAAACATTGACCACTTGGAAAACCCCAGGGATTGTCCAATTAATATTAGGGTGCTCAGACCGGTTTCTATCATGGGGCATACAACTATCACAACCCACTGCCCCGCGTTATCCGCTGCCGTTAAAAAAAGAAAATCGTACACGGTTTACCAGGAAATTTACAGACCTTGCAATCCAGAAACCAGTCTATTCAATATTACACAACGCCCAAGGTAGAAGCAACCTAATGTTTACTCAGGGAGTAACAGAAGAGGAAAAAGTCGAGAAATTTCAACACTCAATGGATCATTGGAAGTGGCTTCCCAGTATGCTAAACGACAAGCGGAGGTATTGACCAAATAAAGAAACGCCGAATCAACAAGCACACGGGGGAATACACGTAATATCATGGAACATCGCTGGAGCAAAAAGACTGTTGGAGGAAGGACAAGCATTAGATGAGTGGGCAAACTGCGATATCATCGCTTTACAAGAAACCTGGTTGCAAGAAGATATCGCATTGGTAGGTTTCATCCATTACACTGTAGCTGCTGAAAAATCCAAAACCCATGGAAGAGCCATTGGAGGCTTAGCAGTTTACGTGTCAACCGCCTTAAATATCAATTCTGAGCAGCTTCATTCTTCGGACCCAAGCATTCAAATAATTAAATTATCAGGTCAAAAGGCAACCGACAACAAGACAACAATCCTGATTAATTATTACACTCAACCGAACTCAAAAGTCAAAAAGAAAAAAAATGTAGAGCTGTGCAACGCAATAACGGGACTTCGCTCCACTGAGCCCTCGTGGAATATAATATTAACTGGCGATTTCAATTCGAATTTGATATACTCCACTGAGGAAGACGAAATACTATCTGCAGACAACATGTACTGGAGCGATCCACAGCAATCATGCAGCGTGTCGAGACCTCGTAAGGATCTGCTCGGCTTACACCTTGTGACAGAACTAGAGTATCTAGGTATGCGCGTTTTGAATGGCAGGACCAACGAAGATCGTCCTCCGAAAAAAACTTACTACGGCCCACATTCTCATTCAACGTTGGATTACACAGTTGTAAGCCTACCATTAATTCATTTAGTAGAATCCTTCTATATTGAATACACGCCCTTGAGTGACCATGCGATACAGCACATTAAATTTAACCTCCGTACGGAAAGATTCCAACCATCATATATACTGGAGGGCCACCTAAGCACAATTAACCAAAAGCGCATTAATTGGTCGGAAGCAAACAAAACGGTCTGGTTTTCAACAATAAAGGCCACAATGAAAGATGTGGGTGACGAGCCAAAGAATAATATCCAGGCATGCAATCTTTTTCTGGATAAATTGATGACAAAAATGAAATTACCGGGTAAACAGGCCAAAACAGTAAGGCTCAACAATAAACTACCGAAAACACTACTATAACTAAAGAGGACCTTGCGAAGAACTCAAAAGAAGCTACAGATCCAGGATAAAGATGCGCAGCAGTGGGACACTTTTTACGCGCAAAGACGACTATATAAAAAGATGGTCTGGGAACACAAAAGGAAGGCTAACGACAATTTCTGGACTAATTTGCTGTTTAGCTCAAAGCTTTCGAATTCGAACAAATTCTGGAAAATTGTAAACGAATTAACAAGACCGCGCAATGTATTGACCTCAAATGTCCAGGAATCCGATTGGAACAGCAAAATAATGGGACCCCCTCTAAGACTTACTTTGGGCCAGGGAAAAGAGAGGACAAAATAAGCAAAGTACAGAGAAATTCCCCTGTGGCCTTATATTTTCATATGTGACATAGTTCAGACTATAATTTTTTATTAATCCCATTTAGACACACAAATTACATAAAACCTATATTTCGTTAATTTCTTTTATTCATTTACTTTTTTGCACATGAGATACTTTCATTTTTTACTTTTTTGTTGAACATTTTCATTATATAAACATTTAATAAATACTATACATAATTCAAGTATCAAAAAGGATATAAACAATATTTAGAGAAAAACCCTGTTATCCACACATACAAAAACAATCACTCTCTATTCATACATACTTGATACTGTTACCCACACAACATACAATTCAACCAAACATATTCTGTGTTTGAGGTAGTCCAGATGGCTTAAAGGACTAAGTACGCCAGGTCTACGCGTTTCGGTGGGTTGACACCACCTTCCTCAGGACCAACAGATTTTCTCCCTTTGACTCTTGTGGAGATAGGGTTTCTATAATATCTCAGGAAAGATATTAATCAGGGGTACAGGTGTCGCTTGAAGGCTTCAATTCGGTCAATGGGTGGAGGATATATTATATCCTGATATCAAAAAGCGTCAGAGATATCACTTTAGGGTCTGCTTCTTTCTATGATTTCTTTATTTTAATAATGTAAGAACGAGATCTTTGTCACCTCATCAGAAGTTCATTAAGGGTCAAAAGGAGGTTGCAGAGGCGTTGTCGTGTTTATAAATTAATATCCTGTGTCCTCACCGCAAGGCTTTCTCAATGAAGCCGCCTTCCCTTTATATGTTTTCCTTTTTTTCTTTTATACCCGTCCTATTCCTCTGGTTTATCAATTTAGAGTCCTTTTCATCGTTCTGTCCAGAGTCGTCATGCTCCGCCACGTACCGCAACACCTAGAGTTGTGGTATTGCGGGGAGGAATCCGATTGGGTCACCTTTCTCTCCTCCAAGTTTAAAGCTCACCGAGCAATAGCCATCGGGAATACAGAGCTATCATCGTATCAACAAATAAGGACACTGGAAGAAGCCTACACCAGTCAATCACCAATTACTAGCCAGCCTAAATACCCAACTTCTGTCGTATTATACGGAAAAAAATCAGTTGAGGAGATAATGAAAATAATCAAGAGGGGCAAAAGTAACGGGGCCCCTGGGCCAAACGGCAAACCGCAAGCTGCTTTTAAACATGCACCGGAATACTGGAGCCCATTGCTTGAGAAACATTTTTGCAGACATTCAAACATACAACCTAGTGCCTGAGAGCTGGCACGGTTCCATCACAATGCCAATATATAAGGGCGGGGAGAGATCAAACCCTGCTAACTACAGATTAATCGCCCTGCAGGACGTGGAAGCCAAATACTTTGCATCCCTATTATTAGTTGATCTGGTAAAGTGGTCAGGAGAGAGGGACTTGATCCCACTTAACCAAACAGGATTCAGAGAAGGGATCGGAACTATAACAAATATTTTATCCATCTCCATGATCGCGGAAAAATGTAAGCGCATCAAACAGGATCTGAATTTGTGCTTCATTGACCTCCAAGCAGCCTTCGATAGTGTGGACAGGAACCTATTATGGGCGAAATTAAGAGCCTGGATGATTCCTGAAAACTTACTAAGGGGTCTGCTGCTATTTTACTCCGACACCTGGACGCAAGTAAGGCTAGGAGATGGGTCACGACTATCAAAAAAAGTACGTACAACATCTGGCTTAAAACAGGGATGCGTCCTGGCTCCGCATCTGTTTAATCTATTCATTTCGGACCTCTGAGCAATGCTAAACGGACGTAACGCCCACCCGCCAAAATTAGGCGACCTACAATTGACACATCTGGCTTACGCCGACGATATCGTCCTCATGAGTCAGACAAAGGTTGGCTTATCAAGACAGCTATCGGTTCTATCAGCTTTTATGTCTGCAAATAATTTGCCTCTGAATTTCTCAAAATCTAAAACAATGCTAATTACCAATCGGCATATAACATCACACAATGTTTGGCTAGAAGGACAACAGCTGGAAAGGGTGACAAGTTACAAATATTTGGGATATTACATCGACGACAAGCTCACTTTAAAGGCCCAGAAAACTTATTTAACATATAGATCAAGAGCTTTAACATTTGCACTTAGTACTCTATCGAAAAAGCTGGAAGGTCCTTCCTTAAAACCTTTACTTACGGTGATTGCCAACAAAGCTCTTCCAACCCTAGCCTACGCTAGTGTAGCAATGAATGGCAAGGACTCCGTTCTCCTAAACAGTTTAATTACCAAAACTTACAAACAGGTACTACAACTGCCGAACTCTGCTTCACCAGCACAAATTTGCTTAGAGTTTGGACTAAAGAATGAAAGCATGGGACGGCTTTACTCATGCCTAAAGGAGTGGTATCGGATCAAAAAGAAATCCTCAGCTATCAGTTTGAACAAATATCTATGGCAGGAATTAGAATCTCAAAAAAAATCAGAAGCAAACAAATATCTGACAAGTGCATTGGAGATAACATGCACCTCTAATCTTTGGGACAAAAACTTGCCATTTTCTCACATCGCTCACACTCTTGGACCTTGATCAATAGTTACAGATCCTTAACCCCAGCGGCTTACCTAGACGCAACATACTCTGTCTTTATCAAAAGAAAGCTGATGGCATTGAGGTTCGGCCAATTTCCAACATTGGCCGACGAGCCAGCCTGGAAACATACAGAATCCGTCTCTTGCCGCCTCTGTGGGCATGTAAAAGAAGATCTTATTCATATAATATGTATCTGCAAACCATTGACAACAGAGCGAAGGCGCTTTCTAAGGAACATATTCCTGGCAAGGAAACTACGAACTTGTAGGTCTGCAGTAATTGGCTGTCTGGACGCAACGTCACCACAAACTAATTGCAAGATCGTAAAGTTCTTGCAGATCTTTGAAAAACTTGTGAACGCAATGTAAAAACTAAGATTTTGTTTTATTTTTTTTTACTAATTTTCAGTTATTCGTTTAATTACAAGTATTAGGTTTTAAAGAGATGACTAAACCCAATGATCAAAATTTTAATTTAAGCTGAGATGATAATGGAAATGTGTTGTATCTGACTTTATTCAATGATTACATTTTAAATATGCTTAAGACCGATAATGGACATTTTTTTTGTTAAGGTTTTAATTAACTGAACAATAAATACATAAATAGACTGTTGTGGCATGGTGCCAGGAAAAGCCTATCTCATAAGCATCACTTCCAGGGTCATTTGCTGTATGCAAGTATTGTATCCACACAGCAATCCAGAAATGGAGGCTGCGTTATGGCCTTCTTTGAATATCTCTTCTATTCGAAATGATACTTTAAGCGCAATGAAGTCAATTCTTTTACAGACAACTGTGCCTTTAACCTCGTCCAAAGAGACGTATGAACTGCAAGTTGCAAGGACAGCTGCAGAGATACATTCCCTTTTATCAACAAATTGTCCCGTCCATTTCCTAGAAATGTTAAGTCAAATCTTAAACATGTCTGATACCAGTGGCATCGCACATGTATTTAAGACAGTTTTTTCGGGACTGTTAGCACCCTTTGAAACAGTTCTGGGCATTTTTCCGAATTTTGTCCATTCGTTATTTGGCGGCCTGCCTCTACTTTTGGGACTCGTAGCAGGAATTTTATTTTTGATCCTTCTGCTCCGATATGGCAAGCCAAGCCACAGACAAGGCTCCAGGAACGATGGGAGAAATGATCCTAGCTATACGCTACCGGGACCGCATCAATAAAGTCCTCCGGTTAGCCCGGCTAAGAGATCTAAGTGCAACATGGATTCTTTCATTCAGACAAATTTGGCAAAATTGCATCTTACCTGTGCTTCGATGTCTGCTATGCGGAGAAGAATGTGTGTTGGACGTCTGTCTTACACTACCATCAGCAGTACCAATGGATATAGATACCTTGCTAGGTCCGGTAACGACTCATGCATCGTGTTGTCCTCAGCGGTTACCTATTCTGATGACGGCATTCGTTGAGACTTCACCACTACGAGTAGGTGGCGGTGAAGTATGAGAGGACAGCAGCACCAAACAGGTACAACCTTCTGTGAGCATTGCTGATCCAAACATCGATGATAGCAATCACTCTCACATATGCACTGTTTCAGCATTTTCGAACTTGGTCGAACTTTCACCTGATGTTGTAGACCAATTTTTTGCATGCCTGTCTGTTATGATGTTCTCCCCTGAACAACGAGAATAGCTTTTTAAAACAACGAGCACACAGCGTTCCCTGAACTCTGAATTCGGCCTTCAGTTTTTGATAAACACAGCTACTGCAAACATTTGGAACTATTTTTTCCCCTGAAAGCGAAATTATTTTTTTTTCACTTCCAAAATATTTACCCTTTTTTCTGGCACACAGTACTCTGCTTAAAGTAGTACTATTCTTAGAGAACAGAGCTTCTATTTTAGGAACTCTAGAGACAATATTTTACCTCAGCCTCTAGCACATGTATAGCATTTGCATAAATATGTGATGGAATTGTCTCGACCTTCTTTTCTGTATACAGAGCCATTTCATGTGTAATTTTCGCAATTCATTCAGCTGATATATATATATGCATTTAACTGAATGATGACACTGCTTTAAAAGCGTACAGTACCAATACTCATTTTTGTGTATTTACCATATACCATTTCAAATGCGAATTATGTATTTTGGGGTGGGTTGGAAAACACACATGCATCGTTATGTTTAATATTGCTTAGTTTTTAGTAATGATGGACATTCGTTCGTGGAGTGGGTGTTGTGTTTCTATCTAGGACCCTAATTCGATATTCCCGATTTATGCCTGTATATGGCTATAATAAATAATATCCTTATAGAGGCATAAGAATCATATCCATATTTAGTAATAGCCCATGCAGTCCAAATAGGGCAAGGATACTCCCCTAGACTCCTAGAAAGTACAACGCATTCTTTAAACAAACCAGGCCTCCAGCAGCCCGGGAAATCCCCCTGCTCTTATTTTGATTTGCACAAGAACTCCTAGAGTCAAGAAAGAACTGTTAGTTCTTAGTGACGTCTCATGTCCAACCTTACGTCAAACCCGGCACCTTTCAGGTATAAATATACCAACGTTGCCTTAAGCAAACACACGGTGGTTAGGAGCAGAGCGGCTATCCAGCTCCGGTGTTTCCAGTCACCCTTGCGGGTTGCTGGGATATCGAGTCCTGAGAGAGAGATACAAGACCTCCTACATTCTATTACCAAGGTATGGAGCTGACTAAAACCCTTAAGAGAATTCTGGATTCAGATCCTTGGCAAAAACCTAACTTAACTTAAACTGCAACTTACTTACTCCTTCCCACGTATTAGGCTTAGGTCAGGTACACCGGGGTAGGCGTAGATTAGAAGCACCAGTTTAGTACGTTAGTCAATGTTTTTATGTATGTATATATTTTATCCATTTTAAAGTATCATATGGCTAAGAAACCATATCAATGCTTTTACAGTATTATTTCATAATACTCCTTTTACTGTACGCACTTTACTTTATGATAAGTATTGCAATTGTGGCAATTCTTTCTCTTGCATGAGAAAGAAGACTGCTCAATAAATAATACCTTTTATTGAAAACGCCCGTCTCTCTATTTCTCTGCACTCTGGTGAAACTAAGTATGCAGAATTGACTGAGTGAAATAACCGTCTATTGTTTTCACACGACTCTAGAGATACACTCTTTATTCTGAGGGAGCAAAGTTGTCATGTTTATGCGGTTGTCAGAAGCTAATCCCTTCTTGTCTAAATCCGGAGAGTTAACACTTTCCTGAAAATTCGAGAAAGTTTCTAGTGACCTCTGAGCTAGCTGGCAAAACTAATTAAGTCTAATATAGTCAGTAGAGACCTAGTCGACCTCAGTCCTACGTCTACACTGCTATTTATATTATTCCAATGCGCAGAGCCTATTGGGAATATAGGAATTACACTACAGCTCCTCCCCCTGTGGTGCGACTGATGTCCCTAGCCTGTCCTCTGAATGGGGAGAGGGGCTGAGCACAACAAAGTGCTCCAGAACCAGCTGCGCCTGGTTTTCCCCCTACCCTGCACCCTCCAGGCAAAGGAAATATGTGTATAAAAAGGGGCTGTGACCCCATGCAAGTTGTTCTCTCTTTGGATCCTAACTTGAGAGGGGCCTGCTGCTGCTAGGCGCCAGTAGAAACCGCCACTGGGGCCTGCCTCCCTGCTGGAGGGCCCTGGTAGCTGGCCCCTGGGCCCAGCCGTTGCCTCCCCCTGCCTTCCTAAATTACTTTCCCTGGATCTGGTGACTGCAGTGCCTGAAAGCGCTTTATGCCCTTGGGGAGCGCTTTACTTTCTGCAGTTGGGACTTCAAGTGCCTAGGAGCGCTTTAATTTCATTGTGGAGAGTGCTTTACTTGTGTTAGAAAGAGTGCTTTGCTCTGGGCAACAGGAAAAGAGCTGGCGGTGTGCAGCGCTGAGGAAGGATCCTTTGCGAGGGAATCCCGACATAGGCATTCCCCCACTTTTGCTGATTTCGGCGCGGGAGTCCACTCCGCATATTTGCCGATTTTGAGATCCCTAGCGGGTGCCCACCCCACCAGGGACTTTGTGCTGATTGTTTTTGCCCCTAGCGGGTGCCCGCTCCGCTTTATATTACAATTCCCGAGGGAGCCTACCCCTCATCTGCCCCGCATCACCGCCGCAGCCCGGGATCAAAGGGAAACACCGCCGCCATCCAGAAAAACCCCGGAAGTCAGGCAACCCTTGCCGTGACATGGGCGGGGCCTGACCCGGAAGTGCTGCAGAGAAAGCAGGAAGCAGACGGGAGCCCACCCCACGCTCCTGCATATGCCCGTGGTGCAGAGTGATGGGAAGAAGTGTTGCGGTGGCTGGCGGCGCTCCCGTGTGGAGGAGATAGCCCTGCGTGCAGCCGCCCAAGAGCCCCGTGTGCAGCTTCCACAGCCGCTGCAAGACCGGAGGAGAACCCGAGTGAGTTCAGCGGAGACTTCATCTCGCACCCGACAGACCCGGTGAGTGGGGACTGGATAGGCAGTGAGTGCCTGCGGGGGCCGATTGCACGGCCAACGGAGATCAAGTGAGCAGGGCCCACAAGGCACCTGAAGTGCCTGGGGCCATCTACAGCGGCACCACCCTGCTACGGGCAGCTGCCACTTAGGGGTACTTCTCGTTTAGGAGCCCCAGTGGGGGTTCCACAGGCACCGTGGTGCCAGGGGTAATTTTCACCCCGTTGCTACCCGCGCCCTTCCTACGCCTGGTCATCTGGGGATTCCGAGTCCCAGAGCGGGACGCCAACGATAGCGGGGGCAGTGTGGTAGTTAGAGCCCATGAGGCTCCCACACACCCAGGGGCATTGTTGTGTTCAGAGCCCACATGGCTCCAACGTATTGCGCATGTCGTGAATTAGAGCCTGCGAGGCTCCCACGATGTTTTGGGGACACTGTTGTTTCTTTAGGAGCCCCAGAGGAGAGCCAGGAGGCATGCTGGCGCCAGGCTCAGTTTCCCCAGCTGCCCAGCACTTAGTGGGCAGCTGCAACGTTTAGGTGGTGTCTTGCGCCCTGCGCATTACTGCATTTGCAGCTGATAGCCCTCACAATGTTGGACAAATGGCGTTTGAGCCCCTGAGAGGCCAAGTTGGCCTGGGGACAGTTTTCATGTGTTGTGCCCTTGCTTAGGGTACATGGTTCTTCCTAATGTGTGTTTTTGCATAATGTGCAATGCCTTAATGCTTGTCCTATACCTCTAAATGTGTTTATGATTAGGAGGTTGTTCTTACCTAGTATGGTTATGCTAGTAAATTTATGTTTCCCTGCGTGATCTATGCCTAGCATTGCGTAGGGTGTATCTACCTTTTACCAGTGGTTACTGGTTGTGTTCTACAATTGTTATTTTGTGCTACAATTATTTTATGTTATAGAAGTGCTATTTCCACTAAGTGCTATTTCCACTAATTGCTGTTTCTACTAAGTGCTATTTCTACTAAGTGCTATTTCTACTAAGTGCTGATTCTGACAGTGGCCCACGGGACCCTGTCATGTGTATATAATCCCCTGTAAATACTGCCCAGTGCCAGTTGGCACAGTGTATCTGTGTGAATATGATCTTATGTGTTTATGGTAATACAAAGGCTATTTTTATATATAACCTTGTGTGGAGTTCATTTTTGTGGTGTGCCTAGTGTGTTGCTGCTGTGTGTGTGTGTTGCGCAAACGCTTTACACATTGCCTTTGGGATAAGCTCGTGCCAAGCTACCAAGGGGGTGAGCAGGGGTTATCTTGGTGTGTAACTCCCTTGCCCTGACTAGAGTCGTGGTTTCTGCCTGGCTTGGGCGCAAGCATTAGCCAACCAGAAATCCCATTTCTAACACCTACTAAATGTCTATCTCCAATACATAAAATCACCTTGAAAATTAACGTGATCTTGCATAATTTCAGAATTTGTATTCCTATATTGAGAAATGAACAGTTACACACCTGAGTGCATACAGCTTCTGTAGAGTTGCCCCCCTAGCCTCTTTCCTTCCTCCATTCCTGACTTTTTATCCCCTATCCCTTGATTGTTCTTCTCCTCTGTCTTCTTCTTCCTATATTCCTTGTCTCTCTTCCTAATTCTCTTTCAATTCTTCTCTCTCCTTTTTTTCTTCTCGCCCTCTTCTTTCTCTCTTCTATCCCTCTTAGCAACATCAGCACAGTTGCTATTCTATATCACCAACCTTCTCTCACATGTTATGTTACATCCCTTATTTAATTGTACCAAACAGTTTACACTTTACTGCTATTGTGCAATGCTACAATATAATGGAATGCTTAATGTTGTTTTGCCTTTCTATTATAAATAAAGAAAACCCTTTTTGAAGAAATAAATGCAACCTTAGGCAAAAGAAGTATGGGATATTAAGAGCCTGATTACGAGTTTGGTAGTCTTGGAACGGGTCACCACGCCAGCGCCCCACTCCATGACCCCCAAACTTGTAGTCAGACCGCCTGCCAAATTATGAGTTTTCTCCTGGTGGGTGGTCCTGTGGTGTTTCCACTGCTGTGCCTTTTAAAAAAGGCCCCACAATGCAATGGCAAAGCCTGTTTCTGCATGGCATGGACTGTAAAGTCCATGCCATGCATGAAAGGGGTGCCTGCAGGCAGGGGGTACAAAGTGTGCCCCCCTGCATGCATCCCATGGCCTTGATGCAACAGGGGGCCCTATAGGGCCCCAAAAGTTTACTAACCCCCACACTTTTAATGGTGAGCTCACCGCCATTGAAAGGGAGGCAGTCAGGAAACTCCTAATATGCTTGTGGGTGCCACACCGCCCCACCAACCATATTTGGGTCTCTGACTGCCACGCCACCAATACGAAATCCATGATCCCCAGAAGTTGGTGCCATCCTGTGGCGGTCCCACTGCCATATTCGTAATACGGTTGATGGACCACCAGTCTGGCGGTCCAGGGTCCACCACCACAGGTTCAGCGGTCTGATGGACCACCAAACTCATAATCAGGCTCTTAATATCTATTATTCTACAATGATAATTAGTCCAAAAACTAAACTTATGGTACAAATCGTTTAATACCCCTAGCCTTCTTTTGCTGAAATATGGACATTCCAATAGATATGTTCAAACATAGTAACCTTATTGGCTATGCCTAAGACTCAAGCTAGTCTTTGGATTTGTTTACTATCCAGTGCAGAGAAGAGTTTTCATAGCAGTTTGGAAAGAACTCCCCATTTGTAGTCAGGATTAGACAGATTTAAACATGCCACATTTTGTTAATCAGAAACGGCAAAGACATGCTGAAAAAAACAATAAAATACTGCTCTACGTTTAAAATTGTTAAACTGATTACAGAAGAAGAAAATACACAAACATTTTCTTAGCATTTCTATTTACCATATGAAATACATCTAATCAAATGAGGAAATATAATGGCTGCGTAAATGTGGTGAATTTAGGAAACTGCTATGCTACATGCAAGATACCAATTCAGCACTGACCTGAAACCCACTGCATCCAGATGACATCATACTTTTTCATAACCGGAGTAAATTCTTGCAGGTTATAGCAATAGAGAGCTTCAACTTTATCCACTCCCTCTTCAAGGTAGTTTTGGGCCTCTTCAAGAAAGGGCTCCATCATGTCCACTAGTTCAATATTGTCGAATATTGGCAAGAGAACATTCTTGCTAACCCTTCCAATCCCTGATCCACAGTCCAGAGCATATCCAGTGCAAGCCTTTCCTGGGCCCTGTCCAACAAAATATTAAAAAAGGCAGAAGATGTTTGTTAAACTCAAAATAAATACAGGATCTCTTTAGCAAACTTAACTCATTGACACATCTACAACTGATCATAAAATAGATGATACTCTCCCAAATATGTTAGAAATGCACATGTTTTAGAGAAGTTGGGGGAGGCGTGGCTTGGCCACCGATTGGAATGGACATGTGAGCACGGAGCTCTGTGCCCACCTCCGTTATTATCCTGATGGACCTTGCCCTGATTTCCCTGGCAGGTCAGAAATATTTACCAGCCTCGGCGTGGACCTTGTGAGCCTGCTCAGGACGGAGAGAATAGCCCAGCAGCAACATCGCCGTGGACCGCCGGAGGGCTCCCTGCACAGCACCGGCCATTTTCCTGCGGCCTGCACGGCCGGATTCATCACCGGCCTCGGGTAGCCGGGTGGCCGACCCGGGGTGGGGGTCTGCCGGCTCCATTGTGTGGCAGAGGCCGGGGCTCCAGGGGTCGACCTGGGTAGTTGTCACCGGAGGTGTTGCGGGCCCTCCTACACCCGGGGGCCTGGACGGTGCCTGCCTGGGGACGCGGCTGAGGAGGCGTGGCTGCTCCGCTGGCAGTGGAGCTGAACTGGGAGGATCGCTTTGGGGCCTGCGGACTTCAGTCATCGCGGGGACCCGGCGGACCGAGGACTTTGGAGACCGATGCATGCAGTCGGGGTGGTGCGGAGCCCCGTGCCTCCGAGGGCTGAAGTGCTGGATCGGGTCCCTGGCCAAGCTGGCGGAGGACCTGGACTGCCTCTGACTGGGCCCAAGCACCGGGGAGCGAGCGACAGGGGAGTACTGGTGTCAGCGTTATCACGGACCGCCCGAGGGTTCCTGTGGTGGCGCCGCCGTTTTCCGCGTCTTCGAACTCGGATGAACGGAGGACTGACCTGGGGTGAGGGCCTACCGGCTGCAACTGGCGGCGGGAATCGGAGCTCTGACGGCGGCCCTGGATACCCCAGCGGACCTTTGTCGTGGCGAGCTGGGGGGGCACGGAGGTAGCGGGGATGTGCCGTACCCCCTTCTGCTGACCCTCTCTGGGTGACGCACGCAATTTGCGCCGCTTTCCCGGCAGTGCGACCTGTGGCTTCGCCGGGAAGAGAGCAGGGATAGCGGACAATCTTCTCACGAGGAGCGCCGGGCAGCCCCTGATTCAGGACGGCTGGTGGGACGCCCCTCTTTACCTGATCTTGACGCCTGGCGAACCAGAAATCACTGACTTTGCGGGGGTTGGGTTCCTCCGTGACCACGAGTGGCTGAAATTCCTTGCCCGAGGGGTAGGTCGGGGCCCAACACTACATCAGAGCTGAAGCATTGCGGAGTGGATAGACCCTGCAGTGCCGCTGGTGCATCTGGCTTGCATCCTGAGGGCGGCTGAGCGACCTGGAATCATCCTGTGATGTCCATTCTGGGGTGCGCGGGGGCACTGCCGGCCCCTGACGGAACTGCTTAGGTGCCTCGCAGGACCCTTGGGACGGCGGCAGGGGTCCACCCCTGGGAGTAACGCCATTGCCCCCTGCGGCGGGACACGCGAGATACTGGTACCGGCGGATGCTCCTGGTGGAACCTGCTTGGGGACCTCCTCACATACAAGGAGACTGCTCACTGTGAGACGACTGGCGCAATGGGGTAGCCGAGTCCGAAAAAGGGCCTAACGCCTCCTGACACTGCAATGGATTTACAGGGCGCCCAGGAACTTGACTCATCCGGGGACACCGCAGCTGGCCTTCAACAACGCCAGATGGACAAGATCCTGAAGGCCATACCAGACACAAGAAACGCCCTCCACCATGACATCACCCAGGTGTCCACTAGCCTGGGGCTGTTGCGGGCGGATCATGGGAAGTTAGCGGACCGAGTCAAACAAACCGAAGATAGACTGGTATCGCTGGAGCCTGCCCAAAAGACGGCGGAGGCTGCCCTGGGAGATTTACAGAAGAGAATCCAGATACTGGAAAAGAGGGCTGAGGATGCGGAGGGACGCAACCGGCGTAACAACATACGCGTGGTGGGTCTGCCGGAGAAAGTTGAGGGGGCTGACATGGTGGGCTACTTGGAAAACTGGCTACGGGTGGTGGTAGCACCCATAGGGCTTACGCAATTTTACACACTGGAGCGAGCTCACCGTGTCCCGGGTCGTCCCCCTGCACCTGGCCGGCACCCTCGGCCAGTTGTCGCGCGCCTTCTACACTTCAGGGACAGGGACATTGTATTACACAGGGCTCGGTCAATGGGTCCTTACCAAGTGGATAATGCCCGAGTGTCCATTTACCTCGATTACTCCTTTGAGGTCCAGCGGCAGCACTCCTCCTACTTAGCAGTCAAGAAGGCCCTGAGAGATGAAGGTATCTGCTACTCCCTCTTGTTTCCAGCCCGACTACGGATTGTGGTAGACCGCAAATCCTCCTTCTATGATACCCCTGAGGAGGTATGGAACTGGTTGGAGTCCTATAAGGCCGGGACAGATACCCAATTGCTGAGCGTGGAGAAGCAGGACATCGCACCGCGGCCTAGACGGAGTAGGCGGAGCAGGAGACAGCCGGCAGCTGGTCGAGTGCCCTCTGTGTCGCAAACCGAATTGAAATGCAAGGAGGCCCTCAGAGCGGTCTCCACCATCTCCAGAGTGGTGACATCTACATCTGCAGCGGACTCAGGTTCCCACAGAGGGTCGGTGGGGGTGACATCAGAGGGCTCAGGAGGCGATGACCAGACACTACCCATGTCACTCCAGGGACTGCAGATGGCCTTTTGGACGAATGACCCCTGTACCTTTCTCGTGGTGGTATAGTAAATGAATGGGTGCTTCACAGTGCGGGGCGGCGGGTGGAATGTTCAGCCTACGCTCATGGTGGTTTACTCGGTTGGTGGTAACCATGCTTCTAAGGGGTGATGTTGTTGTTGGTGGGGCGGGAGGTGCTACGTGCATATTGTGGTGATGGCGACTTGTTAGGAAGAGCTGGAGGTGCTTAGTATATATTCACGTTTGCTGGTTCAGAAAGGGGGACATCAGGAGAGTTATTTGGGAGGTTGGGTTACATACTTGCAAAAGATTCATAGTCCGAATTGTTGTGGTTCTGCACCCCCTCGCACTCACAGAGGTTGTGAGCCTCTGGTTGCTACCAGAGACTTTCTTTAATTGGAATTATGAATTTGGATGGGTTTCTCGGTTTGGTACCCGTTCTGGGGGCGGGTGGGGAGTGGGCTGGTTGGGCTGTTTTGGGGTTTCAGGGGTATGTCAGTGCGCCTGGGGATTTGCTGCAGTTTCGAATTGCATGTGTAACTTTAAATGGCGACCCTACTTGAATTGAAATGTTTAACCTGGAATATGCGGGGACTGAATTCCATGTTGAAACGACACAAAGTGCATGCCTATCTTGTCCGCAGAGGGATCCAGGTGGCCTTTCTCCAAGAAACGCATATTGACCAATCTGAGGGGCGAGCCTTGCAGCGCAGATGGCGGGGCCAACTGTTCTATACTACCTACTCTGCATTTGCACGGGGCGTCCTGGTTTGGGTGAGGGCGGGAATACCTTTTCAGCCCCTGACAACAATGGTGGACCCTGATGGGAGGTTTGTGGCTGTGCAGGGCCGGCTGGATGGGAGAGATTTGACGCTCTGTAGTGTTTATGCCCCGAATATAGAGCAGACTGCCTTTTTTGCACGATTGTCTGGGAAATTAGCAACAGTTTTGGCTGGCGCTATCCTGCTTGGCAGAGACTTTAATTCTGTTGTAGATGTGGAACTAGATAGGTCACACCCACCACTAGCCCAGTCCACAGTTCACAGAATAGCGAAGGGGAGACGGGACTGGCAGGATACGTGGTGTTTGGTTGATGCATGGCGTGTGCAACACCCTGCTGAGAAAGATTATTCCTTCTATTCCTCTCCCGATGATCTGCATGTCAGGCTGGATAGTATTTTAAGTTCCCCGGATGTGCAGGGTTTGGCTCGCCATAGCGAGTATTTGGCGAGGACGATGTTGGACCACAATCCCTGCCTGGTGGTTGTCCAGTGGGCTCGGCAGCGACAGGCTATTCCTACTTGGCGTTTGAACCCCCTTGCGTTGGAGGACTCGGTCTTTAAGGCGGCAGTGCAGGAAGGCGTGGAGCGCTACTTTGCTGAGAATGAGAGAACGGCGTCGAGTAGGGCCCTTGAATGGGATGCCTTTAAGGCGGTAATTAGAGGGGTTTGTATCTCCTCGACGGCGGGGGCTCGCAAGACTCTCCTCCGTGATCTTGCGCAGAGTGAAGACCGATTGCATTCCACGGAGCGGGCTAGTCATGCGGATTCCGGATCCCACGGGGCAGTTTTGGCTGCCCGCGAGGAGGTCGCAACGCAGATGGAAAAGCTCCGTTGCTTCGACCATAAGGAATATCTCGTTCGAGCTCACGCTGAGCGAGATAAGGTGGGCTCCCTGCTGGCTTGGCTAGCTAATCCTGCGGCCCGGGGCACACCGATCCTGACCCTGACTACTGTGGAGGGTCGCTCGGTCTATTCCCAGAAAGAAATTAATGATCAATTCTTTGTTTACTATGAGCACCTTTATAAGAGTGCGTTGTCTGACGTGACAGAGGGACTTGATGATTTTCTAGGTGCAGCTCAGTTGCCGCGCCTTGATCCAGCCCAAGTGGAAGGACTAGGGGGGGAGATCTCAGTAAGGGAGATTCGTATAGCAATTAAGCAAATGGCTCGCCGTAAAACATCTGGCGCAGATGGTTTGCCCGATTGAGTTCTATGCAGCCTATGTCGATATCTTGGCCCCGAGATTGCAAGCTGTTTATAAGGAGGCTTGGGACACTGGTGTTCTGCCTGCAATCGCCCGGGAGGCCATTATAATACCCTTATTAAAACGTGGGGGGTGATGCTGGCTCTCGCTCGGCCTATCGACCACTATCCATGCTTACGGTTGACTATAAGATTTTAAGCAGGATCCTCGCGTTGCGACTTCTCGGTCATATGCGAGGCCTGGTCCACCCAGACCAGGCGGGCTTCATTCCCCAACGCACTACCGCAACGTGTGTACGCCGACTTCTCCGGCTCATGGGAGGCGATTTCGGGGGGCTACTAGAGGCCACTGTGCTCTCGATTGACATTGAAAAGTCCTTTGACAGTGTGGAGTGGCCCTACCTGTTTCGGGTCTTGGAGGCGTTCGGTTTGGGAGCCCGGTTTATAAAATGGACTGCTTTGCTCTATAATGCGGCTACAGCCAGAGTGAAAACCGGAACCACAATATCGAAGGCATATCGGGCCGGCCGCGGGACGTGCCAGGGGTGCTCACTGTCCAACTTGCTGTTCGTATTAGCCATCAAGCCATTGGCGTCTCATGCTCGAACAGGGCGGGCGTATGAGGGCCTGATGTTGAGGTGTGAGACCCATTATATTTCACTTTACACAGATGACCTGCTGATTTTTTTGGGGGATACAAACGACTCGCTCCGTGGAGCTGAACTCCTCCTTCATGATTTTGGCAGTATTTCGGGATTGACAGTCAACTGGGGGAAAAGCTGCCTCTTCCCGATAACCCCGAGAGAACATGCACCCCAGATGGAGGGGAACCTTCGGTGGGAGCTCCATTGTCTCCCGTACTTGGGTACTCATATTTATCATACCCAGCTAGATACCGGCGTCTTTCTTCCGCAGACTTCGATCACTGACTACTGGGTTTGTCTGGGGCTCGGGCAGGCGTCGCGTCGCTTTGACTACCCTGATGCGTCCCAGGACGGATGGTGGACTAGCAGTCCCTGATTTTGAATGGTACTACCTGGCGGCGCAGTTACAATGGCTTACTCAAGCAGTGGCTTGGGTGTTTAGGGGCCCGGAGGGGCCACAGGACAGACTGATTCCCAGACATATTATCTCCTTTATAGTGCTAGGTCAGAAGATTGACTTAGATCACCTCACTCTTGAGGAACGCATGCTCCGTCTCTGCTGGCTCCGAAGCCACAAACGGTCGGGTATCACTCATCCATATGCTCCGGAAATTCCCTTAGGGATGTGTACGGCTCTTCCACACGGCGTTGACTGGTTAGCTTTGGCTGTTTGGGAGGATCTCGGGCTGCACATGATTGGAGATCTATATGGGGATGGGGCTCTGCTGACTTTTCGGGAGTTGCAGAACAATTATGACCTCCCAAGAGGGGATTATTTGCTGCATGCCGCTTTAGTGGCTAGTATTCAGAAACAATGGAATATGGGGCTGCCTGAGCCGCCTACCTCCCTAGGGTGCCAGTATGTGGTTATGGCGCTGGTACCTTCAAGGCCGTTACCTGCCTTTATAGGAGACTCTCTACGGAGACCTTATAAGCTTTGGATGGTCTGCGAGGTAAATGGGAATTGGACATCGGAAAACCCATCCCTGAGACGACATGGCCCCAGCTGGTTCGACGCGCCTGGAAGGGTACTCGGAACGCTCGTTTTCAATTAGTCCAGTTTTTTACATCGGGCGTATTTAACGCCTGTTACGATCCAGCAATACTTTGGTGGCGCTACATCGCACTGCCCGAGATGCAGGGCTGATGGAGCCGATTTTTCCCATATGTTCTGGTCATGCGCGGGCTTAAATGACTATTGGAAGGCGGTGGTGGATTGTTTAAATGCTGTCACAGGCCGGCGGATAGAGGCGGACATGGGGACCTGCTTGCTACTCTGGTTCCCACAAACCCCCCGAACGAAAATTACTAGCAAATTTTATGACTTAGGTTTAATTTTGGCCAAAAGGGAACTCACCATGCACTGGAAATCAAACCTGGGCCCTAGTTATCCTAGATGGAAAGCGACTCTGTTGCGCTGGGCTCGAGCCGAGGGCACACTCCGACTGCAGCAGGCTAGGCGCTTAGATAATGACAAACTTCTAGAAGCGGCTAGAGCGTGGGAGGCATTGGTGACAGTGCTCCAGCGTCCAGCAGATAGCTCAAGTGAGGAGGAGGAGGACATAGCATAGGCGTTGGCACTCTGGTGGGATGGATGTTGCTGAAGGGAGACAGGATGTTGATAGTACACCGGGCATAGTTAGGAAGCCATCCCCTATACCATATCAGGCACAAAGGAAGTTCATGATACGTAGAGAGTTTCCATAGTTACTGTATTTGTATATATTGATTGTGGGCGCACTGACAGGGATGGGGGGCAGGGAGGTGGTGGGAGGGTTCTGGGATTGTTCTTTTCCTTATTTAGGGGCATGAGTATTCATGGATGCTCTGTGAATTGTTGCTAACGCGACCTGAGATGATTTGAAATGTGATGCTCCTTTTGTTCTTTCACAAATACCAATAAAATATTTTTACAAAAAAATATGTTTTAGAGAATTTGGGAGACCGAAGACATTTTCAAGCTATGGAGCAATAGTGATGAATGCCATGAAGATAATCACCCTCTTGAGGTTGAGAAAGGAGATTAAGATCGCTTTGTTATAGATTAAATCAGCACATACTGACCTAAATGTAGATGAATTTGGAAGTAGTTACATGCAGTAGCTAAATAAGGCATGGGAAGGATTTAGTTGTATCGAGCTTAGTTTGTACCCTTAATTTCTACAACTGCGCAAAACCTATTAGCAAATAATGCTGCACTGCATTAACTTGGACAATTATATAAGGGATAAAGTAACACTTTACGTACTATTATATTCTCGAGTTAGGCCCATGTATCGAAGCAGCTTATTTCTTACATTGTACTCACACATAACAGTTTCAGCTGTGATCTTTTGCAAATATTCGCACGCCTGCAATGTTGGATTAGTTTCTCTGAAACTAACTTGTTTTCACATCTAGCTTCTCACAATATTATCACAACGCAGCAAAGTGATGGGAATAACGGCACTGCAGAAAACTTATGGGATACGAGGCCTCCATCAGCGGCTGCTGTGGGAGCCGGATGGAACCACCTTTGCTCCATAAATATGCTATGAGGTTCAGCTCTGGGAACGTCTGCTGATGTGGGCAACAGCAATGCTGGGTCTACCACTCGCAACGCATAAACAATTGGTCTTTTCTGTGTGGGAACAAGTTAGCCTCTTTTGAAAAAAAATATGAACCAAAACAGCTTTTTCTTTTTCTAGGCACCATGGATTTCTTAGTGCTTGGGATCTTAAATGATAGAAGGACTTTTTAATATATATTTTAATGAGAAGCTCTCTTTTAGATGATTTTAAGAGCAGTTTTAACACTATTGAATTGTCTGTTGCAGCTGAGGCCGCGCAGGTAAGAGCGGTGGGGGGTATTTTGAGAGATGACCACGAGGGAAAATGTATTATATTTTTAATTTTCCCTTGTGGTCATCCCTCGAAATAACCCCTCAGCAAGACCCACCACCCCACCGCTCTTACCTACAGCTACTGCGGCTGGTATGTTGGCTTTTTTAGATAGCTTTCTAGATATCAACCCTGAGTATGAGGAGTGGGTGTCATATTACTGGGTTAGGCCCATGTAGTGAGGCAGCTTATTTCTTAATTTTACCTCACAAATAACTGTTTTAGCTGTGACCTTTTACACATATTTGCATGCACAACAATGTTGGATTAGTTTCTCTGAAACTAAACTTGCTTTCACATCTAGCTTCGCACAACATTGTCACACACCCTGAACATCATTTATAAGGTCTCCCTTTGCACTACATAAAAATGTCATCGCTATCTTCATTCATAGGTGACAGGGCTATCTACGTATCTATAACATCTCTAACCTTCACACATCGCAAGGATGCTTTCTGTTATAAAAGATGAGAATCCTGACAGGTAAAGGGCTTGGATCATCCCTTAGGGGAATTCTTGACTCTACACCTTCACACTTAGAGTAGGGTTCACATAGTAGGATTAGCAAAGATTACTGCCTTGTTTTATATGCCTACATATATGCATTGTTTCAGTACCATGGTAGAACTATATCTACTATTTACGCTTTAGGTACTTCTAATCAAGTTTATCTGCTCCTGTTTACTAATCATCACAGCACATATATGTTATGCAAGAATAACTTTGGTTCAATAAATATGATTGAAAATGTCCCACTGTGTATTCTCTGTATATTTCTCTGAGAATAAGTGAGCATGAGTGACTAAGCAAAAGGTTTTGTACTATTTCCACAATCCCTGAGGGGTAAGGGTTGTCATGTTCAGTGGTTGCCAGAAAACCATTCGCTCCATGGTAGGTTAGAGTGGTTTATGGTGGCACTGTGAGCTAGCTAGTTTATGGGCCAACATATCTTGCAGGGTTGTCCGGAATCAGTCTTGGCACCAAGTCCCTAGTTAATGTTGTCCAAACTATGCGCAGATCCAATGGATTAGTAGGAACTACATAACAGTAATTTACATGGATATTGCAAGCCATCAAGGAGTTCCATAACCAAATAGAGGAACGAGGCCGGAGGCAGAGTTCCTTTTTTAAGGTTATAGAACACCAAGGTGACTTGTATCCTTATCATGTATGCCAGGGGTTACTTTAGCCCATATAATACATGGCCACACCAAATACCTTTACCACAAATTACTTAAAACCTTGGTGCCTAGCTCTTTTATATGAACCATGTTTGCAAACATAAATAATAAAAAAAACCTCTATTGCAAAATTAAACACATTCAAAACCTGTTAGATATTTGTTGCAGACAGATACTAGACACAATTCAATACAAGTCATTTTTTTTAGCACCAGTTGCTCGAAATGTCTAGAAACGTTCAGAAAGAATATAGCTTTTCTCTAATAAAGGAGTGCAAAAATAAACATACTCTTTTTGCTTGCTATTATAGCCGTTAAAATAGAGCAGAAGAAAGAAAAGCAAACTTTTTTTGTTGTTGCTTTAAACAGCTGCTTTAAATATGCTCTGTGACCTAACCTGTCTTACAGCTCGGCTGCTGGCTCCGGCAGCAGGTACTGTGATGGCAGAACTTGACTGTAATAACTTATAATAGTCAAGTTCTTACATCTCTTCTTTATAATCACCGGCTGAGTGCATCACTAGTCAATGATTATAAAGAAATTAAAGATGTGCATTTATACAAGAATTATAGAATACCATTTTCTATATACTGGATAAGGTACCCTGCCATGCATTATAAGGCTATTGCAAGTCACAAAGGAGTTCCATAACCATATGGAGGAACAAGCCCAAAGGCCGAGTTCATTTATAAGGTCATAGAACTCCTTTGGGACTTGCAATATCCTTATCTTGTACGCCATGGGGTACTTTATCACTTATATTACGTGGCTACACCCTCATCTTTCCCAAAAACCACTTAAAACCTTGCTGCATAGCTGATTCATATGAAAGAGTGAGCATGTTTGTAAACATAAAGAATACAAATAAAACCTCAAATGCAAAATTAAACACATTGAAAACATTTTAGATGTCTCAGATATTAGAAACAGTTCAATATAAGTCCATTTTTAAAAAAATAAAATAAAAGCTGCAGTACCTAGGAATGTATAGAAACATGCATAGACAGTCTAGCTTTTCTCTAACTATCTAAGAAGTGCAAAAAATAAACATGTTCTCCCTGCTTGTCATTATAAGCTAGAAAAATAGAGCAGAAGAATGCAAAGCCACGTTCTATTTACGTTCCTTTCAGCAGCTGCTTCATTTATGCTCAGTTACCTGAAATGCCTTTCATCTTGGCTGCTGTTGTGGCAGCAGGCATTGTGACATCAGAACTTACAATAGTCGAGTTCTGACGTCTTTGTTTATAATCGGCGACTGAGCGCGTCACTAGCCACAAATTATAAATTAAGGTAGAGTTCCTTTGCAAGGTTATGGAACTCCGAGGTGTTTTGGAATATACCTATTGTGTTCGACATAGGGTACTTTATCCATTTAATACATAGTCACACCATCACCTTTCCCACAAACCACTTAAAACTTTGCTGCATAACTCTTTTTTTATATGATTTCATTTCATTTGATTAGTACATTTGTAAAGCGCACAAATGCCCAGGGGCGTCTTGCACTGTGGACAGGTGGGTTAAATAAGGTTGCCGGAGTAGTGTTGAAATCGTGTTAATTGGAAAAGAGCCAGGTTTGAAAGATGTGAAACAGCAAGCATGTTTGCAAACATGAAGAGTAAAAATAAAACCTCTAGTGCAAAATGAAAAACATCAAAAACATGTTAGAAATTTGTTACAAATAGATATTAGAAACAGTTCAACTCAAGTCAGTTTAAAAAAAAATAATAATGCTGGGGTAGCTCAGAATGTGTAGAAACATGTGGACAGTCGCCTTTCTGCTAACTCTCTAAGGAGTACAAAAAGGGGGTGGTGATGGACGGAGCATCTGAACCAATCAAACACTCACACCCAGTCAAAAGATATGGGTGTGATCCATCACTGTTCTTTAGCCCACTCTGCCACCCTAGTTCAGACATGGCTACATGCAAATCAGTCTGACCCTGTGCCTCATGGGAACAGTCCAGCCCGAACTGCCAAGCCATGCCTTCCCTGGACCGGAAACAAGCTTCCGGGGACCGGTTTCTGGCATTCCAGCCGTCTTCAGCCAGGCTTGCTTGAATGCAGTGGCAAAGTGAGCAAGGGACTCACGTCTGAGCATACCCTGCCACACTTATGGCGGCCAAAAGCGGTACAAAAGGGGGTGGTGATGGACGGAGCATCTGAACCAATCAAACACTCACACCCAGTCAAAAGATCTGGGTTTGATCCATCACCGTTCTTTAGCCCACTCTGCCACCCCAGTTCAGACATGGCTATATGCAAATCAGTCTGACCCTGTGCCTCATGGGAACAGTCCAGCCCGAACTGCCAAGCCATGCCTTCCCTGGACCGGATTTCAATTTCTTTCAGTACACCTTGTTTAATGAATTTGTCAATTACTGGGATAACACCTTCAATGGTTTCTGCTTTCATTTTATACTGTGGAATATTTGGAAAATGTATTCCCTGTTTCACTGTAATTTTAACTGGGTCAACATTTTTCATCAAGCCCATTTCGCTTCCTGACAAATCCCAAATTTCAGCTTTGACTGTCTTTTTTAATTCTTCTGGCAGATTATTTTTGTCAAATGCAGGAAACAATTTACTTTCCTCTGCTTCAACGTTAACATTGTTAATCTGTAGAGCCCATCTTCCTCCAGTGTTTGAAGCTCAATACCCTCCGGTGAGCAATATGTTTTGCAGTTCATCTTGCACAATATGTCCCTTCTTAACAAGTTTATAGGACTGCTGTTGCAAACTACAAATCTGTGTTTGTCTTTAAATTTGCCAATCTCGACCTTTACAGGCTCAGTTAAATCTGTTTTAATTTATGATTAGCTACACCTACTACTTGGATTGAGTCCCCAGAGAGAGGCAGGTTTTCTATTTCCACTGATCTAACAGAAGAACGGGTATCACCAGTGTCCACAAGAAAAGTGATTTCTACATCGTTCACTTTACCATTAAAAAATGGACCAGACTGGTCAACCTCAAGAGTGTCTCCAAGCACACACTCTTCCTCCTCTCTCAGGCACCGTCATAAGTAATCCTCAGAATCACTTCCTCCATTTTCTGTCATCAAAAATTGTTGAGAAACATTTGGCACATTCACTCTTTGTGGTCTGATTACCTGATCACCTCCGCAGAATCCCGTTTCCGAATTGTATCTCTGCACATTCACACAATTTGGTAGTGGAGGCTGTGGAATCTGACTCTGCTGATTCACTACCTGTCGCTGTAGCTGTTGCTGCAGATTCAACTCATTTAACTGTCGCTGTAGCTGTTGCTGCAGATTTACATCATTCTGCATCTGTGGATTCAATGATGCATTTTTAAAATTTCTGGGCGGATTTTTACACTCGCGCTTCCAGTGTCCAATTTCGCTGCAATTAAAACAAGGGAGCTTTTGTTTTAGCTCTTCAATATTAACGTTGAATTTTGGCTTATTACCTTTAAATTTTCCCTGATTCTGATTCTGGCTAACATTGAAATTTTTACTTTCTAAATTTGCAATTTGCTGTTCAGCTACCTTCACCTGTGCCCACATTGCCTTTTCTTTTAATTTCTTTTGTTTGGCATCTATCTCGTCACTACAGTATTTAGCCTTTCTCAGAATATCATCAACTGAGAGTGATTGCCATCCGACAATTCCATTTCTAATCATCTCACCAATTTCAGGTCTCAAACCATAAACAAATCTATATATGAAGTGGCTCATGTCCTTTTCACTTACTTTTTCATAGCCACTATACTGTTTAAATACCAACAGTAATCTTTCATAAAATGAATGTACTGACTCTTTTGGCTCTTGATTTGTTCTGTCAATTTTAACCCAATCAACTTCTTTTGGGGGAATCTTGTTTTTCAACCAGTAAATTACTTTATCATACAGACCCGTGACTTCTGATGATAGAGCACCTGTTACTGTATCTCGAGCAGGTTCTACCTTTGGCCAACTTACCGAAACTTTACATTCTGTCCAAAGATCTGATGGGACCACTATGTCAAAGAATCCATCAAGATCAATCCACAGAACTTTTGAAACTTTTATGAATCTATCCGCCTGTCGATACCATTCCACAGGCTTTTCTCTGAGCCGAGGAAAATCATTTGTAAACAATAAGATGTCCTGTCTTGACCAAGGAACATGCACATATCCACCTCCTGCTATTTCCCTCATTGGATACTGATTTGCTACCATACCTCTTTCTCTCCTCTCGTCCTCTCTTTTCTTTGTCCATTTTACTCTCCATTTGCTTAAATCTCCCAATCTTTTTATATACTCAATCAAGTCTTTTATATGCAACATTCTTCCCATTGTATTGAAGTTCTCAATGTCATTTTCAGTGAAATCTAATCTGTAGTGTTTACCCAAATTCTTCTGTTTGCTCAACTCAATCCCTAATTCAGCAGCCAATTCTTCCAACTGTTCATATTTATTTTTCGTTTTCCATTGTACACTTTTACAAATAAATAATAATTCGTCATCTTGATAATGCTTTAAATTGTCAGCTCCAATTGTACCAATGATCAATTCCTCCAAATCTGCTTTTAATCTAGCAACATCAAGTTTTGGTGATTTTTCAATACTTTTTTCTGGAGTTTCAGCATCAGATTCTGCACCCATTGGTGTTCTGCATAATGAACCTGGATGAAAAGTTAAATCAGGCATCATTGTTTTCTCTCGATGTATTTCTGTTAATTCTGAATAAAAATGTTCAGCTACTTTCTGAATTTCTGCATTTAATGGAATGGTCAATCCTGGATGTCTAATTTCTCCCTGATCAAATACAGGTTGTACAGGACCAATTGTTACTGGGACTGTTACTGCTTCCATGCCTTTAGTTAATTGTCGAATTAATTCCTCTTTCGATCGTAAATATTCTGAAGCACTTGGAGTTTCCTCATCTCTTCCAGATCCCATTAAATCTCTGGAAGTCTCATTTCTTGAAACTGGAGTTTCAGGAAAATTTCTATTTTCACCAAATGCACTAGAATTAGTTCTCGGTTCTACTTTTTCAGGAGTTTGCGTATTGTTCGGGTAAAATCTGGGTGATTCTTCATTAAGTGGTGGTGCACTTGGAGTGGTTTCTGTAAAAACCATCGGGGTAGACCATGTACAAGCTGGTTTAAAAGGAGTCTGTTTCTTATTTGTAAGATAAATTTCTCATAAAACTGAATCTTCTAATTCACTTTCTTCAATATTATTTTTCTTTTGAGTATTCTTTTGACCTGGTATTTCAGTAACAATTACTCTCACCGGATACATACGATTACACATGTCTGCCTTTCTCCAACGATGTACTCTATCTTCATGAGTTTCCCTTTTTATATCTAATTTTGGACCTCTGATTATACCACTGTTTTCTCGTGTAAGTTCAAACATCTCATCCTCCCACTCAACTAAAGCTTCAAATTGTGTAGGTCTAGGCTTCGGCACAAGAGCCATCATTTTTTCTCTCAAATTTTTCAAAACTCCCATATTAAATGATCCGTCTTCTGGCCATGCCAAAACACCATCATTCTTGGTATAATCCATCCAACTATCAAACCAAAGGCAAGTATGATAACCATATTCACCTTCCATATAGGCTGCAGGTGTTTTGTACTTATGAAGTAACTTTCCAACTCGCGTTTCTATTTTCTTGTCAGGTTTAATAAAATGTTTCAATCTCTGTAACCATGTAAGCTTCTTTTCCTCTTTCTTGTAGCAATAACTCATGTTTTTAATCAAATTTTAATTCTAGATGATCGTAAACGTTTCCTGGTTGTTAAGCAAAACCAGCCAATCAGTGCGCGAAACTCGCCAACAAGCCAATCAGGTTGAGCTACGTCACCACCTTGCTCAACTAATAGAATTGCCGTATTCAGAATGAGCCAATCAGCTAACAGCTCATCTGAGTCACGTGAGCCAATCAGCGCGCTAGCTGTGACATATATTAGCCAATCATAGCGCGAACCCTTTGACGTACACAGCCGCTGCAGCTCCGCGTCTCTCGCTCCTAGAGCTTACCCCTCCTTCACAAAATATTTTCACAGCGCCATTTTAAACAAAACTTTTCAATGAATTTCAATTAATAACGACAGAAAAACAAACCATTTGTCTGTTTCGCTAAAATAAAGTGACAGTTTATACAATCATTCAAGTATTCCTTTGCGTGAAATAGACGACGCTATTATCACAGAATATTCAATCATTGATAAAGTATCACTACTTTACCCTTCTAACAGGTAATAACGAACACGTTTCCCTCTGAATTCACATTTAAGCAACAATTCAAAGTTTGACTCGAACGGAATTACAAAATCATTTGCGCACTTTCAAACGGAAAGTTTCCCTAAACATACATACAAGAAATCTTGGTAGGACTTTAACCAACCATAGAAATCCACATTTGCCAGTAAGAATAGACGACGCTTCCCTTACCCTTCACACAAGTTCGAATAAATTCTATTACTCTTTTCGCAGTGAGTTTTAAAACAGGCTCCAAGTCCCTATACTCGAAAGCTACAATTTCATAGACAACCCTCACTATACATTCTACCTAGCACACCTAAAGTTTCCCTAAACTCGTGTTGTATGTCCACAACACTAGTGATATATGACAATACCACTATTTTGAAACAGAACAAATGCACTGTGCAACTTTTACTTGTCACACTACTCATATGCCGGCACAACTAGGTCTTTCACACTGCTGGAAAAAACCTTTCGACAACATTTAACAACTTTAACACACTTAACATGTTTTAGTCATAGATCCTATGTAACTACCATGTAGCATGTCAGTTACCATAGTAACCATCCTCTGCTACCAGAGAATTGATCCAGCGCCCCTATAGAAATTCTGTCTCAGCAACGCTACCCAACACCAGATACTCACCATTAATCATAAATCACTCACAAGGCCCATTAACCAACGAGACAGATTTTGGGCAACTGAATCATGTGACCTAATTAATCAGAACCTATTCACAAATTATTTACACATTTATACACATCACCATGGTTTGCGCAATAAAACATATTAATTAAGTTACTAAGGTAAATGGATCAACTAATGGTAACAAGACCATGAATAACAAGGCCAGCTTGTTTTTTCAGAACCTTATTTTATTAGCTTTATTCATGTAAGTGCATTTTTATTAACTCTTTATTAGCAATTTTTTTGCAGCTTTTATTAAGGAATGGCACATTAGTTTGTCAATTCAAAGTAAAATCAATCAGCACGTTTTAAGTAAAATAAACAGTTTTCATCACCTAAGTTCCCTGTCTAAAACTCACTTATCCTAAAGAAATAGTCAATAACCCTATTGATCCTTACGTGCTCCAAAAAGTCCTTCAGCACGGCACGCCATACAGGATTCGGAAAGCGAGAGACGCCCTCCTGCCCAAGGGGGCAATTTTTATACCTTTTTCCCTAGCTAATCTAACAAAAAAGAATACTTTTCCCTGCCATCCAGAGTTCTGATTGGCTGAGAGAT
Source organism: Lissotriton helveticus (assembly GCF_964261635.1). Lineage (NCBI taxonomy): Eukaryota > Metazoa > Chordata > Amphibia > Caudata > Salamandridae > Lissotriton > Lissotriton helveticus. Next base: position 1,509,774,102 of record NC_136057.1, read on the forward strand.
GTCGTTCCACACATGGTGTCATCATCTTTTCGAAGCCTAGTTCCGACCTTTCTAAGAGTCTATTGTCTCCTATTCACAAGTCACGCAGCTTCCTCAAAGAGAAACCTTTTTATAAATGACAGTCCGTGACTTCCTTAGCTTGGCAATCTCTGCCGGTTTCCGCCCTTGGCTCAGTCCATCCACGAGCAAATAAAATACATTTTCAATTGAACTTGTAAAATAACTTCCAACGTGATAAAACTTTCCACGCAGAGCTTTTTGCTCTCTCTGGACAGGACTTGACAACACCATCTCTATCGAATAGGCCTCAGGCCTTAAGCCTCTCTCATGGAAAACTAGTATTCAAACAAACACAAAAGAATAATTAATGCAAGAATTAGAATTCATTCTGTTACCCCCACACCTTTGCTAATTATTAACCCATTAATCTATGTTACCTAGCTGAAGCAAATAAAACAGCGAACAGAATTTGTGCAACATAAAGACAAAAAGACATAACATGAGCACACACAAATAAGCACATGCCATTAATAAAACAGCCGCATTTAACACTGACAAAAACAATAGACAAGGTTAGTACATTATTTTTCACATACTTGCAAATGCAACATACAGCACATATGTTAAACCCTCATGTCATGTATGCATTTTAATCTAGGTTGGTTAATATAAATCACTCCATGCTTGTTAGTACAATTATTTAATTATGGAAGTTTAACTTTGCGAGTCGAAATAAAATATATTCCTAAACCTCGCTCCATCAATTACATTAATATTTGGTAATAAAGAGAAATAAAAAAAAGTCTAAAAAAAGGGAAGTTACTAGAATAATAAGTCGGAAACAAAGGGAAGTTAATGTTAATACTCCTATTAAAAAAGTAGGCTATAGAAATGCTTTAATAATACAAACGAGTTGAAATAAAGCATTTTAGAAATTATACGAAAGTTAAACAGTATGGAAAGAGGCACATTTACATAAACACGTGACACGCTAAAAGAGTGCAAATGAGAACACCTGTCAACTGAAAATCGTGATTTAATAGTGGGAGGAGCAAAAAATTGATCCCATAGACTGTTATGTAACCAAAAAGTGTATAAACCACACCCGTGGGATGATTAGTTTTGTTTCAGAGAATCAATACGGGCGAAGAAACTACAAGTAAAAGAATGATTCGGAACTGCGGAATCTTCACATTATCTTTCATTTCCTCAGAGAGTACATATTTTTAATGTATATTTAAAAATACATAAAACCGTATGTACTTTCCAGAGGAGTTGGATAAATTTCTACGGAGGAAGGAAAGAATATTGAAGAGAGGTAAATTATCTGAATGGAAATATAGGTTACAAGTAAACCCAATGCACTCAAGAGTAAAACAATGTTCAGTGATATTCCAACAAATAATTGATGTACAAAGCGACAGAAAGATGTTGGAATCTCCAGTGGGAGAGTAGTCCGGTGGAGTCCTTTATTAAATAAAACAACCAGCCGACACGTGTTTCATCGCTATTGTGAATCCTCAGGGCTGAAAAACACAAATGGATAACAATGGAGCATCTAATATGCGACTAGTGAACACAAAGATGCTATCAAATTTATTTAAACAGATTCTCTCAGCTTACCAACATGCACCCAATACAGAATACCGATACTATAAGGCTAATTACAGAATTCAATTCTCTTCATGGCACGTTACGTAAGAGCCTGACCAAACATTGGGGGCTCTTAAAATCAGAAAAAGCACTCAAAAACTGCATCACAGACAGACCACAGATCGCTTTCAGAAGAGGCAACACACTTAGGACCATATTAAGTCCTACTGTTCCCCGCAGCACCAGCACTACAACATGGATGACTCAACATAGTGTGGGATTCTACAAATGTGGATTTTGTACGATGTGCAGATGGGCAAAACATGGTACTACCAATTTTGTGGGTCCAGATAGTGTGACTTACACCATCAAGACCAATATCAACTGTACAACTAGATTTGTTGTGTATATCATTGAATGCAGGTGTGGTAAATTCTATTTGGAGAGCATCATCAGACCCCTGAAAGACAGGATTACTGAACACATCAGAGCTATACACAAATGTGACCCCAAATACCCTGTGACACTACATATTGCTGCTTGTCAGAATAGCAACAGTGATATTACTGTAAGGTTTTTTGGCATCGACATGGTTTCGCAAGGTGTCAGAGGGGGGAACAGAGAACTCAAGCTACGACGAACAGAAGCCATGTGGATCATGCGCTTGCATACGGTCCAACATGGACTTAATTATGATCAGGAGATGCACTACTTTTTGGGTGACTAGAACTATAGGTTATACTATAGTACATTTGGGTTGGGCACATAATTTCATTTAAAAAACTTTCAATTGTTTGTTAGTAATTGCCTCCACCTGTGATCATCCTTCGTACTTGGATGGATAGGTTCTTGACTCTAAGTCCCTACTGTATGTCATATCATCTGGATATCAAGATACTTTTAACATAAGAAAGATCATTGAAGTTGTGACAAGTCTCTAACACAGGGGTGTTGGTTTCTAAGCATCGTCTCTATTAAACACACAAGCTCTAGCTAGTCAATAACTATAGATATACAATGGTCTAGGAGCAGCATTGTTGTTGCCCAGATCAGCATACCGTAACAATATAATGATTTGTAAGTCGTTTTCTGTATATACATGTCAAGGCGAGATTATTCAACTTCCATGTAAAGTTGTCTTATAATGTAAACTGTGCCAATATACCTTATCAATGTATTACAGCTATCCATAATTTTGACAAAGTTGTAAGATATATTGGTACCTGACATGGATTACTTTTGCATTTGAACATGGACCTATATACTTTATGTTTTTTTTTCTACCTTCTGTATGCAATCAAATGAAATGAAGGTATGGAGAATGATGCTTAAAGTTTTATATCTAAGTCACGTATGAGTGGGACCTGCACTGCGTCATTACCACTCGCGTGTGGTTTCTTGGAACTACTTTGCACTTGGACGGCCACCAGTATCCACAGAGGTTATTTTCTGATCTATTTTTACATACCGATTGAAAGATTAAGCATATCAATCGTTCAGGTAATGTAGGACATATCCAATATCACGGCCGCAAGATTTTCGCGGCGGTGGATAAGAGTTCTTTCTCTACATCCCGAGCGGGGTGTTCCTCACACCATCATCTCTAAGATTCTGTGATCTTAATGATACGTTATCAAGGTTTGGGGACGTTGGGTGGTGCCAGTGCTTAATTTGTGCCGGTGCTTGCCGGTGCTTAGCACCGGCACTTATTTGTCAGGGCCAGGTCAATGCACGATATTAGCTGCTGCCTGTTTAGTGAGTTCACTCCGGTCTCCCCGGTGGCAGCGAGAGCTGATATCGCTCATTACGGTGCTTTAAATATTTCAAATGGTGTCCCGAGAACGCCCGCCCTATAGACACACCTGCCTCCGCTTACACCGTAATCGTAATAGTAATTAAGAAGTTAGTTAGGGCTTTCTGGCCGACCGTCACTTTTACTCGCGCTTTAGCGAGCGTCAATCAGGCAGCCAGGCTGTTTTTTCACTGGCACATGCGCACAGCGCATATGCCCTCAAATGAAACTTTGTTGGCTAAGCCAGGGCTTACCTTGATCCAGGCTAGCCCTGGCCTGCCATTGTTCAGGGACTCCGTAGTGCACCTCCCCAGAAGACGCAGGTCAGCCGTCAATTTAGATCACAGCTATGGGCGCTTTAGTCTTCAACCCGATACTTGCAATCAATTGAAAAGTTCTCTTCAAATGTTACCAATGTAGGGGCGTGCCAGTAAGCATGTGACCAGGCGTCATCAGCTCGGTGACTGTGAGGTCGGGTGTGTCGGATCACATACTCTGTACATGCTTCGGTGTGCGTGCACCGAGTCTGTTTAAATCAGCACCCTCTTTCACTTTCCCTTGCTGTCTCTCAGACAGTGGGAAGACAGAAGACACGATCCGGACATCGAGAGAGCTGGTTTGTCCTGCAGAGGAAGACTGCCTGTGTATTTTCCCTTCAGTTCAAATCCAATCAAAAGCAAGTCGGGCTCCCAGTGCCATCCATTGCCTCCTGCAGTCAGTCTCTCTCAGTTAGGTTTCATAATTTTAACTTCAGTTAACAACGGGTACTTGTTATTTCTTTATATTTTTGGATTACCAAAACTCACAATGTGTCTGCTTGTGTTGTGTGTGTTTATGTGATGGTGACACTCCGTGCTTGTGTGCCCTATCATAGATGTTGCATTTCCTGTTGCTTTCGTTTTTTTCCTGCATGTCTTGAGTGATTCGCGCTTGCTCGTCCCTTCTCTATTTTCAGGTCACAGACTCGGGAAAGACACTGTTGCTGTTTCACGAACACGAGCTCTGCAGGAGAACCAGAGAGTGAATCTTTGGGGGATTTTGGCGGGTTAGCATTTAGCAGTAGCTTCTTTATTATGTTTAAAATACAGGGTAATATTCTCTATGGGCCTTTAAGAATCCTTAGAAGATGGGTGACTGATTTTAAAGTTGTTAGTAAAGTAACACAGTCTATATGCCCAGTTTATATTACTATTTACTAAGAGAATTATTTAAGGAGAATATTTTTATTAGATTTACCAAATGTTATATGCATTCCACAGCAGCTCCTGGCTCCTTAATTATGAAAACACAAAATTACCGCTATAATTTCTTGTCAACTTACTTCATGTTAAACAAAAAGCAAGTGAAATGCAGAACGGGGGAAATGGTATCCGGTATTGAATTGAATTGAATTGAAATTGCACTTGTATAGCGCCATCTACCCGGAGGCCTCGTAGCGCTTATGACTAAAGCTAGCTTAGCACAGGCTCGGGCAGATTAGCGGGATGTGGCAAACAAGTGGGTTTTCAGGGCTTTTCTGAAGGAAAGATGATCGGTGGTTCCTCGAAGGGAAAGGGGGAGGGTGTTCCAAAACTTGGCAGCAGTGTATGAAAAGGAACGGCCTCCCCAACGGGCTTTCCTCACTCTGATAGAGGAGGCCAGCTGGAGGGTACTAGAACGGAGGGAACGTGAGGGAACATAGGGGGTGATCAGGGGTTGCAGAATTGCAGGACCAAGATGGTGGAAGGCTTTATGTAGAGTACACATAGCTTTAAATTGTACTCTGGCGGCTATGGGGAGCCAGTGAAGTTCCACGATGGCGGTCCTTGCTGACTCCCAGCGAGGGAGATTGTAGAGCAGACGGGCCGCACTGTTCTGGGTGACTTGAAGTTTCTGAATGACATAGGAAGGGGCTCCCATATAGAGGACATTACCATAGTCCAGGCGGGATAGTATAAGGGCCTGGACTAGAATCCTCCTGGCCTGGAATGGGAGCAGAGGGAGCACCTTCCGTAGCATCCTCATCAAGCCAAAACAGGTGGCTGCGGTCTTTGTGGCTTGGGCTGAGAAGTTCAATGCGGTGTCCAACCAAACCCCCAGGCTTTTTATTTGGGGTTTGGGAGCAGGAGGCGGGCCCAGACATGGAGGCCAGATGGATGAAAAGACAGAGGGCGAGGGGTTGCCCAATAAGATGACATCTGTCTTCTCCCCGTTAAGTTTTAAACGGGAGGATTGCATCCATCTGGCAACAGCCTCTAGACAGGGACCTAGGGTGTTGGACGATACCTCTGAGTGGTCCAAAGAGACCACCAGTTGGGTATCGTCCGCGTAGGTGACAATACGCACACCGAAGGGCTGGACAATCCTGTCTAGAGGTTCCATGTAGGCATTAAACAGGGTGGGGCTCAGGGAGGAGCCCTGAGGAACCCCACACCTAAGAGGATGTTTGGGTGACACCGCCTCGCCCTCAAAGACCTGAAAGAAACGGTCAGCCAGAAAGGATGTCAGCCAGTCCAGCGCCGGGCCCGACACGCCCATGTCTGCCAGACGTTGTAATAGCATGACATGGTTCACCGTGTCGAACGCGGCGCTGAGGTCTAACAGGATGATTGCCACTTTGCCGTCCCGGTCCAGCACTGCTCTAGCTTCCTCAGTTACGGCCAGAAGGGCTGTTTCGGTCCCATGTAGGGGCCGAAACCCAGTCTGGGAGGCACGTAGGAGACCATTTGACTCCAAAAAGTTCATCAAGATGTTGTTCACGTGCCTCTCGAGTAGTTTACTCAGCCAGGGAAGTAAGGAAATAGGACGATAATTCGCCAAGATGGATTGGTCAAGGTTGGGCTTCTTCAACAGGGCCCTCACCATTGCGCACTTCCAGGAGGGAGGTACGGTTCTTGAAGAGATGGAGGTGTTGAGAACGTCCAATATGACCGGGCGAATTATGTCTATTGCCTTAACAAGGGTCTGAGGGGGAGCTGGGTCATTAGGGGAACCTGTGGTGACTTTAGAGATGAGTCTGTCCAGTGCCAGAGTGTCTAGTGGGGGGATTGCATCAAGCATACACTGGACGGGGGCTTCGGAGGTGGCAGACATGGGAAGGCCTAAATCACTGTCAGCATCCCCAAAAGAAGAGTATATAGTCTGAATTTTTTCAGAAAAGAAAACAGCTAGTTCATTGCAGCGGTCTTGGGCACTATCTGCAGAAGGGAGTTCAATGGGGGGTGAAATGAGTGTTTTAACAATTTTAAAAATTTCCCTTGGAGCATTGGCAGCTTCGTCGATTTTGCTGCAATAAAAGGAAGCTTGTGCCAATTTTATCTCCTGTTTATAGAGTCTAATGGCGGCTCTATAATCCTCCTTCTTAATTTCGGAATAGTCCTGTCTCCAGGCTCTTTCGTGTTTCCGACAGGTTAGTTTCATGGCCTTAAGGGCAGGGGTATACCAAGGAGCAGCTCTGGGTCGTTTCGTAGAGCTACTAGCCTGTACGGGGAGGACCATATTGAGTGTAGATGAGATCCAGTCATCAAAATTGTTGGCTGCTGTGTTGGGGTTCATCACCTTCCTGGGTATATCTTTGGCCAGGGCAGTTTCCCAGGCAGGGAGGGGAAGCAAGGGCCATTTCCTACCTCGGTTTTTAATGAGGCCGCTAGTGGAGGGAGAAAGATTAGTGCACCAAGAGAAAGGAACCAAAAAATGGTCCGTCCAAGGTAGCGGTATGCACAGAGCTTTAAGGGGAAAGAAAGGGGGTTATCCAAGGAGCAAGGCACTTTGAATTAAGTATTACTAAGCTCAGTGTAATTGATAATGGTCTGCAGACTACCTGAATCGCTCCCTTTCACACCATTTCCCTCTGCACTCTCAATGTTGGATCTTCATATCTCTTCAGCACGGATTTCACTCTCCTTTTCCCCCTGCGAACACAGCATACTCACTCTACTCACCTGTGAACACAGCATTTTCTTTTCATTTGTTGCTGTACATATGTTAACAGGTGTGATCGCCTTCATTTGCTTTTGCAAAAGTGGCACATGTTACCATTTTGAAAGAGCTCAGCAGGGACGCCAAGGAATGAATGTGAATGTAGTGGGTAATATTCGATAATGCACCGACAGGCACTCTGCTCCAGAGTTCTCAACAATGCCCCGTCACAAACACCCCGACAACCTAAACTCACCCAGATAGACATTTTGCACTCATGCAGCCTGAGGCTGCACTGCTCAGTTTTCAGCTGCCTGCAGTAAGTACACTTTAGTTCAGTGACTTCTTAGTTTCTCATTGCTCAAATGGGTGTAATTTCTAATATTATTTGTATGTCTAAATTGCTTAATGCTCTCGTGAGAAAGTGTCACTCATAGTTGTTAAAATGTCACTCATAATTGCACTGAACTTGTGAAAATGTCCCACTTAGCAATCTGAAACCTTGGCAGCTAGGAACTTAAAAGCAGTCTCAGTAAAGTGTAGCCTGTGGTTCTGGTGTCTCATCTCACTACGTTTGATTCAGTTTGCTAATATATGGGGCAGCCCAGTCCCTGATGCAGTCAGGCAGAAGCCATGAAGGTAATATGTGTACAGGGGTAGTAACTCTTTCTGCAACATGTAAGGAATAACCTTTTTTTTTTAAATAGTACTTAGTGCATTAGTCATGGGACTTCATAGTACTTTAAAAAGTAACTCGGTGGTGCTCATTTTATTGACTTCAGAATTAATCCATAGAATGAAAAAATCTCATGTTGTATTCACATCTTTGCTACTAGGCAATAACTTACTGAGCTATATTACTGGCATTCTAGACTGAAATTTAATGCAGTGTAGAAGTGCAAGCATCTTAATTGTTTCTTGTAGCAGCATTTTCCTGTTGTCGTTTTTATACTGGGAGTCAGCCTTGCGGTAGCTAGCATTGTCACAGGCACTATTATTATGTGAGAATTTGCTTGGAATGTAATTTATTTTCAAAATAGGGAGAGGAGAGGACTGTGCTTGAAAAAGCATGTTTAATGAAATAAATTATTCCTCTTGAAATGGGAGGAACAGGCTGGTGTTGTGGATGGAAGCTCACAGGCAATCCAGAGGAATGGAGAGACATTCCAGTCATGGGAATGTTATTGAAAGGCATATTATTAATGTAATATTACAACATACCTATTTCTGGTAGAGGATCAGCAGGCTAGCAGCACGTACGAGTATTCACGCTTTTAGCATGTCCCTGTGAGAGGCACCTGTTTAAGCAACACAGGCTCACTGGCCAGGGCGTGGGGGTGTACAAAGCATAATATAAAGGTTGATAGTACAACTTGCCTCAAGCGGACCTGATATCTTTTACTCAATCACTACACTTGGTGCATTTCCTCCTTCTCCCTCCTTTTGTTCCTTAATTTTTTTTCCTGCTCCTTTCATACCTACTTTAATTACTTTCTTTCTTGTCCTTAACACTTCCTTCTGCTTTTCTTCCATTTTCCTTTCTTCTTTCTAGTCATCCATGACACATCGTTTGCTTCCTTTTTCCCTCTATCCTTCATTTCTTCTACATTCTCTTTTTTCCTCCTTTCATTTATTACTCATTTATTTCCTCAATCCAGACCAGTACTCACCTTCCTGGCTTCATTTATGGTTTCCTTCCTTAATGTATTTTTTTCCTTCATCCCTTTCTTTCTTTCAAGCAGCACAGTACAAGCACATTCTCTTTAAGTTGGGAAGCTGTCTCACATCCTTCTATTACCTTTCCTAAAGCTGCATTTTGACCTGTACTCACATTCTGTAATTCAAGTTGACTTATAAGTTGTTGTTATAGACTTTCAATATTTTATATTATATTATATTGATTTACATAGCGCACTAATCACCCAAGAGGGTATCCAGGTGCTTGGGCAATGGGCAGGTGTGTAGGTGTGAGGTACTCGAGGTGTTTGTGTGAAGAGCCAGGTCTTCAGCTTCTTGCTGAACTCTAGAAGTGAGGAGGTGGCTCTGATGTGTTAAAGCTTGTGGGTGTGGATAGAGCCAATAAAGGAAGTCGGTGGAGCCATTGGAGAAAGTGGGTGGAGCCATTGGAGAAAGTGGGTGGAGCCAGGGATGTGGGTGTGGCCTCCTGAAAAATGGGAGCACCTGCACTTCATATTTTACAAATTAAGCACTGGGTGGTGCCCTACATGTGATTGCCACATACCACTAATGTTAATTTTTGATCTCTTCGTGATTATGACATGGCGCGGTCACTATACGGCCCTTTTCAAGATTGACGACGCTCTAGTCTTTGAATCCATGGACGCGAATGTAACGCGTCCATTTAAACCCTGACTTCCGGGTCATGTGCACACCAGGAGCACAAGCCGGAGAAGTACGCGGCAACGCTGAGATACATATCGGGTGAGTGCTGTTTCTCTTAGAACCCCTTAAATATTGGTCCTCTGTTAACCAGGGACATTCTGCTTAAGAGTAATACGAGACTGACGTACTCTTACTCTGATTGACTTCTAGAATCGGGCGTTCGAACACAGAAGTGGGTCGTACCCGACTCGGAGCTGCTCACTAGCAGAGTGAAACCCCGAGAGGTAAGATTGCCTCACGGTTTGAATATGAATTTGTTACCGACAAATCCACGCATTTTGAACACAGTTGTCTAACTAGACTCATAATTCTTGATCCTACAGATATCGATACTTTTTTACGCCCGAATACACGTTACATATAAGTGCCGATTGGATTTATTCGCTGAACCTAGACAAAGGATTATCCACGCATACAGAGGTGAGCTCTTGTTAATACTTTTAGAAACCAAGTTCTTTGTTGGTACAAGTTAAGTCACAACAACTTGTTTCTTTTCTCAGAGTACATTTATGTTTTAGTTACATATAGAAGTTAGCATTGGCTTCTATTTCGGGATGCTAAGCCCTTTGGCTATACAGGAATATACAGTAATATATTCGGAAACTGTTCATTTCCCACAGCATACCTATGTTTTAAGCTGCTTTAAGGATTATAAGGCATCTAGAGCGTTTAAGTGGTCTATATAAATTTCGGGTAGAGCCCATTGCAGAAACACACACTTTGAGCTTGAGTTTTTTGTGGATACTGTCTCCTACTTAGATCTTAATTAATATACATATGACCCTTTACAGGTCGACAGCCTCTTCACTGATATTGCTTTATCCATGGTCACGGGCCCGGCTGGGTCGGAAGTATCACCAGCTGAGCGGTGAGCTCTTTAATATTTTTTAACTGATATGACTTTGTTTTCCTTATTGCCCTAGTTTTTCACATGTGACATTATATTGATGGGTCTTTCCTCCCATTCTGTCATTTGTTGATAGACCTTCTGGCGCAACACAGCCACATATAGGTATGTGCAATCCTTCTCAAACGGTCACGTGAATTGGCGTCATCACAACCTGCACGCAGTATGAGTGAGTCGGACACAGTAAATTTGCACCCGCAACTGGGGAGAGTATATCAATTGTCTTATGCAGTGACAAAATACATACGGTCACTGATTAAGAGGGTAATATAGACCCTTTTTTAGACTCACTTGGTCACTTAATCACCAACACTCTTTTGAGATGACGTCTTAGGAGCACCATCGACACGAATGTGTTGGGCTGCACATGACCACAACATTATTAATATACTTATGTCTCACACAGTGGAAGCTGAGAGAATCTGTTTAAATACATTTTATAGCATCTTTGTGTTCACTTGTTGCATATTAGATGCTCCATTGTTATCCATTTGTGTTTTTCAGCCCTGAGGATTCGCAATAGCGATGAAACACGTGTCGGCTGGCTGTTTTATTTAATAAAGAACTCCACCGGACTACTCTCCCACTGGAGATTCCAACATCTTTCTGTCGCTTTGTACATCAATTATTTGTTTGAATATCACTGAACATTGTTTTACTCTTGAGTGCATTGGGTTTACTTGTAATTCATGTTATTTGGTAGTTCACTACCAAACATTGAGTGGTTATAGGGCTCCCCACTCACCCAGGTGCACCACCCTACTTGCTAAGTCATTATCAGTGTGTTTACTTTAGGTTGTGCACCCAGTGTCCTTTCTGACTAAAAGCCTTCCAGTTCTTTCATGGAAATATAGGTTATTTAACGAATTAGTACTTGTATTGATTAGGAGCGATGTCATATTCTTTAATTTATCTTTCATTTCCACAGAGGGATCATATTGTTAATGTATATTTTAATTTATATATAACTTTATGATCCTTTAACTGGAGTTGGATGACTTTCAACGAAGATATTTTTTTAGTATGCAAGTATTTCTTTATGATTGAAAAATGTACTAAAAACAAAACTGTTTATCTTCTAGAGTGAAATTGGACTAAAAGTATATTAAGTAGTGCTTTATGCAATTTTTACTCGTGAAGAATAGGAGGATTATCTTCGCAAGTACTTTTTTTTAAAAAAAGGAATATAATTGTGGCTTAAAATGTTGAGATTGTTAAATGTAATTATGACATGAAATGTACTTAAAAAAAGGAAGGATGAAGTAGTGAGGGAGTGTTTGTCGTAGCACTTCTAATCTACTTTATCTGAAAGTAAAAAAAAGCCCAAACATTTATAAAAAGATGATTGGGAAACACTTATATAATGTAAACATAAGTAATGAGTGCTTATGATAAAATAAAATAAATGTGGTCCATCGCGTGATACCAATGAATGTAAAATAATGTTTGCATTTCACCTATATGATGAATATAAAAAACTCAATAAAAATATTTTGAAACCATGAGCATTTTTCTTTCAAGGATGGTTTGAAGAAGTCTTCATTTTATAAAAGAACATAGTACTCCACACTAAAGGAGAATAGTCAGCACAATTATGATAGAATAGAAAATATAACGAGTATGTCGTTAGCCATAGAGATATCAAGACTCAACACCATATGTGACACTTCTTTGTAGCAGATCAAAACTACATGATGCAGAAGGTGTCCTGTCCGCGAAAAGGTGAGCAGAGAGGCCTGGGTACCCATCGGAGGGAGTCAAAGGGCTGTAGCAGACTAGATACATAAAGGCAACACAGCGATTTAGACGAACACACTCCTATATAGTGTATCAAATTACATGTATATATATTTTTTCCAATTGCAGGAACGTTTTTATAATCGTTCAAACGTCCGGAATATATACTATACAAATAGTTATTTTAAATGTGAGAAGGAACGTGTATGAAAGGGCGATGTTATCCAACTCCACATTAAGATACGAACAATTACCAATCGTAACATCTTTCTTTTACTAAGTTTTAGATGTAGAGCTTCATGCTGCATTATGTCCGGCACGTGATTAAAAACACACCAGTGACAGACAGGTGAACTGCAAATATTTTTTTCAGTCAGTCTCTCACTTCCTCTCTCCTTTCATAAAAGCATTACACACATTGTTAAGTTCCTTTTTATCTTACAGGTTGTGTTTCACAAATTGGCATTACCCCCCCAAAAAAACCACTAAGCTCTATGTTCGTGTATTCTGCGATGATGCGTGGCCACTGTAACAACGAGTGAGAAGCCTGCTTCGACACGTAGTGCAACCTCTTTGAATGACGCCAATGGCACAAGGTGAGCAAAGAAGTTTGTTTCCTAAACAACGACAAGTTATCTGTGAAAGGAGAGAATATGTAGTATGCAGCAGGTGCGCAATACCCATTAGGCTAACGTCGTGTGTGTATCTTCCACGTTTTAATGTCCTTTTTCTCTTTCTTACTGTCTCTCACATCGTTTCTTTTTCTTTTTTACAGTTATGGACGCTGCTGTCTCCACCCTGCCGTATAGAACCTTACCTGAGTTTAAGTGGTGAACTCTGTTGGCTACAGTGAAGCCTGCTTCAAGACGTAGAGCACCCTCTTTTAATCATGCCTATGACACTAGGTGAGCAAAGAAACTTGTTTCCGAAACAACAACAAGTTATCTGTGAAAGGAGAGAGTGGGTAGTGTGCACCAGCTTGACTGTGTAGAAATATACAATTACCTCCGAGTAGTGACAACAGATTGGTTACAACAATCTGAGGAACAGATCTACAAGCTTATTGCGCTACTTTTGTGTCACTTTTAACATGGGAAAAGTGGCGCAAGGAGCTTGTAAATCTGCGTCTGACTTCTCAGGAAAAACTCTCAACTCCAGACTCTGCGAGTCAATGTGGTGCAACAGCCTAGGTACGCAATATTAAGAACTCACCGCTATGCAGTGGGAGTGTATGGGATATACTACTTTGGAAGAAAAGCAACACACAGATACCTCCTTACAGTGGAACTTGTTGTAATATAGAATCCTGAGTATATATAAAAATAAAGCAAAAATGTACGTGTGCAGTTGTATGGACTATGCTATAATAACTCTTTATACTATCTTTCAGATTAGTAAACTTGAGGGTGCACTCTGAGGCAGCACATCCGTGGACACACAACGGAGGCAAAAAGTGAGCTATTAGTATTTTCTCCAGTATTAACTGCTCCATCTCTTTCTTTCTGACACAGTTGTAATGTTGTTTTCTCTCTATTTCTCTCTCTCACTCTTTGTGACATTATTTCTCTTTCTCTTTTAAAGTTATAGACACTGCTGTCTACTTTGACGTGTAGAAGCAGAGATAAATTCAAGTTGTGAATTCTGTAGGCCGCAGTGTTTATACAAGGTAAGCACAGCGGCCTAGATATTCAATGCCTCCAATTAAATGTATTGGAAAAAAAACGGCGTATTTACAAAACCCGTTGAGCCACTTTTGAGTCACTAACGCAGTAGGCACTTCCATACAGACACCACTTGAACGCGGGACTATAACAGAAGTGAAATGTACCAGACACACTGCACACGTAAAATCCTAGGGTCATATTATAAAGCAAGGGCGATACATTATCGCTGCTTTTATCGGCAGGAAAGTGCCACTAAAGTGGCGATAATGGGCTTGATAATATGCCCTTGTGAATTCCGATAGAAACCTTGGTTCTGGTGTTAACCTGGGCTTCTATGGGAATTCACAAGGGCATATTCTCAAGCCCATTGTCGCCACTTTTGCGGCAGTTTCCTGCCTATAAAAGCGGTGATAATGTATCACCCTTGCTTGATAATATGGCCCCTACTGTTTCCTTGACTTGAAATGTTTGACCTCATTTACTCACATCAACGTAATTTTAAACACAAATTTTTGTTTTTGTTTTGCAGATTACCCATCGTACGTTTATTGGAGTCCATATCATAATTTGTTTATAATATTGTTTTATTAAAGTTATTTTTGTAGTTCTTTATTATATTGTTATCTTTAAGTTACGTTTCCAGTTATTGTTGTTTTAATAAAAGTTAATAAAAAAACTATATACCTCTTTTTTTTGGGGGGGTGACGGTCCACAATAGAAATAATATTTATAATTTGAAGTAGTATGGTAAGCCGTTTGAGAGTAGGGTTGAAAAGTACTGGCTGTACAAAAAGTTATATTTACTCTGGATTCTCGACAAGACAGAAAGGAAAGCAAACTAAAAAAAAACACTGTCTACCAGATTTACAACCCCGTTGTGCCACTTTCACGTGCATAGCCACCCCCTACAAAATTAAAAGTGTGTGGCCCTCAATGACGCCCCTCCAACTCCAGAAACAATCACTCCCCGGAGATTTCTATATTGTGTGAGGGGGGGCTTTGTGGCCCTCCGCCTGGTGCCCTTGAGAGACCTGGAGTCCGTCACGCCCAGACCCGGTTCCTGCCGTGTCTTGGGGGAAACAGCCATTACAACACGCTCATAACCACGCGTGACTCTCACCACGAATCCATTAGCAAGCATATGGCTTTATCACGCATGCCTTTACCACACATGCCTTTACCACGAGTATGCATTTACCACGCATGATAAAGGCATAAGCGTGGTAAAGGCTTTGTGGTGACGGTCACGCGTTGTAATGGCTGTGGCTTACGTGCTTCAAATGACTTTTTAGGTATGCGTGTGCTCAAGTCTGATAAGGACAAGGACAAACAACGTGGTGTCTGTGGCAGGAAATCTCATGGATAACAGAGAAGTTAGGCGGGAGGTAAAATAAATATGAAAGTGGCAAGTATAATAAAAATGATGGAGGAAAACTACTAACATGGCGGAGGACGGAGTATGTAATCAAGAATTGGCGCCCCAGGCAACACGTTTCAAACAAATATAGATAGAATATGATTATTAATATATTAGAAAAGAGTAGCAGCGGATGAGGCACACAGCCCAAAGAGAACAAAGCGTCAATTTAATACCTGAAATGAGGAGAGGGTGGCTTTACGAACTTGAAAAAGAAAGAAGCGTGGTGTTGGAAACGAGGCTACGCATGCGTAGAGACTACAACTGGTGCAGACAAAAAACATAAAGAAACAATCTCGGAGGTGTACACATGGACCATAGAGGAGCATACCAGGAACTACGGGGTATGTCACTGTGAAGGGTAGGTGAATCGGAAAGAGCGGGGAGTACTGATGCGAGAGTGCAAGTTTGACGCATGAACAGAAATGTAGAGAGGGAGTAGAAGAGCTGCCCAGAGCGAAAGTTTTAGCACTATAGGTAGTTTAGCACATACCATATGCGTGATAAAGGCATGCGTGATGAATGCGTGCGTTGTTATATGATACATTCAGAACGCGGGAAGCCGGCAAGACTGTGCGGACATAGTGCTCCCTTCACGGTCCCCAACATTTTTTATAAGACCCGGAGGATAAGATCCCAAGAAATATTAGAAAGTTCTGATAGAGGCTACTATTTTAACGGAAAAAGTAAAAGTTCCGCACCTAGCTCATTGCGGCCCCCTGTTGTTCATGGCCTGGATGCACAACTCATAACCCCGTGATTTAAAAAAACAACAACATTATTTTGATTTTTTGGCCTTGGTGGTCCTTGTGGGACCCCTTGAGCAGGCCTAGGCGGTCATGGTGATTCTACCCTGCCCCCTGTGTTTTTTCGCGTTTCTTTTACTGCTTTCTTGTGCCTCTGTTCGGAATTAGCATTTAAAATACCTTTGAAATTCACTGAAAAAACCATAGGTTTTACACATGTTATAGTTAGGAATTAGCATTTAAAAAACCTTAGAAATTCACTGAAAAAACCATAGGTTTCACACATGTTATAGTTAGCTGGACATTTCACTCATATAAAACTATTGAAATTCCCCCGTTATAGTTAGTTCAGCTAACTATAAGGAGAAGTGTGGCTCACCGGTTAGAGGCGGCAGACCCAGAAGCAGAGGTCGGCCCGGGACCAGGGTTCAATTCCCGACGCGGCAGGGTACGGAACCAATGTCAGCGGGCTCGATAAATCTCGCCTCGGTGCCTCTCTAACCATGGGTCCCACGCTGCTACTCTGGGCAATAGCTTGCTTAATCTCCACAATGGCCCCCTCGCTGCTGGGGATGCCTGGCTTCACCTTGGGGATGCCCAACAGGGACCATCTCACAGGGAAAGCCAGGACGGGTTCCCCAGCGGCACACAGCGCCAAGAAACCTTGCAGTGAACGTGCGCTCTACAAATTCAGACTAACATAACTATAACCTGCGCGCCCGCAATGCACTGCTGATGATGTCACATAATACATCACTCATGACATGGTCAGTGACATCACTCATGCTATCACTGATGACATCTCAAATGACATCACTCATGACATCATCCTTGTGAAAGAGTGGCAGACCTCCTCTCAGCGTAATATAACCTTTTATACAAACATTCAAAAATAGAAACTAACATTTTCAAAAAATGGAGATACCAATACCAGTTACAACAACCTATTCAGTAATTCCACCATCTACATACACATCCACTCATTCACCAACAGTTCTATATAGTCACTCAAACATGTACTCACTCATCATATGTACTCATACACCTATACATCCTGTTACACACCGACACTCATCCACAGAGTTACTCACACACATACTCACACATGCAAATAAGCTATCAAACATCCATTTATTTGCATATACAGCTATACACACACCACTACACTTACTTTTACAAAAACGTACACATACTTACTCACTTAAACAATCACTTATAGAAACACATACTTATTTATACAGGAACTCTTCCAATCTCTCACTTTCACATATAATCACTTATATACATCAATACTCACATATACTAGATTAAAACATATGAAGTTACTCATAAAGATACTATTGAGACAGTCATTCACTCACTAGCACACCCATACACACACTCATCCACCCATACAGTCCTGCACACATGCTGTCTTCAAAACACATACAAACAGTGAGTCACTCATTCTTGCATCTATGCGCTAAGTAATACCCCCCACCGAACCATACAGACACTCATACTGATACTCAAAAAACAAACTAATAACCCATATACACACTCATTTAGCTACTCACCAACCCATGCAGCCACTTATACACAAAGTGAGACACTGATACAGATATTTAAATATTTAAACATTACTCGTTAATACATGTATTCACTAGGATACACTTAATAAGTCAGTAATGCAATCAATTTTACAAAAACATCCATTTAGACACATATTTACCCATTTATTCTTCCATCGACCTTTAGATATACATATATAAAAAATATTTATTTTTCAGAAAGACACACATTCACTGGATGATGTCATCAATGATGTCATGAGTGATGTCATTTGAGATGTCATGAGTGATGTCATGAGTGATGTCACTGACCATGTCATGAGTGATGTAATATGTGACGTCATCAGCAGTGCATTGCGGGCGCGCGACTTACAGTTATCTGAACTAACTATAACGGGGGGATTTCAATGGTTTTGTATGAGTGAAATGTTCAGCTAACTATAACATGTATGAAACCTATGGTTTTTTCAGTGAATTTCTAAGGTTTTTTAAATGCTAATTCCACTTATAACATGTGTGAAACCAATCGTTTTTTCAGGCGGTAGCCAGTAGGTAGTTATAGTTAGGACCTATTTTCCATAGGAACTCCACAACATTCTATTTGGATTAACTTTGGTGCCAGTTGACGAATCTTCGCAAAATTTTCAAAACTGGTGGGGCGCTCCGGTCCACTTGTTGTGTGGTATTTTAGGCTCCGAGTGAATTTTCCCGATTCATGCCCTTATATAGGTACAATTCACATTACGCTTATATAGGCATAGAAATCAAGCCCTTATTTAGGCGTATCCCATGCTACCCAAATACAGGCATGGTTACTTCCACCAGTACCAAACCTCACAACGATTTCTTGGAAAATCGCCTTAAGCAGTTAGGGAACTTCCTCTTGCCTGAATATTGATTTGTCCAAATACTCATGTACTTTGCAAAGAGCAACTATTCCCTAGGGGTTCTTTTCTGATGTTCATATGCCCGACTTTATGTCAAACTGTGGAATTCCTAAACACCTTCAATGTATAAATCTACCTTCACTTGCTATAGCAAACTAGGGTGGTTCGGAGCAGTTTGACTACCTACTTGCCCAATGCAGCTCGCTACAGCAAGTGCCGTAGGAAGTCGACTCTCCAGCTGACTCACTGATCAAGCGGCTGCCCTTCTCTTGCCGAGAATCCAGCTCCAGTGTTTCCAAGCTCCCCTTGCGGGGTGTTGGGAAATCGGGCCCGAGACTGAGATACCAGACCTCCTTCATTCTAACTAAGGTATGCAGCTGATTGGAACCTAGAGAAACCTTTGGTAAATTATTGGCAAAAACAACTAAACCTATGCTACACAATACTTACCTCTTCCCTCATACTAGACTTAGGTTAGGTACATTGGGGTAGGCATATTTTAGAAGCACCAGTTGAGTATTTTTAGTCAATGTTATTTATGTATGTATTTTTATATGGCTTAGAAACCATACAATGCTCTTACAGTATTATTTCATATTACTGTTTACGCTGTACGCATTATACTTCACAGTCTGCATAACGATAGTAGCAGTTCACTTCTCTAGTATGAGAAAGGAGACTGTTCAATAAACCTTTTTTTTTAAAAACGCCCGTCTCTCTATTTCTCTACAAACTCTGTTTAAACAAAGCAAGCACGATTGACTGAGTGAAATACTTATCTGTTGTTTCCGCGACTCTGAGAGATATATTTCTTATCCATGGGAAACAATGTTGTCATGTTTATGCAGTTTACATAAACTAATCTCTTCTTGTGAATTCGAGAAAGTTTCTAGTGACCTCTGAGCTAGCTGGCACTCACTATGAAGTTTAGTATATTCGATAGAGACCTAGTCGACCTACGTCTAATCTATAGAATATATTATTCCAATGCGCAGAGCCTATTGGCAATATAGGAACTACACTACAAAGTCTTGGGGTGATTCGTGAACCGGGGGCTGAGCAAAAAGGGGGGTCCCAAAAAGTATTTTCCCCATACAATTTTCCATAGGTCCCATTCATCGTGGCTACAGCCCGAACGGCTGAACGGAATTACACCAAATTTGGCAAAGTGGTAGTTCTTGGTTCAGACTCGTGCCTTTTGCTTATATAGTGTAAATCCGTTCAGCAGTCCCTAAGAAAATTACAATTAAAAGTACTTATCTATCTATGTCCTTGGAGGATCCGTGCATCTTGCGCGGATTATAGGCGCACAGTCCTGATCATGAACGGAATTATGATTGGCTGTCAAGTGGTTGTCAGCATTCAAAACCAGGAAGTATTGTCAGCCATTTTGTGCCTCGGTAGACGCGAGGATCTAGAAATTAGTGGAACAAGTGTTCAAAGCATGTAAAGGGGGCAGGTAAGAAATATTTTGACCCCCTAGACCTGCTTAGGGGTCCTACATGGACCCCTAGGGCCCAAAAAAATAATTCTTTTTTGGGGAAAAAACTGTAAAATGTGCACTGGGTGCATGGATCTGCCTTAAAAAAATTATAACGAAGTGCGGGCTCCTGTGCTTGTTAACAATTAGCTACATGGGAAGGAAAAATTCGAGGGTGAAAAAAATTGCATTTGAAGCGAGGGCTCAGAAAAAAGGGAGTCCCAAACGTGTTTTCCACATGAAATTTTCCATAGGAACCGTTCATCGCGGCTACAGCCCGAACGGCTGAACAGAGTTAGACCAAATTTGGCAAAGTGGTAGTCCTTGCTTCAGCATCGTGCCTTTTGCTCAAATGGTGTAAATCCGTTCAGTAATTCCTGAGAAAATTACAATTAAAAGTACATATACATAAATGGCCCCGTGGATCCGGGCATCTTCAACCAGAAATAACGATTGGTGCCACTCTTTCGAAACAGTGACCTCGACGTATAAACAGAGGTACGATCTAAGAGTGTTTCGATTATTTAAAGCCGAATGTGACATAACAACAAGCCTTACCGATACATTAATATTCCTCCCCCTTAGGGAACCAACATTCCAATTGAATAAAACGAACCTCCCTTCCCAAAATATGGACTGAGACACCGCATCCCGAGCCTACACCCAAAATCAAGAAGGCTCTGTTTGCCCTATTCACTCATTTATATATATAGATTGTCATACCTAAATAGTGTAAGATAAGAGATAGAAGTAGCTTCAAGTTTGTAAATAAAACTTTATTGTTTTTTTACATCCTATACAGAAAAGTGACAAAGCCCTAATGAGAATCCGGGAACTGGTTTCCCTGGATTTGAAACGTGTCAGCACAACTGAAGGAGCGAGTAACGCCATTGATAGTGCAAATTATCTTTTGCTATTTTTGAAATGGTGGCTTTGCTCCTTTTTTGACTTTGTCTTTTATTTTGGATATAGATTCATACACTTAGATTTAAAGGCATAAATGTACATTATCTGTTTTTACAAAGTGTTGCACGTAGGATGTATGATGTTTCATTTTCTTTAGTAATTATGTGGAATGTAAATAAGTGTTTGTAAATGTTGTTGTATATTGGTGCAAATGTTATATAGAATGTACAGTGTTTCCTTTGCATACAGAAATGTGATAAAGAGAGAATAAAAAAGAACTAAAATTCAAAAGGTATAAATAAAAGTACCGGTTCAAACCAAAGGAATTTGTGTTTGACCTAGAAGTTGATATTTTGAAATCAAGAATGGTTTAGGCAATTTTTGTGTTTATTGATATATATAAGGCCCAGCCTACTCCATGTCCCAAGGGGCCTAACTCCTTAGCTATCTAAAGTTTAGGGTGGATTGTAATTTGCGAGAGTTGGAAGGGTGCAGGATTTACCCTGCCTTCTTTTTTGCTCAAATAAGAAAAAGTAAAAGTGTGGAGGGACAATTTTTCCTTCCAAATTATGTCTGAAAACGATACACTATCTTTCACTGAAAGTCATATCCATAACTTAACTTCTTCTTCTCCTTTCTCGACAATTACACTAAGCTCTTCTGCCAAACAGCAGAATGAAGCAGATAAACTAATTAGGTTTCATAAAAAACATATCAGGACAGAGCTCCATGGATATTTTCTCCTGAAACACCTCAAGGGAGGCACCATTCCCTAAGGCCTTCAGGTAAAAAATACTCCTGTGATATTTATTTAAGACGCTGAGTACAAAAAAGGTTTCAGCTACATTAACACCAAATGCAGCCGGGACCTTATGATCCATACAATTGAAACGGCACTGAGACTTTGTCGCAAGGAATTGGTAAAAATAGAAGAACTGATCCAAGCAATTAAAAATAATCAGGCGGTCACTAACGCTAAGACACTTTTCGAGAAAATAGAAAAGGACATCCAGGTCTTCAAGGACAACACGATCAACGATAAAAGTGCCAAATTTGAGACTGATTCAAAATCTTTTAACATTGAACAGGTGTATCCCTTTCTGAAGGAGGATTATTACACTTTGGCAGATTCTCGCAGAGCGCTATCTAACTATCAAGGTAGATCAAGAAACCGGTTTGCCACATTCTCAGAAACATCATCTTCTGAGTCGTCCGGGTCAGACACAAGAAGTAATAACTCTAAGAAACAGGTTTCTTTTTTAGAGAAAGGACAACAACAAAAAAACAGGTACAAAGCGCCTTGGGAGATGAGAACTCGGAACCGCTTCCACAATCGTAGGGGGGTCGACTACTGTAGTCAATTTATCCACAAAGCTGCTCTCTAGTGATGAGGAAGCTGTATTGAACCTGGGGCTGAAATTTGTACCATGCAAACAAACTGACTTTACAAAGCTCAAATTGGAAGCAATAGAGTTTTGTAGAAAAATAAGACTCAAGGCTTTTTTTGCCAATCAACCGTCAGTAATGAATACCGAGGTAACAGGACTGAGAAATAAATCTAAATTTGTTTCCAGTCAGAATATCCCCAAACAAGTATATGCATTTGAGCAGGTATTGTTGTCATCTATTAATAAATTAGAAAAGACTAAGAAATATGTACAACAAAACATCAGTCTTAGGCAACGAGCAGCTATAAAAAGTCTGAAAGAAGGTTCTTCAGTGGTGATAAAACAAGCCAACAAAGGCGGGGCAGTAGTTATTTGGCCCTGC
This sequence comes from Lissotriton helveticus, assembly GCF_964261635.1. Taxonomy (NCBI): domain Eukaryota; kingdom Metazoa; phylum Chordata; class Amphibia; order Caudata; family Salamandridae; genus Lissotriton; species Lissotriton helveticus. The sequence goes on from NC_136057.1 coordinate 1,509,796,851, forward strand.
CATATGTATTTGAGGGAGGGTTTGAAACAGGTCAATAACAGCACATGGTATCGACAATTGCCGGAATATCCTGTCAAACAGATACAAGGAATGAGTTCAGAAATCTTGCAAATAGGTAAAGACGTAGGTTTTCTGGGTCCAAAAGAATATGATTTTCTAGTGAAGAAATTCCCCAGAACCCCTGTCTTATATCTTTTGCCAAAGATTCATAAAAACCTCAGTGAACCCCCGGAATGGCCGATAGTCTCAGGCTGTGATTCTTGCCTCGAGCCTATCTTAAAATACGTAGATTTTTTTTTAAGCCATTTCTTAAAGAGGTGAAATTATATTCAGGAGATACTACAGATTTCTTGACGAAGGTAGAAGGAACCTCTTTTGACCAACAAACCCAAATAATGCTGATGATGGATGTTACATCCCTCTACACACAGATCCCTCAGGACGAGGTGTTGGAAGTGATGGACCTATATCTAGAAAGTAGGGAGAGACCAAATAGAGTGCCATCATCATTTATCCAAAAATTGGCTGAAATTGCTCTAAAAAAGAATTACTTCACCTTTAATGATCAATTCTTTATGCAGGTGAAAGGCCCTGCCATGGGGTGTCCTTATGCCCCAGAAATGGCAGTACTCTATATGGCCCAATATGAGAAAAGATTTGTGGAGACTAACAACCCATTTGAAGATCATATCAATCAATGACTACGCTATATTGACGACATCTGGCTCCAGTGGCAGGGGAGCCAGGTTGAGTTATTAGCGTACCATGAATGGCTTAATGCCAGTCATGAAGACATAAGATTTTCACTTGAGTATAGTAATACAAAGATGACATTCTTTTTTTTTTTTTTTAGAGAGTTTTATATAGCGCGAACTTGAACCGAACCGAATCAGTTATCAGAGCGCTTTACATAGCACCAGTTACGTTACATGAGGACACACTTTCATTTTTTAGGCACGGGGAGATTAAGTGATTTGCCCTTGTACAAGAAGGACACTGACAAAAATACCATTTTGCATCATAGAAGTGCCCATCCTAGGAATTTAAAAGCAAATCTTCCATATGGGCAGCTCCTAAGAATTAGGAGAAACTGCACGGAAGTAAGCGATTATGTAGAACATGCTCAAACCTTCTGCGGAGAAATGATGCAGAGAGGGTATCCTAAAAAACTCCTTAAACAATTATTTAAAAGGGCACGATTTACACCATGTGAATACCTCCTTCAGGTCAAAGAGAAGCAAGAATTAGATAGGCTGGTATGTGTAACAACTTATGGACCAGATACACACAGAATGAGACAGGCGGTACTTAAAAATTGGCACCTCCTTGAGGATCTGGTATGTCCTTTTCCACGACCTATTTTTGCTTACAAAAAGAACCAAAGTATAGGACAACAAAATGTCCGAGCAGATGTCACAAGACCGAAAGTTAAAAGCGATTTACTTTTCCAGTGGAACTTGAAACTTGTGGAGGGCCACCACAAGTGTGTGAATTGCGTGGCTTGCCCCAACACTATTTAAGGAAATGAGTTTAATCAATTAGGTGTAAAATGGAAACATTCGGGTTTTTCAAACTGTAAAACAAAACATTTTGTCTATGTAATAATATGCCCATGTATGAAGATCTACATAGGAAAGACCAACCAGCAAATTAACATGAGGATTACCCAACACAGGTCCCGGATCAAAAAGAAAGTTATGACAGCGCCAATGGTGGAAAATTTCGTTGAAAAAGCACATGGTGAAAATTACTTTAAATGCTCAATTTTATTCACTATGATTCCAGCAAAGCGCCCTGCTGATGTAGACAGAGTGTTGTTGCAAAATGAAGCATACCTCATTTTGAAATTTAAAAGCACGCAGTCAGGACTTAACAACTTGTTGGAAATATCTAGATTGTAATAGATAGCTTCGTACCTATGCCCTCGGGAGGGCTAACCACGCATAGCAGAAAGATACACGTTGAATCTCATCATTTTTGATTCAGTTGAATCGGTAAGGGGCACTAGTAAATTCTGTTTTCCCTACATATATTCCTATGTTCGATAAGACAAATAATAATGAGATCGTTTGATCTACACATACAATATAATGAGCAGTTTCAGTAAACGTTATGAGATCGTTTGTTCTACACATACAATATAATGAGCAGTTCCAGTAAACGTTATGATTATTGGGTAATAACGTGACACAAAGGCACTACGTGTCCCATAATCCCCCAGTGCAGCATGAAGAATTAAATCCACTGTTTCTAAGATGGCCGCGGCTGCGGTCGAGTGAAAGTTTGCTACCTTGTAGTTGTGAAAAAGGTAATGTTCCCTTTTTTATTCCCGGTCTTTTGAATAACTGCAAATAGATCGCGCATTTTGAACAAATAGGTAAACAAATACAGTTGCTCTCTAGGAACCGTCTGGGTCTGACAACGAGCAGGGCACCGCATCAAGAATCGGTTGATAACCGCGAGCAGCTTCAGATACAGAAGTTTCTGTGAGAACTAAGCAGTATTCAGTTGAGAGGCTTGCGTAAAAGGAACACTGTCAGCTTCACACAGCACTTAAAAAGGTACGTGAGATGCGCTGCATTCCATAAACGGTTGAAACTCAAGACTGTGACTAAAGCGATTCTAATAGGATTTTACATTTTGGTAGATTTCGACCAGAAATAAAGATTGGTGCTACTCTTTCGAAACAGTGACCTGGACCGTATAAACAGAGGTACGATTTAAGAGTGTTCTGATTGTTTACAGCAGAATGTGACATAACAACAAGCCTTACAGATACATTAATATATCCTCCCCCTTAGGGAACCAAAATTCCAATTGAATAAAACGAACCTCCCTTCTCAAAATATGGACTGAGACACCGCATCCCGAGCCTACACCCAAAATCAAGAAGGCTCCGTTTGCCCTATTCACTCAGGTATATAAATAGATTTTCATACCTAAATAGTGTATATGATAAGAGGGAGAAGTAGCTTCAAGTTTGTAAATAAAACTTTATTGTTTTTTTACATCTTATACAGAAAAGTGACAAAGCCCTGATGAGAATCTGGTAACTGGTTTCCCTGGATTTGAAACGCGTCGGCACAACTGAAGGAGCGAGTAACGCCATTGATAGTGCAAATTATCTTTTACTATTTTTGAAATTGGTCACCTTTTGGTGGCTTTGCTCCTTTTTAGGTCTCGCCCTGCGATTGCAGGCCAAAGGCCTGCTGTCGCAGAGCGAGACTATTGTAATCATTCTGGCTTTCAAGGACTGAAAGGGAGAGGACAAGAGACTGGCACGTGCACTCAGCAGCCTGCCGGAATCGGATCAGGTCGCGCTCCGATTCCGGCAGGCTCTTCACAACACATGCACAACACACATACAGCCCCCCCGCCTACACACACACACATACAGAACCCCCCCGCCGAGCATACACACACACGGATGTATGACGTTAGCACGCACACTTTTACCACGCATACCATTACCACGCATTTTTTACAACGCGATACCTTTACAACGCATAGTGCTTTGGGTGCTGGATAGTGAATAGTTTAATTTACTATTCCAACACCAGTCCCCGTGGACACTAGGGAAGGTTATTGGATAGTAAATTAACCTATTCACTATCCATTCCCTATGTCAGATCGCCCCAAAGCGCTATGCGTTGTAACGGCATGCGTTGTAAAAGATGCGTGGTAATGGTAGTGCGTTGTAAAAAATGCGTGCTAAAGGTTGTATACCACACACACGCACGCACACACATACACAGAGAACCCCCGGTGCTTACACACACATCCCCTACCTCGTCTCGGCGTCTTCGCGCTCCCTTGCCCCCGCTCCTCTGGTGTGCGCGCACCACTAGTTTCGATTCCCGCGTCGGCTCCTCTGTGGTGCGCGCGCACCACAGGTTTCTAGTCCGTGTTTATTTAAACAGCCAATCAGGATGCAGAACTCCTTTCAGACATGCTCCCTCTCTGGTCCGCTATCATTTTAACTGCACGGTGCGTCATGCACCCCAGCAAAAACGGCAACATGGGCCAATCACCATTGTTTGTTGCTTTACTAATTATTCCCCTAAACAGCTTTAAGTTATGCGCTGTTTACGGAGACACCCGTGCGAGTACAGAGACACCCGTACGAGTACTGGTGTCACACAAAAGTAATCTGCAAACCTAGCAACTCTGTGGTAAGTGAACGTTAGCCTAACCGAATAAACTAGTAAGTTAAACAGCTTTCTTGTTAAATAGCAATTCAGGCTGATTTCGGAACGTTCTGTCCGAGACTTTAATTGGGCTCAAGCACTCACAGAGCGATCTGTCCAACTGTCGTTCCGCTCTAGTGCGACGCACTCCCCTTCCTTCTCTCTCGTGACTGGTCCATTTTCACGTCGTCAGTTGCCCCTTCTCACCGCCTTCCCACCTAACCCAAAGTGACGTCATTTGTTCTCCTTTCACTTTGTCTGCTCACCACCCTGGCGGGCCAATACTGACGTGTTAGATTCCTCTTCTGTAGTCAAAATCCTCTCCTGTAGTGACGTTAGGCCGCCGGACCCGCCCCGAACTCTTATTGTGACGGCGGGCTCGGGGGTTGGGGCTCTTGTGCTTAGTCATGGTGACTGTCAACAGAGCGGGCTAGCCATGGAGGGGAAGAGAGAGCCGAGGGGGCGCCGAGGGCCGACGGAGAGGTGAGTGAGGGCTCGGGAAAAGCAGGGAGTGAAGACGGGTTACTCAGCTTACTGAAACCGTGGAGGGTATCTATTCCGTGTGTATAGTGAGGATGTCACCCCTTTCACCTACAGAAGGCATCAACCACCCCCAGTCTACGGTAGCTCCTCCCATGCACCCTGAAAAGGGCATCATGTACAGTGGCCAGAAATGAGCTCGCTCCCACGCACCCTCTGACGACTTAATCCACAGCGCTGGGAAAAGGGACAACAAATACTATGGTATCTCATATAATGGGGTTCAAGGGGTAGAGCTACGACAGAGGTGAGGAGCAGAATCTGACATTGAACTTCCACAATTATGTTTAAACCCCCCCCAAGACATTTTCAGCAAGGACAAATGTGCTAGTAAATCTGGTCTTGCTTTCTGGCGTAATTGATCACAACAGACTGCATTTTGAAATGGATTATGGGTTAAGCCACCTGCTGCGGAGACCCGTTTGTACCCATTAAGGGTACATTAGAGTATACAAATAACAGGGTAACTCTGGTTGTTCGTGCACTTGCTAGAGAGAGAGATGTGTGCAGTCTATTTACCTGCTTCACTCAAAAGAGCATAAAGGGTATCTGTGCCTGCTGCAAAGAACAATGTGTAACTTACAGGTCACAACAAAACACAGCACAACAAAACACAGCACAACAAAACACAGCATAGCATAATAAAACACAACAAAACATAGCATAGCATAACAAAACATACCATAACAAAACATAGCAAAGTATAGCATAGCAAAACACAACAAAACATAGCATAAAAAAACACAGCATAGCATAAAAAACAAAGCATAGGATAGCAAAACTAAACATAGCATAGCATAACAAAACAGCATAGGATAGCAAAACAAAACATAGCATAGCAAAACATAGCATAACATAACAAAACATAGCATAACAAAACACAACAACACATAGCATAACAAAACATCATAGCTTAACAAAACATAGCATAGCAAAACAAAGCATAGCATAATAAAACACAACAAAACATAGCATAGCATAACAAAACCATTATAGCATAACAAAACACAGCATAACAAAACACAGCATAGCATAACATAACAAATCAAAGCATAGGATAGCAAAACATAGCATAGCATAATAAAACATAGGATAGCAAAACACAACATAGCATACAGCATCACTCCACACCATCACAGCATCACTCAGGGGCACCACACCATCACCATGTGCTACCACTGCATCACTGAACGCAACAGCATCACTGAACTCCACAGCATCACTCGTTTGCCATCACAACATCACTCAGCGCTACCACAGCATCAATCTGTGCTACCATTTAACAACACCTGGTTCAAATATGTTCTCTCAATGTTTCAAGCTTTATTACAAATGTAACAAAAAGATGTTAATATTTCACTTCTGTTCTTAGATTTTCGTCACAATAAAATACACTGAACATAATCTTCACAAATGTAATTCACAAAAGTTTAAGGTATTGCCATTATAAATTACAATAGCTTTTATTTAAGTATTCATTCTTAAAAAAATGTAAAGCCATTGTTATTTGTAATATCAATACATCTAAGTCACGTAAATACAACACATATTGCATTACAAATGCTATAGGTGTCACATTTGCAAAAGTTAAAACTATTGGCATTGTCAATGACAAAGCTATTACTTTCGCTATTTTCAAAACCAACGCAAATACAAAATTTGTCTTTTACAATACCAAAAGCTCAAACTTTCCTTATGCGAGACCTATTGCATTGCAAATGCTTGTTTGACTTTGTCTTTTATTTTGGATAGAGATTCATTCACTTAGATTTAAAGGCATAAATATACATTGCCTGTTTGTAAAAAGTGCTGCATGTAGGATGTATGATGTTTAATTTTCTTTAGTAATTATGTGGAATGTAAATAAGTGTTTGTAAATTTTGTTGTATATTGGTGCAAATGCTATATAGAATGTACAGTTTTTCCTTTTCATACAGAAATGTGAAGAAGAGAGAATGAAAAATAACTAAAATTCAAAAGGTATAAATAAAAGTACTGGTTCAAACCAAAGGAACTTGGGTTTGACCTAGAAGTTGATATTTTGAAATCAAGAATGGTTTAGGCAATTTGTGTGTTTATTGATATATATAAGGCCCAGCCTACTCCATGTCCCAATGGGCCTAACTCCTTAGCTATCTAAAATATTTGCATAAGTGAGCATAATATACTAAGCCAGCCTCTCACAATTATTAGGTAACATAGTTAGTTTAGTGTATAATTTTATCAGCATACCTTAGTTTAGAGTATGTTAGGATAGGCAATTAATAGTATTTTCAGTTTAGGTAGTATTTTTATATGGAACAAATTATTTGTTTGTGTTTTTTGGTGTGACTTATGTTTAAAGTGATTCGATGAACTGGTGATTTGGAAGTTGGATACAACAGATTAATTCCCAAAACAATCTTTTGAATGTCTAAGTATGGTCATGATGTCCTCTTCTCTGGAAAAACTCCTGTCATACAGCTGTTTGATTGTTATTAGAAAACATGCATAATATTTAAGCCAGAAAAGTTAAATTCTGACGTTTCATAGGGGCAGTCTGCTGATTAAATTTGCACGTTATGAGGAACTGACGAAGTTGTAAAACACATTATGCTTCATCATCTTTGTGAATATGGTGAGGGGTCTTTTTTCAGATATGGCATGGCATGGCAGGACACCCATCACAACACAACAACCATTGTACATACTATTGACTATGAGTTAATCTGCCAAGTATGACTTGTTAGCAATGTAAGGTAAAGCCACATCTTGTGGCAGGACATTGACTTGAATATTGAATATCGAACCAAGTCCCTATCCCCATCCTGAACGCAGGGTAATTTGAATTTCCAGGAACAATGTTGTCTTTGAGATTTGAAGGATTGGATGATTCACACATATCGTGTCCTCTCACTGCCTATCAGAGACACAGACTCAACAGAATCCCTTTTCCAAATGGCCGTCTGGATTAGTTGTGCATCATGCATTTTTGACACATCAATACATGAATGGCCACAGGGAACACACATCTTTGTAACTTTAGTGCTTTTATTTACAAGTGAGTTTCAGGAGTTAACAGACTGGTCCAGTTCTTTGGACAACAACCCACACATTGTTTACAGGGCCAGTGGAGGGCCAGGCAAAGTCCTTTGGGGGAACATGTCCAGAGACATATTGAGGAATTAGTAAACTTCAGTCAGGATGCTGATTGTGGAGTCATTGGGGATCAATGGCCACATTGGCAGTCCATTAAAAGTCCAAGGTGAATGTAGCAGACTCAATCTGAGGACACTGACAGATGATGTTCTGAGGCATGGTGGTGAGCACAAGGTCAAGCAGAAAATAGCCATTTGACACAGATGAATGCTACCTTTTCCTTATGGCTCATGTTTCATCCTCATCTTCCTCCTCTGATGTGTCTTGTGCCTCCCTTAAGGGTGATGGTGGATTGGCGGGCAGCACTGGGAGGCAGATGCACATCGGGGGGAAGAAGTGGATTCTGAAGGTGGCGAAGCATTCATCTGTACCAACAAATGAGGCATCACTGCAGTGATGATGAGCTCATGGGCTTGTACGACTCCAGCAACGTCTATCTGGTAGGCAGCCATAGCAGCCAAGTGGGAATCCTACTTCCCCTCCATATTCTCCATGATCTTACACATTTCCCCCAATTGTTTGGCAACAACACTGGAGCCACTTTGACAGGACAGCTGTTCTTGTCTCTAAGTAAGGACACCAGCGATATCACCCATGGAATGCTGGAAAGCATTGAGCGGACTGTGGGTGCCTCTGATAGCTTCTAGGTGATCCCTAATGGGACTGAGGCACCCACGGATCCCGTCCGGTTTGGCCACCAGGCCATCCAACCCCACCCGTACCCGAAAACCCATCTTACACTGGAGTTCTACTGCACTCTGTTAGAAATGTAACAGTGGGTCCTCAGAGTCCAGGTTGACAGCCGTGGTGCTACGTGGTGCCTGCTGGATGTTTTGGGCGGCAGGTGGAGAGGCGACAAGGCTGCTGGATGGCCCTGCTCTTGGAGATGGACTGCCTATGGAGTTGAGCAGCTCTTGGAGGATATCCTGGTCGATGGTTTGGAGCTCTTCTTCAACTTCATCACAGAAGAGTGGGACATGCTGCTGACCAGGAGGAAATGTTTCTTCCTCTGCAATGTAAACAGCAGATACTGTTGTATGTGTATGTCCACTTTGGGCAAGGATTTTAGCAGTTGACAATCAGAGTGCATGACAATTTCCATTCTCTATTCTTACATGCTACACCTATTTCATGCAGCTTTGTGATTCATTTTACAATGTCACTTATGTAACATTTAGGTTGATCATAGTTCTAGACAGTGTTCCTTTATGCCAACAGCCAGGGGCATATTTTCAGGCGCCTGCTGCACCTGTTACATCATCTGTTCAAAAGTTGTTGTTGTGCTGGTAGATGCACCTTATTAGTAATGCAGATTTTATATAATTCATGGGTCTTGACACTGCATTTTGGATAAGTCAAACCTACTCAATCAAGTTTGGTTATGGGTTAGTCACTAGGTTTAGAGGCAGAGATTTGACTGCACCACCCATTGATGTTTGCACTGCCACCTATTTTGTAGTGTGGCATGATGAGGAGGACACTCATGAACTTGATCTCCATGTTGAGGTGACAAGCAAGTGGGCTTTATTTCCTCTACTCTGAGGAGTAGCTATGTGTTTCAAGATGGTCTACTCACATTGGCACAGGCCAGTACCATTCATGGATGTTAATGTGCAGAGAGGACCAACTTACTGTTCAGTCAATAGCATTCCCTCTATCCAGACACCTTTGCACTTTGGTGCGGTGGGAATGGTAAAATTATGCAATCAGTAGGACATAGGACTTTGAGGCAGGCTTCTAAGATTGGTACATTATTGCATCGTAGACCTTTTTTGGACCTCACAGGGATGGGCACATGGATGACACATACTGTTGTGCTCAGGGTAATGGGTGCATTTGTTACTAGAAGGGTGTTTAAAGACATCAATAGCTGTGCATTGTAAGTAAGTAAATAATTCTTTATTATACATATAATACATGTCACATCATAAATAAATACATTTGATTAATTAAAAGGTCTACAAAAAATAAGAATGTCTAAAAAGTAAAGAAAATGCAGCAGAGAAGATGAGCGAGACTAAAAAGCATGGGGGTGTGGAAGTGCGATAAGATATCAAGCAGGCATAAGGGTAATTATTTGGTGCATAGGCAGATGGATGGAATGGAACATATGTGAGACGTGAAAGAACGATGAAAGAACGTAAAAATAAGATGGAGCATCGTCATCAAAATAGGACTAAGAGGCATGGGTGCGAGACCATGCGGGAAAGTGTCGTAGAGGCATGCATGTGATTTTTATGTACATAGGCATGTGGGATAAATTGAGGGAATGTGCACCTCTCAAAGCAAGCTATACATTGTTAAATGATGAATAATAGTGCGAGTGGGTGAAATGCAAAATCATGATGCCAAAGTTACTACCACAGTTGAAGATATGTGGCTCATGTATTAGTTTGCTATCATCATCAGTTCTTGCGTTGATCGTAGAGCCATTCCGTTTACTGCATAGAACTTTCCAAATAGGGCAAGCTCCATCAGCACTGTAGTGGTGTAGATGAACATTAGAGCCTCCTTGCATGATCGTACGCCATTTTGAATAAACATAGGTCTTAAATATAGGTGATTTTTTTTTTTTGCCTTCCCAATCCTGTTTCAGGTATGATTGACATGAGGTAGCTTCATGTGAGTAGACAAGGCCCTCTGCACCACGGATAGATCTGATCCGTTCGACTTCCTGTTGCCTTGAAGTGATCTTTCCCTGCTTTTTTATCAGGCTTTTTAGACCGCCCATTTGTTAGTGGTATGTCCGTTAGGAGATCAGGTGGAAGTCCCAATGTCTTGTTGGCCATCAAGAGATACCTTGCCCATCGACTAGTGTTATTGGTGAAAACTATTTGTAATGCTTCCCTGATTGTACCAGGGCCAGCTTTAGACACTTGATGATAGAATTTAACAATTACTTTTTTTCATTCTACATCCATTGCTGGACTATTGAACTCTAAGCGAATCAGTGTGCGCCTTGTTGAGTATGGAAGCTTAAAACATTTCAGAAAGCCATGATGTGCAGGAGCTCCAATTTGTCGGTCAACAGGCCAGGGAAAGCAAGATGGCCATAGCTCAGTGTTGAATTAGCTTTGCTTGCATTACTGGTCAATTGCCCTCCGTTGAGTGGATTACAAGCTTATGATTTAATTTACATAAGGCATGTGTAACCATAGCCGTTTTAGCCTTGAGTGCTTTGGCCTGCGGAGTTGGTCTGGCAGTGTCTGAGAATTGTATTCCCAGATAAGTATGCTTGTTGGCAGTAGCAATTCTTAACGGGTCAAGATGCCAACCCTATACTGATTTTTTTGGTTTGTGGCCAAAGACCAGCACCTTAGTTTTTGTTGCATTGGTTTGGAATTTGTTTTCCATATTGTAAAGATGTGAGGTCTCCAATGCCCTTTTCTTGCCTATTTTGGTTTGGTCCAATAAAACAAGGTCATTCGCATACTGCATGATCAGAAGTCTAAGATGGCCCAGTTTGGGCAGATAGATATTGGTTTTGAAAAGTTCCTCCCCCAGATCTGCAGTGTATAAGTTAAACAGTGTGGCTGTGTTAGGCCTGGCACCATTGGCGTGGGTCCCCCTTCCATTTTTCGCTGTTGTTTCGTCTGTTTTTGCTGGTATTAGATGCTCTGGGGGCTGTGCCACTGCCATCCAGTGCCACAGCGCAAATGCTCCCTGTGAAAATATGACTGTGAATTGGTAAATCCCTGATTGGCTTATTTGGTTTACCTGTTAGTCCCCTGACCCTTACCTTAGCATCATGTCAGTCACCCATATGGTAGGTGCATTGTGTGTGTAAGGTAGGACATGGCTTGATATGTGTAGCATGTCCTGGTAGTGAATCACCCTCCATTTTGTTTTCACTGCAAGGCTACCTGTTCTCCATAGGCTAGAATGGGCCGACTGGCTATTACATCTTATAGTCCTATCTGACTCAGGGAACATGGTAGAAATTCAAATGTAGTATTCCTGAGCGCAGAATAATAAAATGCATCTTTTAGTGAAGTTGGTTTTAATATTCTGTGTTTGAAAATACCACTTTTAGAAATTAGGTATTTTCTTGCCTAAGCCTCCAGTGTGCTCTGCTGTTATGTGTATTGGCTGTCTGGGTTTAGAGGGGAAAGGCAGGCTGACTCAGACCTGAGTTGAATAGAGAAATCTGCATTGAGTACTGGGGAGGGGTAGCTCCTTGTCCTGAATAGGGCTGTGCCTGGCAAGGTGAATGCTGGCTCCACCTCCGACTGTGCGTCTGATGCAGACCCCCTCTTTCTGAAAGGAAGGATGCAGCCTGGTCAACAAAGTGCTCCAGGCCTGAGCAGAACTGGTTCTGGCTGGGTTCAGTGACTAGAGACTTTTGAGAACAAAGACTTTTGGGGTATAGGATGAGCCCCTTACAGACTGCCGATCGCCTAAGGTGGCGGTCAGGGATCTTTACGCACTACAGTTCTTAATGTTTTTGGTATTGTGAAGAATCTGTTCTACTGAACTGAATAAAGGTTGATGTATAAATGCTTCTTGCCTGCTCGGATCAACTGCACGTGAAAAGTGCCTATATGATTGTCAATTACTGTTTGGTATTGTGAAGAATCTGTTCTATTGAACTGAATAAGAGTTGATGTATAAATACTTCCTGCCTGCTCGGATCAACTGCTCGTGAAAAGTGCCTATATGATTGTCAAGTGATTGTAATACGAATCTGTGTAACCTACCTGACCGTTTTTCTTTTTGTTGTTCATCAAGAAAATTTATAAATAAAGATTAAAAAGAAAAAAAAAAAAAGACTGTTGGGGTATAAATATCTGTGCCCAAACCCCTGATGTTTGGTATTGCTCCTGGATGTCAAGAGGAACCTCTGTCCGTGTTACTGAAGGAATCTGCAGGAGAGGACTGTCCTTGTGCTTGTGTGTTGTTTCTTGGATTGGCCTGCAGTAATTCCCCATGGACTTGGAAGAAGAGGGAAAAGGACTTTTGAGAGACTTTTATTTTTGCTAAGCAATCACCCAAGGGCTAGAAGAGAGCTAGATTCCTGCTGGAGTCACAGGCACACCTGACTCCCCCAGCAGCCTCCTGATTCCTCCCAGTGAGGATTTGTATCTGCAGGTGAGGCCAATGTGAGTCCCAGGGCCTCTAGTTCTACTACAGAGAAGAGAGAGCTGAAAATCATCGCTAACGCCATTTGCAAGCCGCCGCAGCTGAAGAGCGTAAGAAAAATCCACGCGCTGCTGCCTCCGAGCACTCGCAAACCAAAGATCATCGTACTGCACGCTTGCGGGCCCCAAAGTGCTCACTAACCGCAAAGATCATCGCATCGCACGTTTGTGGGTTTTTCGAAGGCTCGCTGACCCCGGATCATCGCATCGAGATCACCGCAGCGCGGACGCCGTGCGCCTGCCATTTTCCCTGCATCGCACCCGCTGCGTCGCTCCCTCACGGGGCGCCATTTTCTTTCATCGCAACATGATCGCACAAGCAACAGGATCAGCGCATCATCCTCCCTCGTGGCAAGGATTCAACGCATCGCTGGCCTAGCGTGAGGAAATCTGTCGCTGTGTCCCGCATGCACCCGCAGCCCGGCGCATCATCCTCCCTTGCAGCAAGGATTCAACGCATCGCCGGTCTAGCGTGGGGAAAATCATCGCTATAGCTCCTTTGTGACATTCTGTTGGTTTTGCTACGAAATCTAGGTACTTTGTAAGTAAGAGGGTCGCAGAGACCACTGCTTTGAACTGAACCCCTATTTGAACCCTTTGAGCTCTTTTTCCAGCTTTTCAAGAGTTACCCCCATTTACCAGTATTGTGGCTTTTTACCGTTATTGGTCTTGTGTTAAGTCTATATATAAAGATACTAATTTGTTATGACTACTTGTGTAGTGTCCCTTTGTAGTGTCCTTCACTGTGTTACTGTATATGATCACAAATTCTGTACATACTGCCTCTGAGATAAGCCTAACTGCTTGTGCTACGTTACCACAGGGTTGAGCAGGGGTTATCAAAGGGTGTAGCCCCCTTACTCTTTTCATTATTATTTAAACTTATAGTGCGCTGCAGCAACCCAACAAGGGTTTCCCGGCGCAGTTTTACGGAGTTGCGTAAAGAGAGTCAAGCAAAGGTGGGTATCTAGATGTTAAATAGCCATGTTTTTAAAGCTTTACGGAATTTTATGTAGTCTGTCTCGTTTCGTAATGAAAAAGGCAAAGACTTCCACAGTGAGGGCCCTAAGTAAGAAAAAGATCTTCCGCCCATCCGAGCAAGCTTGATTTTAGGAATGCCAAACTTCTTTAGCGTGGAGGAGCGGAGAAGACGAGAGGGCAAATAAGGGCAGACAAGAGATTGAAGATACTTCGGAGCCCTTCCAGCTTTAATTTTATGCATGAAGCAGAGTGTTTTAAATTTGACTCGGTTATCAACCTTGAGCCAATGAAGATTCCGAAGATGTTGGGAGGTGGAAGAGGTCCTGGGGGTCTTAAATAGCAATCTAGCTGCTGAATTTTCTATCACCTGCAGTTTATGTGTAGTGGCTTTATTTGAACCCAGATAGAGCACATTGCCATAGTCAATCCTTGAAGTAATCAAGGCATTGATTACGGTTTTCTTAGTGGGGTCAGGTAACATCCAACAGATCTTTTTTAACCATTTAAGAATGGCAAAACACGTAGCAGAGGTTTTTACTGCTTGCAGGTGCATTTTGAGGGACTGGTCGATTATAATGCCCAAATTGCGTGCCTGACAAACTGGGGAGGGAAAAGCATTATACAAAATTAAAAAAGACCGGTCATCTGTGTGATGCTGTACTATTAACTGAGAAAACAGGACTCATGCAAAAAGTGAAAGAGTTACAACTGGCTGAGATATTCCCATCAGCCCACCCTTCTGGCGGAGTCTCATCATATTGGATTTGTTAATCCATCCAACCAACCGCCCAAGCCATCAAATGATGGTGCGGATATGGATGTGGAGTAAAACCTCTAGCCAGAATGTTACTCAAGGGTAGTGCTAAGGGTGTGTAGTGCAGTGCTGTGGTGAAAATTGACGACTCAGACAAAAATTGTATTTATTGAGGGTTGTCTAAGTGTCAAGATTTAAAATCACGCCAGGTAGCCTGAATATATAACTACACTATGGCGCTGTGCAGGACGGTCAACATGTTTCAGCCAAATTGGAAGTCTATCCGGCTTTCGTCAGGACCTAGATATCATTAAGCTACTGCAACATGGAAAACGTGAATGTGCAAAAATAATATTAATAATAACAGAATCAATAACAATAGAGTTATTTATATCTACCAAGAACTTGGAGCCCCAATGTTCACAAGGAAGATGTAAATTGTATCTTAATCCCCGCTTTGCGTGGGAGATGACCTCACCTCACCCGGCGACCGCTCGGGAATATGAGGCCCCGCTCTGTCCGTCGGTACCTCTCTCTGTCATCCGAGAGGAAGTGGAGGTGAAAGCACCCATTTCGAGAGGCCAATGTTGTGGGCCCCAGAGATTTTTATTTTTTCCGATAATAATTACTTCGTTTTTTTCTCCATTTAACTTGAGAAAGTTTTCTTGCATCCATGATGCTATTTTAGTTAAACCTACTTTAAGTGGAGAGAAGGCATTTGTGTTCTTGGAAGAAAGTGAGAAAATAAGCCGGGAATCGTCAGCATAGGAATACATCACCAGCCCGGAACTTTCTACCACTTTGACTAAAGGACTCATGTAAAAATGAAACAATAAAGGACTAAGTATAGAGCCCTGTGGCACACCATGAGCAAAAACATGCGTGTCTGAGCAGGCTGTCCGAGAGAAAACTTGGAACGTGCGCTCGGTCAGAAAGGAGATGAGCCAATTGAGTGCTGAATTGCGGATGCCCAAGGAATAGAGAGTGTTTATTAATACAGTGTGAGATACCGTATCGAATCCAATAGGATAAGCGCCACTGTCTCTCCCTTATCCAATTGGCAACGTATATTTTCTGTAACTCCTAACAAGGTGGTTTCTGTCGAAAAACCGGCTCTAAACCCTGATTGATAGGTAGGCAGTAAATTTTGAGTAGTTACAAATTCAGATAGATATTGATGAACATGTTTTTCGAGAATTTTTGAAAACACAGGTAATAAAGAGATAGGCCGGTAGTTTGAGGGTTGCTCAGGATCGACCCCTGCCTTTTTCAGAAGAGGATGTATCATCGCATGCTTCCAATCAGCTGGAACAGTCTCTTCCTGTAGGGAAGTATTAAGAAGATCAGTAATGACATCTAGTGATAGGGAGTCAAGCTGCTTAACCCCTTCAGGGCTAATGACGAGCTGGGCTCGTCATCGCGCTTACCTGTGGTGCGCTGATGACAAGGCCAGCTCGTCATCAGCCCCACCCTCGGGGGAAGGGCTTACGCTCCCCCCGAGGGTCTCTGATCTTCGTTTTTTTGCTGGGGGCGGCAGCGGAAGAGCTTCCGCTGCCGCCGCCCCCCCCCCATGGGAATCCCTGATGACGTCAGCGCGCACAGCGCGCGCTGACATCATCAGGGATTCCCAGCGCTCGGGAAGCCATTTGCTTCCTGAGCGCTGGAGTGCAAGGTAGGTTTTCCGTGGCTGGCGGGGGTTTGGGGCAGCGAAGAGGCATCAGGGGAGAGGAAAGAGAATTTCCTCTCCCCTGATGTCTCTTTGCAGGGCATTTCTGCCTCACGATCGCGCACAGCCTCGCGATCGTGCGGCGGAAATGCCCCCACTAGACACCAGGGATTTCATTTTAGTTTTTAGGAAGCGACCCCTTGGGCAAGGGTCGCTTCCAGGCGGGCAACAAATATGTTTTCGTTTTTCTGCCCTCCCTGGGGGGAAATCGGCCCGTTTATTTGGCCGTTTTGCCCCCGGGGGGGCAGAAATTCCCCACTAGCACCAGGGTCATTTTTTATAGCCAAGATGGCGGCCATGGTTTTTGTTTACGTTTTTCTGTCCCCCCTGGGGGCAAATCGGGCAGTTTTTTTTTGCCGTTTTGCCCCCAGGGGGGACAGAAAATGCCCACTAGCACCAGGGATTTTGTTTTTAGCTTTTAGGAAGCGACCCCTTGGGCAAGGGTCGCTTCCAGGTGGCCTCAAATTAACTTTTCATTTTTCTGCCCCCCCTGGGGGCAAATCGGCCCGTTTTTCAGCCGTTTTGCCCCCAGGGGGGGCAGAAATTACCCACTAGCACCAGAGATTTTTGTTGGGGCAATGTGTTTGTTTTGGGAAGCGACCCCTTGGGTAAGGGTCGCTTCCAGGTGGCCATGATTGTGTTTTTGTTTTTCTGTCCACCCTGGGGGCAAATCGGCCCGTTTTTTTTGCCGTTTTGCCCCCAGGGGGGGGGGGGCAGAAAATTCCCACTAGCACCAGGGAATATTTAGTTTTTAGGATGCGACCCCTTGGGCAAGGAGTAGTGCTTGGCTGGCGGTGTGTGTGGAGTGGCGCTTGGCTGGTGGTGTGCGTGGAGTGCTACTTTGCTGTCTGTGCACGGAGTGCTGCTTGGCTGGCGGTGTGTGTGGAGTGGCGCTTGGCTGGTGGTGTGCGTGGAGTGGTACTTGGTTGTCTGTGCACGGAGTGGTGTTTGCTGGTGGTGTGTGTGGAGTGGTGTTTGGCTGGCGGTGTGTGGGGAGTGGTACTTGGCTGGATGGTGTGCGTGGAGCGGTGCTTGGCTGGCGGTGAGTGGCGCTTGGCTTGCGGTGTGCGTGGAGTGGTGCTTGGCTGGCGGTGTGTGTGGAGTGGTACTTGGCTGTCGGTGTGCGCTGAGTGGTGTTTGGCTGGCGGTGTGCGTGGAGGGGTACTTGTCTATCTATGCACGGAGTGGTGCTTGGCTGGCGGTGTGTGTGGAGTGGCGCTTGGCTGGTGGTGTGTGTGGAGTGGTACTTGGCTGGCTGTGCACGGAGTGGTGCTTGGCTGGTGGTGCTTGTGGAGTGGTGCTTGGCTGGTGGTGTGCGTGGAGTGCTACTTTGCTGTCTGTGCACGGAGTGGTGCTTGGCTGGCGGTGTGTGTGGAGTGGCGCTTGGCTGGTGGTGTGCGTGGAGTGCTACTTTGCTGTCTGTGCACGGAGTGGTGCTTGGCTGGCGGTGTGTGTGGAGTGGCGCTTGGCTGGTGGTGTGCGTGGAGTGCTACTTTGCTGTCTGTGCACGGAGTGGTGCTTGGCTGGCGGTGTGTGTGGAGTGGCGCTTGGCTGGTGGTGTGCATGGAGTGCTACTTTGCTGTCTGTGCACGGAGTGCTGCTTGGCTGACGGTGTGTGTGGAGTGGCGCTTGGCTGGTGGTGTGCGTGGAGTGCTACTTGGTTGTCTGTGCACGGAGTGGTGTTTGGCTGGTGGTGTGCGTGGAGTGGTGTTTGGCTGGCGGTGTGTGGGGAGTGGTACTTGGCTGGATGGTGTGCGTGGAGCGGTGCTTGGCTGGCGGTGAGTGGCGCTTGGCTTGCGGTGTGCGTGGAGTGGTGCTTGGCCGGCGGTGTGTGTGGAGTGGTACTTGGCTGTCGGTGTGCGCTGAGTGGTGTTTGGCTGGCGGTGTGTGTGGAGGGGTACTTGGCTATCTATGCACGGAGTGGTGCTTGGCTGGCGGTGTGTGTGGAGTGGTGCTTGGCTGGTGGTGTGTGTGGAGTGGTACTTGGCTGGCTGTGCACGGAGTGGTGCTTGGCTGGTGGTGCTTGTGGAGTGGCGCTTGGCTGGTGGTGTGCGTGTAGTGCTACTTTGCTGTCTGTGCACGGAGTGGTGCTTTGCTGGCGGTGTGTGTGGAGTGGCGCTTGGCTGGTGGTGTGCATGGAGTGCTACTTTGCTGTCTGTGCACGGAGTGCTGCTTGGCTGGCGGTGTGTGTGGAGTGGCGCTTGGCTGGTGGTGTGCGTGGAGTGCTACTTTGCTGTCTGTGCACGGAGTGGTGCTTGGCTGGCGGTGTGTGTGGAGTGGCGCTTGGCTGGTGGTGTGCGTGGAGTGGTACTTGGCTGGCGGTGTGTGTGGAGTGGCGCTTGGCTGGATGGTGTGCGTGGAGTGGTTCTTGGCTGTCGGTGTGCGCTGAGTGGTGTTTGGCTGGCGGTGTGCATGGTCTGGTGCTTGGATGGTGGTGTGGGTGGACTGGCACTCTGCTGGCGGTGTGTGAGTAGTTACTTTCTGTTGGTCACTACACACACTGCTAGTTGAGTGACACTCTACGCAGTCCATCATTTTCTGTAGTTGCTGTGTCAGATATGTGGCCGTGTGAAAGTGATGGGCCCTTGAATGGCACTGGCGGCTGGCGGTGAGAATGTTTTGTATGTGTCACACGTACAAAAGGTGTATGAATGTCCTTATTGCCCCTGTGTGATGGGGGTACTGGTAGGAGCAAAAGACTGACTGGCACCAAAGTGGTCAGGCAGTTAAAAAATTCAAAAAATTATCCAGTGTCTTGATGTTAAACCTCATCTAATCTCAATTGGTCTAAGCCCTATTTGATGGCCCATCTGGCCGAATTTTAATTTGGGGGGCAAATTTGTGTGTTGTTGTTTTAATTGTTATATTGTTTGTGAAATGTGGTAGTAATTATTTTTTCTTCTCTATTTTTGTCTTGTTCCAGGCTTTTGCTGTTTGGATTGCTGTAGGTTGCGTGTCTGTTTGCAGCTTGTGTAGTTGCTTGTGCTTGGTAAGTGAATGTATTTTGTACTACTTCCCCTTGATGTTTGTCTTTTTGAAAAAGGTTGTACTTCTAGCAATTTGTGTGGCTCTGTGTTTTTTTTTTCTTTTTTTTTCAGCGTTAGTGTTTGATGTGCACTTTGTTTTCTAATCTGTCATTTCTTTTTTTCTTTCTAGTGGGATATCATTTCTTTTCGCTGTGTCTCAACAGAGTAGGTGCTGGTGAGTGTAGCTATATTTTGTAAGAGTGAAATTGTTTTGGATTGTATTTATCTTTTAGTGAAAGCCTTACCTTGTTTACTTCTAACTTTGTACAGTGTAGGTTGTTGTTCACTTGTGTGTGCAGTCTTCTTGCTTTGTAAGGATAATGGCTAGTCACAGGATTACTGCTCAGCAGGTTCTTGGTTTGCTTTTTGAGTCTTCCTCTGACCATAGTTCAGAGTTTGAGTCCGATTCGGACTCCCAGGAAGTGGCAGAAGATTCAGGCAGTGACTTTTCTCTTCGCATGGAATCATCATCATCGGATGATGACTCTTCTTCTAGTGCTGATGAAGGGCCTATGGTAGAGGAGGACATTGTGTTGCCGGTAGTGGGCCAAGAGGCACCTGTGCTGCTGCCTAGGGCCGCAAGGTTTCCTTTCTTTTTACGTCGGCAAGAGGCATGTGGGCTGGAGCCTGCACCCAAAAGGCTTCACATTGCTGTGGTGCGCAAAGAGGCATCTGGTGCTTTTCGTCTTCCTGCTGGTGTAGTGCAGCAAGAGGCATCTGGGGCTGTTAGGCTTCCCATTGGTGTAGAGCGGCAAGAGGCATCTGGGCCTGCTTGGTTTCCCGGTGGTGTAGTGCAGCAAGAAGCATCTCAGGCTGTTGGGCTTCCCGTTGGAGTAGAGCAGGAAGAGCCCTCTGGGGATGCTATGTCTTCTGTTGGTGTTGTGCAGCCAGAAGTATCTGTGGCTGGTAGGTTTCCCATTGGTGTAGAGCGGCACGAGGCATCTGGGCCTGCTTGGTTTCCCGGTGGTGTAGTTCAGCAGGAAGCATCTCAGGCTGCTGGGCTTCCCGTTGGTGTAGTGCAGGAAGAGCCCTCTGGGGATGCTATGTCTTCTGTTGGTTGGTGTTGTGCAGCCAGAAGTATCTGTGGCTGTTAGGCTTCCCGTTGGAGAACAGCAGCAAGATGTTTCGGTGCTGCAGGCTGGGGTGGCTGCTCCCCCCATTGATAGGGATGGCCTCTGGGTTCCCCCTGGCTTGGTGCAGCCAGCATTGTCAGAGTTCACTGGTGTTCCTGGGTGTAGAGTGAATACTGAGAATTTTCTGCCAATTAATTTTTTTCAGTTGTTTTTTGACGATGTGTTTTTGCAATAGATTGTTGAGCAAACCAATTCGTATGCAGAACAATTTTTGAGGGCCAACAGTGCCAGACTTAAGCCCTATTCTAGAGCAATCCGGTGGACTCCCACAAATGTTGAAGAGATGAAGAAGTTTCTGGGATTAACTTTTTTGATGGGCTTGCTAAGGAAGTCATCAATGACTTCATATTGGTCCACTAGTCCCTTGATGGCAGCAGCTATATTTCCAGCAGTCATAAGTCGTGATCGGTATATGCTTCTTCTTCGGATGATGCATTTTGTTGATAATAGTTTAGCGTTGTCACGCGATCACCCTGATTGTGACCGTTTGTTTAAAATTCGGCCTGTCCTTGATCACTTTGTTGATCGTTTTTTCTGAGATTTTTGTCCCTGGTAAAGAAATTGCAGTGGATGAGTCTTTGGTGTTGTTCAAGGGCCGCTTGGTTTTTAGACAATACATTCCTAGTAAGAGGGCACGCTATGGAATCAAACTGTATATGCTGTGTGACAGTGAGACTGGATATGTCTACAATTTCAGGGTGTACACTGGTAAGGAGTCCAGCATTAACCCTCCTGGTTGTCCTTCTACTTTTGGAGTGACTGAGAAAATTGTGTGGGAACTAGGTAGAGGATTATTTAACAAAGGTCATCATTTATATGTAGATAACTTCTACACTGGTGTGCGGTTGTTCAAGGAGTTGGCCAAAGTGGGCACTGTTGCTTGTGGCACAATGCGCAGTAACTGTAAAGGTTTCCCAAAGGAACTTGTTTGCAAAAGGCTTGTGCGGGGACAGTCTACGGCATTGCAATGTGGGGAGCTTCTAGCTGTGAAGTATTCAGACAAGAGAGATGTGTACATGCTGACTACTATCCACAATGAAAGTACAGAACCTGTGCCTGTTTGGGGTCAGGGTGCTGAAGTGCGCAAACTTGTGTGCATTCTAGCTTACAATAAGTTCATGGGTGGTGTTGACAGAGTAGATCAGAGGTTGGAACCTTATGCTGCTCTTCGAAAGGCTTACGTTTGGTACAAGAAGTTGGCTATCCATCAGTTCCACTTGGCATCCTTTAATGCTTTCGTTGTGTACCAGAAGTCTTGTCCTGAGAAGAAGATGTCTTTTGTTAAGTTTCAGGAGTCTATAATAGACAGCCTTGTACTTGTGGAGCAGGCAAGTGTTCCTAGATTTGGAGTGGTGGAGGAAGTGGCTAGATTGAAAGATCGCCACTTTCCTGAATCTATTCCTTCCACTACTGCTAGAGACTTTCCGACTAGAAGATGCAGAGTCTGTTGGCGAAGAGGCGTGCGGAAGGAGTCTCGTATATACTGTCCTGACTGTCCTTCTAAGCCTGCATTGTGTCTGTCAGCTTGTTTTAAATCGTACCACACGCAAAAGAAGTTTTGGGAGTTTTAATGAGCTGTAAAGTGAATTGCCTGGTCCTCATTCTGTAAAAAATGTTTTGTTTGTTTCAAGGATTGGCATTAGTGCAAAGTTTTTATTTTAAGAATTTGTGTTAGCTGATTTGTAGGTATTTCCATTTGTTTAGTGTTATTTTCAAAAAAAGAATTCTAAATGTGTTTGTGGTGTGTGCCGGCTGGTGCTTGGCTGGCGGTGTGTGTGGAGTTGCGCTTGGCTGGTGGTGTGCATGGAGTGGTACTTGGCTGTCTGTGCACGGAGTGGTGCTTGGCTGGCGGTGTGTGTGGAGTGGCGCTTGGCTGGTGGTATTCGTGGAGTGGTACTTGGCTGTCTGTGCATGGAGTGGTGTTTGGCTGATGGTGTGTGTGGAGTGGTGCTTGGCTGTCGGTGTGTGTGGAGTGGTGCTTGGCTGGCGGTGTGTGTGGAGTGGTGCTTGGCTGTCGGTGTGTGTGGAGTTGCGCTTGGCTGGTGGTGTTTGTGGAGTAGTACTTGGCTGTCTGTGCATGGAGTGGTGTTTGGCTGGCTGTGTGTGTGGAGAGGCGCTTGGCTGGTGGTGTTTGTGGAGTGGTACTTGGCTGTCTGTGCATGGAGTGGTGTTTGGCTGGTGGTGTGTGTGGAGTGGTGTTTGGCTGGCGGTGTGTGTGGAGTGGTACTTGGCTGGAGGGTGTGCGTGGAGCGGTGCTTAGCTGTCTGTGCACGGAGTGGTGCTTGGCTGGCGGTGTGCGTGGTCTGGTGCTTGGATGGTGGTGTGGGTGGACTGGCGCTCGGCTGGCGGTGTGTGAGTAGTTACTTTCTGTTGGTCACTACACACACTGCTAGTTGAGTGACACTCCACGCAGTCCATCAATTTGTGTAGTTGCAGTGTCAGAAATGTGGGCGTGTGAAAGTGATGGGCCCTTGAATGGCGCTGTTTGCTGGTGTGAGTGTTGAAATGTGATGGGTCCGCGGCTGGCGGTGTGAATGTTTTGAATGTGTCACACGTACGAAAGGTGTATGAATGGCCTGTAAAGAGGTTGGTGCCTTGACGTGGCTTTACAGCTCACGAGCTGTGAGTCAGAGGTTCAGTTAATCATACTTTCAATTATGCGCAGTGTATTTCATTTTTTGTGAAATTACTTGCGATTACAATTGTATGTACTGAATCATCACTCACCCTCGTGCCAAATCCAACCAGTATGTGTGTGTGCTTGCGGATTAGATGGCTGTGCCGTTAATTATTTTTTTTTCTTTCTGCAGTAGGGTGTACCTTGTCCCTTATTGTGATTGTTGTAATGTGTTGCTTTTCTTCAAGATGGTGTCAGTGGTCTTGTTTGTATCAGGTATGAAAGGTGCGTGAATGGCCTGTAAAACGGTTGGTGCCTTGTCGTGGCTTTACAGCTCACGAGTTGCGAGTCACTGGTTCGGTTTTTATGCATTTATTTATTAACAGAGCATTTCATTTTTTTGAAATATCATGTTAATAAAATTTTATGTACTGAACCATCACTCGCCCTCGTGCCAAATCCAACCTGTATGTGTGTGTCTTTGAGGAATAGATAGCCGTGCTTGATTCTTTGTCTTTTGAGTAACTCAGTTATGGTGTATATTATAGCTATAAATAACTTTCTAAATTTAGATATTATTGGCAATTCATGGCAGTATATGGTCATGTCTTTCTGGTGAATTGGTATGGCATGCGTGGGTCCACCAATGTTTTCCTACCCAGTTACCCTACCTGTTCTGCTTTGGGGCACTCACACAAGTGAGGTATCCTTTTACTCGGGTGAACAAGGGGAACTCTGGGTGGTAGGACATTTTTGCCGGCACTGTGTTCCCACGCAAAAAAGTTTGGAAAAGTGCTATTTTTACCTAATTTTAAGGTTTGCAAGGAGTTCTGGGTAGGAAAACATTGGGGGACCCACGCATGCCATACCTCCCTGGACTCCCCCGGGTGTCTAGTTTTCAGAACTGTTTGGGTTTGCTACTTTCCAAAGAATACCACCGAGCCCCGGGCCAAAAACTCAGGTGCCCCCCCTAAAAATCAAAGTTATATTGCTTCAGGGTATTTTAAATTCACCACCGTACGATTTGGACCTTTTCCTGTTGCAGCCACTATGCCTACCCACGCAAGTGAGGTACCGTTTTTATCGGGAGACCTGGGGGAACGCTGGGTGGGAGGTAATTTGTGTAAGCCCAGTGATGCCACGCTTTCCCACACTAAAACTTGTGAAAATAATGAGAGGGGTTACCTGGGTTTTTGGCCCCGTGCGAGACAGCCATCTAGGGAAACCTACCAAACCCACACATTTCTGAAAAGTAGACACCCAGGGGCTTCCAAGGAGGTATGGCTTGCGTGGATCCTCCAACGTTCCTTTACCCAGAATCCCTTGCAAACCTCAATTTTAGCTGGAAAAAATCAGTTTTTTCACACGTTTTAGTGTGGGAAAGCGTGGCATCACTGGGCTCACACAAATTACCTCCCACCCAGCGTTCCCCAAGGTCTCCTGATAAAAATGGTACCTCACTTGCGTGGGTAGGCATAGTGGCTGCTATAGGAAATGGCCCAATTCTTACTGTGGAGACCAAAAAATTACCTTTAGCCAAACAATCTTATTTTTTGAGGGGGTCACCTGAGCTTTTGGCCCGGGGCTTGGCGGGCATCTTTGGAAACTACCAAACCCAAACAGTTCTGAGAACTAGACACCCGGGGGAGTCCAGGGAGGTATGGCATGCGTGGGTCCCCCAATGTTTTCCTACCCAGAAACCCCTGCAAACCTTAAATTTTGGTCAAAAAACCCACTTTTCCGTACTTTTTTGGGTGGGATCTCGCTGCCGGCACAAATGTCCTACCACCCAGCGTTTCCCTTGTTCTCCCGAGTAAAATGGTACCTCACTTGTGTGGGTGGGCCAAAGGCATGTGACTAAGGCAGGGGGGCTTAATTTGTAAAACTTAAATACTACTTTTTTCAAAATTAAATGTTGGCGTGTTCTGCTTTGGGGCACCCACACAAGTGAGGTATCCTTTTACTCGGGTGAACAAGGGGAACTCTGGGTGGTAGGACATTTTTGCCGGCACTGTGTTCCCACGCAAAAAAGTTTGGAAAAGTGCTATTTTTATCTAATTTTAAGGTTTGCAAGGAGTTCTGGGTAGGAAAACATTGGGGGACCCACGCATGCCATACCTCCCTGGACTCCCCCGGGTGTCTAGTTTTCAGAACTGTTTGGGTTTGCTACTTTCCAAAGAATACCACCGAGCCCCGGGCCAAAAACTCAGATGCCCCCCCTAAAAATCAAAGTTATATTGCTTCAGGGTATTTTAAATTCACCACCGTACGATTTGGACCTTTTCCTGTTGCAGCCACTATGCCTACCCACGCAAGTGAGGTGCCGTTTTTATCGGGAGACCTGGGGGAACGCTGGGTGGGAGGTAATTTGTGTAAGCCCAATGATGCCACGCTTTCCCACACTAAAACTTGTGAAAATAATGATTTTTTTCTGCTAAAATTGAGGTTTGCAAGGGATTCTGGGTAAAGGAACGTTGAAGGATCCACGCAAGCCATACCTCCTTGTAAGCCCCCGGGTGTCTACTTTTCAGAAATGTGTGGGTTTGGTAGGTTTCCCTAGATGGCCGTCTAGCACG
The DNA here is from genome assembly GCF_964261635.1 of Lissotriton helveticus. Lineage (NCBI taxonomy): Eukaryota > Metazoa > Chordata > Amphibia > Caudata > Salamandridae > Lissotriton > Lissotriton helveticus. The sequence continues at coordinate 1,509,822,667 of NC_136057.1, forward strand.
GGCCAGAAACCCAGGTAACCCCTCTTGCAAAAGCTGGTGAATTTGACAATGGTGACAATGTCAAGTCCATCAGCTTTTGCAAGAGGGGTTACCTGGGTTTTTGGCCCCGTGCGAGACAGCCATCTAGGGAAACCTACCAAACCCACACATTTCTGAAAAGTAGACACCCGGGGGCTTCCAAGGAGGTATGGCTTCCGTGGATCCTCCAACGTTACTTTACCCAGAATCCCTTGCAAACCTCAATTTTAGTTGGAAAAAATCATTTTTGTCACACGTTTTAGTGTGGGAAAGCGTGGCATCACTGGGCTCACACAAATTACCTCCCATCCAGCATTCCCCAAGGTCTTCCGATAAAAATGGTACCTCACTTGCGTGGGTAGGCATAGTGGCTGCTATAGGAAAAGGCCCAATTCTTGCTGTGGAGACCAAAAAATTACCTTTAGCCAAACAATCTTATTTTTTGAGGGGGTCACCTGAGCTTTTGGCCCGGGGCTTGGCGGGCATCTTTGGAAACTACCAAACCCAAACAGTTCTGAGAACTAGACACCCGGGGGAGTCCAGGGAGGTATGGCATGCGTGGGTCCCCCAATGTTTTCCTACCCAGAAGCCCCTACAAACCTTAAATTTTGGTCAAAAAACCCACTTTTCCGTACTTTTTTGGGTGGGATCTCGCTGCCGGCACAAATGTCCTACCACCCAGCGTTTCCCTTGTTCTCCCAAATAAAATGATACCTCACTTGTGTGGGTGGGCCAAAGGCATGTGACTAAGGCTGGGGGGCTTAATTTGTAAAACTTAAATACTACTTTTTTCAAAATTCATTTTTGGTGTGTTCTGCTTTGGGGCATGTTGGACTTGGGCCTTGTGGCAGGTTCACCCCTGAACTTTTTGCCTTAAATTATAGTGATTTCTGTCCTTTGCGCACTTTGACACTGTGGCGCAGTGTAAAGTGCGTGCTCTCCCTGAGTGCGTGTGTGAGATTGGCCTGCCCTCCCATAGGAATGCATGGGGAATGTCTGTGTCCCTGGTAGTTCCTGATGCGTGAGGTGTGCATGGTCAAGTTTGGTATGTGTGAACTCGGGGGAGTGAATGCTGCGAGATGGTGTATGCAGCATGTATGTGTCTAGAAGGGAAGCGCCATTTCTAGACATGGCTGTACGTGTGCTGTGAGGGTGCTGGCGTGTGATTGGCTGGAGCTGGCTGGGATGCCAGGCTCCAGGAAGTCTGTGTGGGTCTGCCCCGGTGGTGAGTGGGAGATTAGCATGAGTGATGTGTGGGAGGAGTGTACCTGTGTCCTGGATGGGCTGGGTTTTCCCCACACAATGCTGGCTCCGCCCCCCTGTGGTGTGACTGATGACCCAAGCCCTGCCAGTGAATAGAATGGGTGGTTGGGCCATCAAGAGTGCTCCAGAACCAGCTGCGACTGGTTCTGCCCCCACCCTGCACCTAAAGACAAAGGGAAAAGGTGTATAAAAGAGGGGCTGTGACCCCATAAAAATGTTCTTGTTTCTGGCTTGGATCTACCAGGGGCATGCTGCTGCTTGGGCCCAGGGGAAGGCTTGCCTCCCCTGGGCTCTGCCCAGCCCCTGGCTTACTGATGGACCCCTGAAGGACTGAATTGCTGACCTTTTCCCTCCTAGCGCAAGGAGCACTTCATTTGCCTTATAGCGCCTGGGAGCGCTTTATTCTGCCTCTAGCGCTTGGGAGCGCTCTATCTTGCCCTTAGCGCTGAAAGCGCTTTATTTTGCTTTGCAGGTGCCACCCTGCTTATGGCTGCCCACGGCGCATTTTGCCGATTTTCGGAGCGGGTGCCACCCCGTTTAGTTGCCCTTTAATGGACCTCTAGCGAGTGCCCACCTCGCTGTACAATTTAATTAAAGCCGGTGCCCACCCGGCATTGCCCCGTGTAATCACCGCCGCAGCCGCGGGCAAAACCGGAAGTCAGGCGGCATCGCGCCTGACTGTAGGCGGGACTTCCGGGTTGCTGAAGGAAGTCCCGCCCGCCGCCATGCTCTGATTGGCCAGGGCGCCCGGCCGGAGAAGAGGAGCCCGGAGCCTTGAGGGCTCCACCTGCCAAGTCCCGGTCCCGAGATGGGGGACCGGGTGAAGATGCCCCCCCCCCTCCTGGAGCCGGATGTTGCGTGGTGGGACTCCCAGGAGTGAGGGGAGCCCCGGAGGCGGAGTCCTGCGCTGTCCCCGGAGAGGGGACACAGAGAGAAGGGACGCCCAGAGCCCTGTAAGGGGGGGGCCTCGGGGCTGTCCTGGTTGTTCTTCGAGCGGCCCCACATGATAGCGGGCCGCTCCAACGATATGGCCATACCTGTTTCCAGGGCACCATAGTAGTGTCACCTCCCTGAGCGGCCCCGAATGGCAGCGGGCCGCTCCCACGTTCCCAGAGCCCAGATGGCTCCCGTTCCTTGGGCAAGTGGCCTTCGAGCCTGAGTGGCTCCACCAGTGCGGGGGCATTATTATATTTTAGGAGCCAGAGTGCTCCAATGGGACCAGTTGTTTCTCGAGCCCTGAGAGGCTCCACCTTTTGCATATTTGTTTGCACAGCCTGTGAAGGGCTCCAACGTTTTGGGCGCAGTGTTCCTGAGGGGCTAGAGAGAGCCCCTGGCGATATTTGTTTCCAGTTGCCCAGCAATGGTATTTTGCTTTTAGGGACATGTACTTTGGGTTTTAGGAGTGAGGCGCACTCCTGCTTCATCCCTGGCCTTTCCCCAGCTGCGCAGCAGTTAGTGCCAGCTGCAGCGTTTAGGCCCCCTGTTCTGTCCTTCAGCTGCCCAGCAAGTAGTGGGCAGCTGCTACGTTTAGGTGTTGGCGCAGTGGCGCAACCTGGACCCTGGACTTTGATGTAAGTTCTGTGCTAATGTGATTTATGCGAAGTGTTCTTTGCTGCACCTCTGAATGTGTTGTTGATACATTATGTGCCCTGTTCCTTACACCGCTGAACGTGTGTCGATGCGTCATGTGTTCCTTACACCGCTGAATGTAGGTTCTGCATCATGTGTTTTGTCCCCAGGTCTATGCCCCTACTTGTATTGTGATACTGAGGTGGTTGTTCTTGCTCGTGCAGGTGGTGCTAGTAAGGTCCTGGTTCCCTGCGTGACCTGTTCCTAGGGTGGTTAGGATTGCGTAGGGGGGACTTACCAGTTACCAGTGGGTACTGGTTTTGTGCTTTATGTCCTATTTTGTGTTACAGTGATCTTCTGTTATAAGTGATCCCAAGGGCTTGATACTAAGCTTGCCCCCTGACCAGAGTCCCAGGACCAGTGGACTCTATGGTGCCTTCCCTGCCAAATTGATGGGACTTGTCTGATCTCCCTGGGCCCCTGGGGCCTCGCTGAAGTGTGCCTCGCTCGTTCCCCTCGGCAGCTCGTGCCGGCAGCCCGTCCAAGCCTCGAGCAGCGCCGCTCTCCCCTGAGCCGCGCCGCTTCGCTGGGTCGCCCGCATCCTGCCTCCCCCTCCTCTTCTGAGCCGCACACATTGGTCGCCCCAGAGAAACGCTTGTACCGTGCCGGCAGCCCGTCCAAGCCTCGAGCAGCGCCGCTCTCCCCTGAGCCGCGCCGCTTCGCTGGGTCGCCCGCTCAAGCTTACTAAGGAGGTCACTCGCATTATCCCGTGCAACCAGGACGGAAGGTACTGTCTGATAGGCTATGTTCTAAGTTCTAGGCCTACAAGTATTGTATTGTTACTTCTAAAAGTGCTGATTCCTGACAGTGGTCCAGGTGGCCCTGTCTTGTACATAATCCCTTGTAAATTCTGCCCGTGCCTCTGGCACATTGTAAAGTGTGTGTTCTATCTAATGTGTTTTGGTGTAATACAAAGGCTATTTTTATATAACCTTGTGTGGAGTTTCCTTTGTGGTGGGCCTTTGGTTGTTGTTGCTGGGGTGCGTGCGCAAATACTTAACTTACATCGCCTCCAAGTTTAGCCTTGCTGCTCGCGCCACGTTACCTAGAGGGTGAGCAGGGGTTATCTTGGCGTGTAACTCCCTTGCCCTGACTTGGGAGTGGTGGTCTCTGACTGACTTTGGCGAAAGCCCTGGCCAGCCAGGGATCCCATTTCCAACATTGGTGGCAGCGGTGGGATAAGGATTTGTGTTTGCGTTGTACCTTAGTAGCAGCTGGCTGCACCACAAAACTCTGCATATTAGATAGAAACATTTTGGGGATTATTGTATGGAGTTTGCTAAAAATGTCATTTCTGTGGAAATGTGTTTCTTGTGCACTTTGAGTTAGGTGTCCCTAGCTCGGGAGGGTAGATCATCCCCCTAAGTGCAGTGTGTTTTCTGGATTCACCAGAAGGGTGGGATCCAGTGGTGGCAGCATAAGTGTGTCCAGTGCATGTGTCCCCCGTCCCTGCCCTGGAGTAATGGTACCTGTGTCAAGTGTGGTCAGGTTGAGAAGTCAGGGGTGGTAGAAACTGCCTTACCAGTCTGGGGAGGGGTGTGTGTGGATGAATGGTGTGTGGCACTGGATGTGTTGGTGAGTTCTCTGGATGGGGAGCTTGCTGAATGCTAGTTTTGTTCAGATACCTAAGTCCTGTGTGTTGAACTTTTCCCAAGAACGTCTGCAGATAGTGGAGCCTGCTTATTGATTTCTGTGGTCTGTTGAGAGACAGAATTTTGGAGTTGGTAATGTTCTGGGAGGAGAGAGGCATAGGGGATGGAGTGATTCCAAAAGGAGTGTCTGAGGTGTCTTCCAGCCCAGCGTGGTGGAAGAGGTTCAGTGTAGCCCAGCTAGGTCTCGGTGTAGGGGCTCACGTCCTGTCTCAAGAGGAGAAGGAGTGGGTGGGACTGCATGTCTCCAGGTGCCCGAAACCCAGTGTCAGGGCCTGGAATGTTTCTGAAGGGAACATCCGGTCGGGGACCTAGGCTGTACCAATAGGTCATTTGAGGAGGATCTTCCAGAGTGTCTGGAGAACGTGGAACCTCTGTAACCAGGGTTCCAGTAGTTCTGGTGTCTGGCAGTACCGCTCCAGTTGGGAGGGTGCAGAAGTCCAGATGGAGGGGTGCGAGGGGGATAGGTTCCCCAGTGGAAGAGCCAGTGGGTCAGGGGCCAGCCAGAAGGGTTGTGTCGCCAGTGAGTGACCATGGTGATGCCACTTCTGTCCTGAGTGTCAGGCAGACTTGTACACGACACATTAGTTGTGTCACCCTCAAGGAAGTCCTGGTGCGCCAGGCATCTGACCAAAGGGTACGTCCCTCGGTTGGGGAGCCAGTAGCCGGTGTTTCCGGATCTGGACGTAAGGGCAACTGTATCTATTTAGTTACAAGAGGGAACTCCTGCCTGAAGAGAAGGAACTGGGTAAGCTGTATGGGGTATTGACCTGCAGTGGTTGCCTTGCTGCTGAAGGAGGAGAGAAAGTCTTAGATTTTTGTTTCCAACTTGTAGAAGTCCAGGTGCGCCAGGCATCTAACCAAAGGGTAGCGTCCCTAGGTTAGGGAGCCAGGTTCAGGTGTTGCCTGTCCTGGACGGCAGGGCGACTGTAGCCAGTGTCCTGGCCGGTTTGTCTTCTAGGGGTACCCCTGTGAACACAGGTGGGGCTCATCTTAAGTGAAGAGACCCTGTGTTTCCCAGAAGGGGTGGTACAGGCCTAGCAGGGATCTTTAGGGTTCTTGGCTGAGTGTTGTGGTACTACCCTGAGAGCAGGTGGGGCCTACCTTAAGTGGAGGGACCCTGTTCTACAGTGGGAGGGTGCAGAACTCTGGAAGGGGGTCAGAGGAAGCCGGACCCCTGTGCATCCGGTGAATTTGAATCCCAGGTGGTAAACCAGTTAAGGGAGCAGTGACTCGGTCATGACCAGCCTGGTGTCCTGAAGGCACCGCACTGAGCCGCGTCCGCCTTCGGCCGCGCAGTCTATGCCGCTCGCCGTCCCCGTCTCGACGCGGTCCGCGAGCCGCCGCCTGCGCCGCATCTGGCAACCCGCAAAGTGCAACGCCTTTCTACACCGTTCTTGTGCTGGTCTGACTGTGGTCACGGCTGCTGAGGAAGTCAGGTCCTGAACTGGTGGGAGAGTTGTGTTCTGGAGGGTGCTTCAGAAGTAGAGGTAGGGTGGGGCATTCTTGCCCGTGACCTCTGGTCAGCCTGAGGGTGCGGACCCTAGGTTGGAGGATCAGTGGTAGTTTGGAACTACACTGAGAGGGAGTAGAGAATGGCTAGTGCAGGCCAGGGGTTACTACCCCCCACTCTGTGTATTGGCAAGGACCAGTGGTATCTAGGTGGCCTAGGGCCTGGTCCTAGCCGTGGACAACTAAGGAGTACCAGTGGGGTAGCCTAGTTGGGCCTGTTTTTTTAAGGATGTGCTTGTCTTATGGATTAACTTGGCGTAGAACCGGAGGGTGTCCCTGCAGTGCGGGCCCACGTCCGTGTTCTATCGCCCCAAGCAGGGAAGTCCATCACGGTGGTGATTGGTCTCCCCTGCGTTTTGGCTGGAAGGGGGTTGTGTTGGACTTGGGCCTTGTGGCAGGTTCACCCCTGAACTTTTTGCCTTAAATTATAGTGATTTCTGTCCTTTGCGCACTTTGACACTGTGGCGCAGTGTAAAGTGCGTGCTCTCCCTGAGTGCGTGTGTGAGATTGGCCTGCCCTCCCATAGGAATGCATGGGGAATGTCTGTGTCCCTGGTAGTTCCTGATGCGTGAGGTGTGCATGGTCAAGTTTGGTATGTGTGAACTCGGGGGAGTGAATGCTGCGAGATGGTGTATGCAGCATGTATGTGTCTAGAAGGGAAGCGCCATTTCTAGACATGGCTGTACGTGTGCTGTGAGGGTGCTGGCGTGTGATTGGCTGGAGCTGGCTGGGATGCCAGGCTCCAGGAAGTCTGTGTGGGTCTGCCCCGGTGGTGAGTGGGAGATTAGCATGAGTGATGTGTGGGAGGAGTGTACCTGTGTCCTGGATGGGCTGGGTTTTCCCCACACAATGCTGGCTCCGCCCCCCTGTGGTGTGACTGATGACCCAAGCCCTGCCAGTGAATAGAATGGGTGGTTGGGCCATCAAGAGTGCTCCAGAACCAGCTGCGACTGGTTCTGCCCCCACCCTGCACCTAAAGACAAAGGGAAAAGGTGTATAAAAGAGGGGCTGTGACCCCATAAAAATGTTCTTGTTTCTGGCTTGGATCTACCAGGGGCATGCTGCTGCTTGGGCCCAGGGGAAGGCTTGCCTCCCCTGGGCTCTGCCCAGCCCCTGGCTTACTGATGGACCCCTGAAGGACTGAATTGCTGACCTTTTCCCTCCTAGCGCAAGGAGCACTTCATTTGCCTTATAGCGCCTGGGAGCGCTTTATTCTGCCTCTAGCGCTTGGGAGCGCTCTATCTTGCCCTTAGCGCTGAAAGCGCTTTATTTTGCTTTGCAGGTGCCACCCTGCTTATGGCTGCCCACGGCGCATTTTGCAGATTTTCGGAGCGGGTGCCACCCCGCTTAGTTGCCCTTTAATGGACCTCTAGCGAGTGCCCACCTCGCTGTACAATTTAATTAAAGCCGGTGCCCACCCGGCATTGCCCCGTGTAATCACCGCCGCAGCCGCGGGCAAAACCGGAAGTCAGGCGGCATCGCGCCTGACTGTAGGCGGGACTTCCGGGTTGCTGAAGGAAGTCCCGCCCGCCGCCGTGCTCTGATTGGCCAGGGCGCCCGGCCGGAGAAGAGGAGCCCGGAGCCTTGAGGGCTCCACCTGCCAAGTCCCGGTCCCGAGATGGGGGACCGGGTGAAGATGCCCCTCCCCCCCTCCTGGAGCCGGATGTTGCGTGGTGGGACTCCCAGGAGTGAGGGGAGCCCCGGAGGCGGAGTCCTGCGCTGTCCCCGGAGAGGGGACACAGAGAGAAGGGACGCCCAGAGCCCGGTAAGGGGGGGGCCTCGGGGCTGTCCTGGTTGTTCTTCGAGCGGCCCCACATGATAGCGGGCCGCTCCAACGATATGGCCATACCTGTTTCCAGGGCACCATAGTAGTGTCACCTCCCTGAGCGGCCCCGAATGGCAGCGGGCCGCTCCCACGTTCCCAGAGCCCAGATGGCTCCCGTTCCTTGGGCAAGTGGCCTTCGAGCCTGAGAGGCTCCACCAGTGCGGGGGCATTATTATATTTTAGGAGCCAGAGTGCTCCAATGGGACCAGTTGTTTCTCGAGCCCTGAGAGGCTCCACCTTTTGCATATTTGTTTGCACAGCCTGTGAAGGGCTCCAACGTTTTGGGCGCAGTGTTCCTGAGGGGCTAGAGAGAGCCCCTGGCGATATTTGTTTCCAGTTGCCCAGCAATGGTATTTTGCTTTTAGGGACATGTACTTTGGGTTTTAGGAGTGAGGCGCACTCCTGCTTCATCCCTGGCCTTTCCCCAGCTGCGCAGCAGTTAGTGCCAGCTGCAGCGTTTAGGCCCCCTGTTCTGTCCCTCAGCTGCCCAGCAAGTAGTGGGCAGCTGCTACGTTTAGGTGTTGGCGCAGTGGCGCAACCTGGACCCTGGACTTTGATGTAAGTTCTGTGCTAATGTGATTTATGCGAAGTGTTCTTTGCTGCACCTCTGAATGTGTTGTTGATACATTATGTGCCCTGTTCCTTACACCGCTGAACGTGTGTCGATGCGTCATGTGTTCCTTACACCGCTGAATGTAGGTTCTGCATCATGTGTTTTGTCCCCAGGTCTATGCCCCTACTTGTATTGTGATACTGAGGTGGTTGTTCTTGCTCGTGCAGGTGGTGCTAGTAAGGTCCTGGTTCCCTGCGTGACCTGTTCCTAGGGTGGTTAGGATTGCGTAGGGGGGACTTACCAGTTACCAGTGGGTACTGGTTTTGTGCTTTATGTCCTATTTTGTGTTACAGTGATCTTCTGTTATAAGTGATCCCAAGGGCTTGATACTAAGCTTGCCCCCTGACCAGAGTCCCAGGACCAGTGGACTCTATGGTGCCTTCCCTGCCAAATTGATGGGACTTGTCTGATCTCCCTGGGCCCCTGGGGCCTCGCTGAAGTGTGCCTCGCTCGTTCCCCTCGGCAGCTCGTGCCGGCAGCCCATCCAAGCCTCGAGCAGCGCCGCTCTCCCCTGAACCGCGCCGCTTCGCTGGGTCGCCCGCATCCTGCCTCCCCCTCCTCTTCTGAGCCGCACACATTGGTCGCCCCAGAGAAACGCTTGTACCGTGCCGGCAGCCCGTCCAAGCCTCGAGCAGCGCCGCTCTCCCCTGAGCCGCGCCGCTTCGCTGGGTCGCCCGCTCAAGCTTACTAAGGAGGTCACTCGCATTATCCCGTGCAACCAGGACGGAAGGTACTGTCTGATAGGCTATGTTCTAAGTTCTAGGCCTACAAGTATTGTATTGTTACTTCTAAAAGTGCTGATTCCTGACAGTGGTCCAGGTGGCCCTGTCTTGTACATAATCCCTTGTAAATTCTGCCCGTGCCTCTGGCACATTGTAAAGTGTGTGTTCTATCTAATGTGTTTTGGTGTAATACAAAGGCTATTTTTATATAACCTTGTGTGGAGTTTCCTTTGTGGTGGGCCTTTGGTTGTTGTTGCTGGGGTGCGTGCGCAAATACTTAACTTACATCGCCTCCAAGTTTAGCCTTGCTGCTCGCGCCACGTTACCTAGAGGGTGAGCAGGGGTTATCTTGGCGTGTAACTCCCTTGCCCTGACTTGGGAGTGGTGGTCTCTGACTGACTTTGGCGAAAGCCCTGGCCAGCCAGGGATCCCATTTCCAACAGGGCACCCACACAAGTGAGGTATCCTTTTACTCGGGAGAACAAGGGGAACGCTGGGTGGTAGGACATTTTTGCCGGCACGGCGATCCCACGTCAAAAAGTTTGGAAAAGTGCTATTTTTACCTAATTTTAAGGTTTGCAAGGAGTTCTGGGTAGGAACACATTGGGGGACCGACGCATGCCATACCTCCCTGGACTCCCCCGGGTGTCTAGTTTTCAGAACTGTTTGGGTTTGCTACTTTCCAAAGAATACCACCGAGCCCCGGGCCAAAAACTCAGGTACCCCCCCCAAAAGAAATCAAGGTTATATTGCTTCAGGGTATTTTAAATTCACCACCGTACGATTTGGACCTTTTCCTGTTGCAGCCACTATGCCTACCCACGCAAGTGAGGTACCATTTTTATCGAGAGACCTGGGGGAACGCTGAGTGGGAGGTAATTTGTGTGAGCCCAGTGATGTCACACTTTCCCACACTAAAACGTGTGAAAAAACTGATTTTTTTCTGCTAAAATTGAGGTTTGCAAGGGATTCTGGGTAAAGGAACGTTGGAGGATCCACGCAAGCCATACCTCCTTGGAAGCCCCCGGGTGTCTACTTTTCAGAAATGTGTGGGTTTGGTAGGTTTCCCTAGATGGCCGTCTAGCACGGGGCCAGAAACCAGGTAACCCCTCTTGCAAAAGCTGGTGAATTTGTCAAGTCCATCAGCTTTTGCAAGAGGGGTTACCTGGGTTTTTGGCCCCGTGCGAGACAGCCATCTAGGGAAACCTACCAAACCCACACATTTCTGAAAAGTAGACACCCAGGGGCTTCCAAGGAGGTATGGCTTGCGTGGATCCTCCAACGTTCCTTTACGCAGAATCCCTTGCAAACCTCAATTTTAGCTGGAAAAAATCAGTTTTTTCACACGTTTTAGTGTGGGAAAGCGTGGCATCACTGGGCTCACACAAATTACCTCCCACCCAGCGTTTCCCAAGGTCTCCTGATAAAAATGGTACCTCACTTGCGTGGGTAGGCATAGTGGCTGCTATAGGAAATGGCCCAATTCTTACTGTGGAGACCAAAAAATTACCTTTAGCCAAACAATCTTATTTTTTGAGGGGGTCACCTGAGCTTTTGGCCCGGGGCTTGGCGGGCATCTTTGGAAACTACCAAACCCAAACAGTTCTGAGAACTAGACACCCGGGGGAGTCCAGGGAGGTATGGCATGCGTGGGTCCCCCAATGTTTTCCTACCCAGAAACCCCTGCAAACCTTAAATTTTGGTCAAAAAACCCACTTTTCCGTACTTTTTTGGGTGGGATCTCGCTGCCGGCACAAATGTCCTACCACCCAGTGTTTCCCTTGTTCTCCCGAGTAAAATGATACCTCACTTGTGTGGGTGGGCCAAAGGCATGTGACTAAGGCAGGGGGGCTTAATTTGTAAAACTTAAATACTACTTTTTTCAAAATTAAATGTTGGCGTGTTCTGCTTTGGGGCACCCACACAAGTGAGGTATCCTTTTACTCGGGTGAACAAGGGGAACTCTGGGTGGTAGGACATTTTTGCCGGCACTGTGTTCACACGCAAAAAAGTTTGGAAAAGTGCTATTTTTACCTAATTTTAAGGTTTGCAAGGAGTTCTGGGTAGGAAAACATTGGGGGACCCACGCATGCCATACCTCCCTGGACTCCCCCGGGTGTCTAGTTTTCAGAACTGTTTGGGTTTGCTACTTTCCAAAAATTACCACCGAGCCCTGGGCCAAAAACTCAGGTGCCCCCCCTAAAAATCAAAGTTATATTGCTTCAGGGTATTTTAAATTCACCACCGTACGATTTGGACCTTTTCCTGTTGCAGCCACTATGCCTACCCACGCAAGTGAGGTACTGTTTTTATCGGGAGACCTGGGGGAACGCTGGGTGGGAGGTAATTTGTGTAAGCCCAGTGATGCCACGCTTTCCCACACTAAAACTTGTGAAAATAATGATTTTTTTCTGCTAAAATTGAGGTTTGCAAGGGATTCTGGGTAAAGGAACGTTGAAGGATCCACGCAAGCCATACCTCCTTGTAAGCCCCCGGGTGTCTACTTTTCAGAAATGTGTGGGTTTGGTAGGTTTCCCTAGATGGCCGTCTAGCACGGGCCAGAAACCCAGGTAACCCCTCTTGCAAAAGCTGGTGAATTTGACAATGGTGACAATGTCAAGTCCATCAGCTTTTGCAAGAGGGGTTACCTGGGTTTTTGGCCCCGTGCGAGACAGCCATCTAGGGAAACCTACCAAACCCACACATTTCTGAAAAGTAGACACCCGGGGGCTTCCAAGGAGGTATGGCTTCCGTGGATCCTCCAACGTTACTTTACCCAGAATCCCTTGCAAACCTCAATTTTAGTTGGAAAAAATCAGTTTTTTCATACGTTTTAGTGTGGGAAAGCGTTGCATCACTGGGCTCACACAAATTACCTCCCATCCAGCATTCCCCAAGGTCTTCGGATAAAAATGGTACCTCACTTGCGTGGGTAGGCATAGTGGCTGCTATAGGAAAAGGCCCAATTCTTGCTGTGGAGACCAACAAATTACCTTTAGCCAAACAATCTTATTTTTTTAGGGGGTCTCCTGAGCTTTTGGCCCGGGGCTTGGCGGGCATCTTTGGAAACTACCAAACCCAAACAGTTCTGAGAACTAGACACCCGGGGGAGTCCAGGGAGGTATGGCATGCGTGGGTCCCCCAATGTTTTCCTACCCAGAAGCCCCTGCAAACCTTAAATTTTGGTCAAAAAACCCACTTTTCCGTACTTTTTTGGGTGGGATCTCGCTGCCGGCACAAATGTCCTACCACCCAGCGTTTCCCTTGTTCTCCCAAATAAAATGATACCTCACTTGTGTGGGTGGGCCAAAGGCATGTGACTAAGGCAGGGGGGCTTAATTTGTAAAACTTAAATACTACTTTTTTCAAAATTCATTTTTGGCGTGTTCTGCTTTGGGGCACCCACACAAGTGAGGTATCCTTTTACTCGGGAGAACAAGGGGAACGCTGGGTGGTAGGACATTTTTGCCGGCACGGCGATCCCACGTCAAAAAGTTTGGAAAAGTGCTATTTTTACCTAATTTTAAGGTTTGCAAGGAGTTCTGGGTAGGAACACATTGGGGGACCCACGCATGCCATAACCTCCCTGTACTCCCCCGGGTATCTAGTTTTCAGAACTGTTTGGGTTTGCTACTTTCCAAAGAATACCACCGAGCCCCGGACCAAAAACTCAGGTGCCCCCCCCCAAAAGAAATCAAGGTTATATTGCTTCAGGGTATTTTAAATTCACCACCGTACGATTTGGACCTTTTCCTGTTGCAGCCACTATGCCTACCCACGCAAGTGAGGTACCATTTTTATCGAGAGACCTGGGGGAACGCTGGGTGGGAGGTAATTTGTGTGAGCCCAGTGATGTCACACTTTCCCACACTAAAACGTGTGAAAAAACTGATTTTTTTCTGCTAAAATTGAGGTTTGCAAGGGATTCTGGGTAAAGGAACGTTGGAGGATCCACGCAAGCCATACCTCCTTGGAAGCCCCCGGGTGTCTACTTTTCAGAAATGTGTGGGTTTGGTAGGTTTCCCTAGATGGCCGTCTAGCACGGGGCCAGAAACCAGGTAACCCCTCTTGCAAAAGCTGGTGAATTTGTCAAGTCCATCAGCTTTTGCAAGAGGGGTTACCTGGGTTTTTGGCCCCGTGCGAGACAGCCATCTAGGGAAACCTACCAAACCCACACATTTCTGAAAAGTAGACACCCAGGGGCTTCCAAGGAGGTATGGCTTGCGTGGATCCTCCAACGTTCCTTTACGCAGAATCCCTTGCAAACCTCAATTTTAGCTGGAAAAAATCAGTTTTTTCACACGTTTTAGTGTGGGAAAGCGTGGCATCACTGGGCTCACACAAATTACCTCCCACCCAGCGTTCCCCAAGGTCTCCTGATAAAAATGGTACCTCACTTGCGTGGGTAGGCATAGTGGCTGCTATAGGAAATGGCCCAATTCTTACTGTGGAGACCAAAAAATTACCTTTAGCCAAACAATCTTATTTTTTGAGGGGGTCACCTGAGCTTTTGGCCCGGGGCTTGGCGGGCATCTTTGGAAACTACCAAACCCAAACAGTTCTGAGAACTAGACACCCGGGGGAGTCCAGGGAGGTATGGCATGCATGGGTCCCCCAATGTTTTCCTACCCAGAAACCCCTGCAAACCTTAAATTTTGGTCAAAAAACCCACTTTTCCGTACTTTTTTGGGTGGGATCTCGCTGCCGGCACAAATGTCCTACCACCCAGTGTTTCCCTTGTTCTCCTGAGTAAAATGATACCTCACTTGTGTGGGTGGGCCAAAGGCATGTGACTAAGGCAGGGGGGCTTAATTTGTAAAACTTAAATACTACTTTTTTCAAAATTAAATGTTGGCGTGTTCTGCTTTGGGGCACCCACACAAGTGAGGTATCCTTTTACTCGGGTGAACAAGGGGAACTCTGGGTGGTAGGACATTTTTGCCGGCACTGTGTTCCCACGCAAAAAAGTTTGGAAAAGTGCTATTTTTACCTAATTTTAAGGTTTGCAAGGAGTTCTGGGTAGGAAAACATTGGGGGACCCACGCATGCCATACCTCCCTGGACTCCCCCGGGTGTCTAGTTTTCAGAACTGTTTGTGTTTGCTACTTTCCAAAGAATACCACCGAGCCCCGGGCCAAAATCTCAGGTGCCCCCCCTAAAAATCAAAGTTATATTGCTTCAGGGTATTTTAAATTCACCACCGTACGATTTGGACCTTTTCCTGTTGCAGCCACTATGCCTACCCACGCAAGTGAGGTACTGTTTTTATCGGGAGACCTGGGGGAACGCTGGGTGGGAGGTAATTTGTGTAAGCCCAGTGATGCCACGCTTTCCCACACTAAAACTTGTGAAAATAATGATTTTTTTCTGCTAAAATTGAGGTTTGCAAGGGATTCTGGGTAAAGGAACGTTGAAGGATCCACGCAAGCCATACCTCCTTGTAAGCCCCCGGGTGTCTACTTTTCAGAAATGTTTGGGTTTGGTAGGTTTCCCTAGATGGCCGTCTAGCACGGGCCAGAAACCCAGGTAACCCCTCTTGCAAAAGCTGGTGAATTTGTCAAGTCCATCAGCTTTTGCAAGAGGGGTTACCTGGGTTTTTGGCCCCGTGCAAGACAGCCATCTAGGGAAACCTACCAAACCCACACATTTCTGAAAAGTAGACACCCAGGGGCTTCCAAGGAGGTATGGCTTGCGTGGATCCTCCAACGTTCCTTTACCCAGAATCTCTTGCAAACCTCAATTTTAGCTGGAAAAAATCAGTTTTTTCACACGTTTTAGTGTGGGAAAGCGTGGCATCACTGGGCTCACACAAATTACCTCCCACCCAGCGTTCCCCAAGGTCTCCTGATAAAAATGGTACCTCACTTGCGTGGGTAGGCATAGTGGCTGCTATAGGAAAAGGCCCAATTCTTACTGTGGAGACCAAAAAATTACCTTTAGCCAAACAATCTTATTTTTTGAGGGGGTCACCTGAGCTTTTGGCCCGGGGCTTGGCGTGCATCTTTGGAAACTACCAAACCCAAACAGTTCTGAGAACTAGACACCCGGGGGAGTCCAGGGAGGTATGGCATGCGTGGGTCCCCCAATGTTTTCCTACCCAGAAACCCCTGCAAACCTTAAATTTTGGTCAAAAAACCCACTTTTCCGTACTTTTTTGGGTGGGATCTCGCTGCCGGCACAAATGTCCTACCACCCAGCGTTTCCCTTGTTCTCCCGAGTAAAATGATACCTCACTTGTGTGGGTGGGCCAAAGGCATGTGACTAAGGCAGGGGGGCTTAATTTGTAAAACTTAAATACTACTTTTTTCAAAATTAAATGTTGGCGTGTTCTGCTTTGGGGCACCCACACAAGTGAGGTATCCTTTTACTCGGGTGAACAAGGGGAACTCTGGGTGGTAGGACATTTTTGCCGGCACTGTGTTCCCACGCAAAAAAGTTTGGAAAAGTGCTATTTTTACCTAATTTTAAGGTTTGCAAGGAGTTCTGGGTAGGAAAACATTGGGGGACCCACGCATGCCATACCTCCCTGGACTCCCCCGGGTGTCTAGTTTTTAGAACTGTTTGGGTTTGCTACTTTCCAAAGAATACCACCGAGCCCCTGGCCAAAAACTCAGGTGCCCCCCCTAAAAATCAAAGTTATATTGCTTCAGGGTATTTTAAATTCACCACCGTACGATTTGGACCTTTTCCTGTTGCAGCCACTATGCCTACCCACGCAAGTGAGGTACCGTTTTTATCGGGAGACCAGGGGGAACGCTGGGTGGGAGGTAATTTGTGTAAGCCCAGTGATGCCATGCTTTCCCACACTAAAATTGTGAAAATAATGGTTTTTTTCTGCTAAAATTGAGGTTTGCAAGGGATTCTGGGTAAAGGAACGTTGAAGGATCCACGCAAGCCATACCTCCTTGTAAGCCCCCGGGTGTCTACTTTTCAGAAATGTGTGGGTTTGGTAGGTTTCCCTAGATGGCCGTCTAGCACGGGCCAGAAACCCAGGTAACCCCTCTTGCAAAAGCTGGTGAATTTGACAATGGTGACAATGTCAAGTCCATCAGCTTTTGCAAGAGGGGTTACCTGGGTTTTTGGCCCCGTGCGAGACGGCCATCTAGGGAAACCTACCAAACCCACACATTTCTGAAAAGTAGACACCCGGGGGCTTCCAAGGAGGTATGGCTTCCGTGGATCCTCCAACGTTACTTTACCCAGAATCCCTTGCAAACCTCAATTTTAGTTGGAAAAAATCATTTTTTTCACACGTTTTAGTGTGGGAAAGCGTGGCATCACTGGGCTCACACAAATTACCTCCTATCCAGCATTCCCCAAGGTCTTCCGATAAAAATGGTACCTCACTTGCGTGGGTAGGCATAGTGGCTGCTATAGGAAAAGGCCCAATTCTTGCTGTGGAGACCAAAAAATTACCTTTAGCCAAACAATCTTATTTTTTGAGGGGGTCACCTGAGCTTTTGGCCCGGGGCTTGGCGGGCATCTTTGGAAACTACCAAACCCAAACAGTTCTGAGAACTAGACACCCGGGGGAGTCCAGGGAGGTATGGCATGCGTGGGTCCCCCAATGTTCTCCTACCCAGAAGCCCCTGCAAACCTTAAATTTTGGTCAAAAAACTCACTTTTCCGTACTTTTTTGGGTGGGATCTCGCTGCCGGCACAAATGTCCTACCACCCAGCGTTTCCCTTGTTCTCCCAAATAAAATGATACCTCACTTGTGTGTGTGGGCCAAAGGCATGTGACTAAGGCTGGGGGGCTTAATTTGTAAAACTTAAATACTACTTTTTTCAAAATTCATTTTTGGCGTGTTCTGCTTTGGGGCACCCACACAAGTGAGGTATCCTTTTACTCGGGAGAACAAGGGGAACGCTGGGTGGTAGGACATTTTTGCCGGCACGGCGATCCCACGCCAAAAAGTTTGGAAAAGTGCTATTTTTACCTAATTTTAAGGTTTGCAAGGAGTTCTGGGTAGGAACACATTGGGGGACCCACGCATGCCATAACCTCCCTGTACTCCCCCGGGTGTCTAGTTTTCAGAACTGTTTGGGTTTGCTACTTTCCAAAGAATACCACCGAGCCCCGGGCCAAAAACTCAGGTGCCCCCCCCCAAAAGAAATCAAGGTTATATTGCTTCAGGGTATTTTAAATTCACCACCGTACGATTTGGACCTTTTCCTGTTGCAGCCACTATGCCTACCCACGCAAGTGAGGTACCATTTTTATCGAGAGACCTGGGGGAACGCTGGGTGGGAGGTAATTTGTGTGAGCCCAGTGATGTCACACTTTCCCACACTAAAACGTGTGAAAAAACTGATTTCTTTCTGCTAAAATTGAGGTTTGCAAGGGATTCTGGGTAACGGAACGTTGGAGGATCCACGCAAGCCATACCTCCTTGGAAGCCCCCGGGTGTCTACTTTTCAGAAATGCGTGGGTTTGGTAGGTTTCCCTAGATGGCCGTCTAGCACGGGGCCAGAAACCAGGTAACCCCTCTTGAAAAAGCTGGTGAATTTGTCAAGTCCATCAGCTTTTGCAAGAGGGGTTACCTGGGTTTTTGGCCCCGTGCGAGACAGCCATCTAGGGAAACCTACCAAACCCACACATTTCTGAAAAGTAGACACCCAGGGGCTTCCAAGGAGGTATGGCTTGCATGGATCCTCCAACGTTCCTTTACGCAGAATCCCTTGCAAACCTCAATTTTAGCTGGAAAAAATCAGTTTTTTCACACGTTTTAGTGTGGGAAAGCGTGGCATCACTGGGCTCACACAAATTACCTCCCACCCAGCGTTCCCCAAGGTCTCCTGATAAAAATGGTACCTCACTTGCGTGGGTAGGCATAGTGGCTGCTATAGGAAATGGCCCAATTCTTACTGTGGAGACCAAAAAATTACCTTTAGCCAAACAATCTTATTTTTTGAGGGGGTCACCTGAGCTTTTGGCCCGGGGCTTGGCGGGCATCTTTGGAAACTACCAAACCCAAACAGTTCTGAGAACTAGACACCCGGGGGAGTCCAGGGAGGTATGGCATGCATGGGTCCCCCAATGTTTTCCTACCCAGAAACCCCTGCAAACCTTAAATTTTGGTCAAAAAACCCACTTTTCCGTACTTTTTTGGGTGGGATCTCGCTGCCGGCACAAATGTCCTACCACCCAGTGTTTCCCTTGTTCTCCTGAGTAAAATGATACCTCACTTGTGTGGGTGGGCCAAAGGCATGTGACTAAGGCAGGGGGGCTTAATTTGTAAAACTTAAATACTACTTTTTTCAAAATTAAATGTTGGCGTGTTCTGCTTTGGGGCACCCACACAAGTGAGGTATCCTTTTACTCGGGTGAACAAGGGGAACTCTGGGTGGTAGGACATTTTTGCCGGCACTGTGTTCCCACGCAAAAAAGTTTGGAAAAGTGCTATTTTTACCTAATTTTAAGGTTTGCAAGGAGTTCTGGGTAGGAAAACATTGGGGGACCCACGCATGCCATACCTCCCTGGACTCCCCCGGGTGTCTAGTTTTCAGAACTGTTTGTGTTTGCTACTTTCCAAAGAATACCACCGAGCCCCGGGCCAAAATCTCAGGTGCCCCCCCTAAAAATCAAAGTTATATTGCTTCAGGGTATTTTAAATTCACCACCGTACGATTTGGACCTTTTCCTGTTGCAGCCACTATGCCTACCCACGCAAGTGAGGTACTGTTTTTATCGGGAGACCTGGGGGAACGCTGGGTGGGAGGTAATTTGTGTAAGCCCAGTGATGCCACGCTTTCCCACACTAAAACTTGTGAAAATAATGATTTTTTTCTGCTAAAATTGAGGTTTGCAAGGGATTCTGGGTAAAGGAACGTTGAAGGATCCACGCAAGCCATACCTCCTTGTAAGCCCCCGGGTGTCTACTTTTCAGAAATGTTTGGGTTTGGTAGGTTTCCCTAGATGGCCGTCTAGCACGGGCCAGAAACCCAGGTAACCCCTCTTGCAAAAGCTGGTGAATTTGTCAAGTCCATCAGCTTTTGCAAGAGGGGTTACCTGGGTTTTTGGCCCCGTGCAAGACAGCCATCTAGGGAAACCTACCAAACCCACACATTTCTGAAAAGTAGACACCCAGGGGCTTCCAAGGAGGTATGGCTTGCGTGGATCCTCCAACGTTCCTTTACCCAGAATCTCTTGCAAACCTCAATTTTAGCTGGAAAAAATCAGTTTTTTCACACGTTTTAGTGTGGGAAAGCGTGGCATCACTGGGCTCACACAAATTACCTCCCACCCAGCGTTCCCCAAGGTCTCCTGATAAAAATGGTACCTCACTTGCGTGGGTAGGCATAGTGGCTGCTATAGGAAAAGGCCCAATTCTTACTGTGGAGACCAAAAAATTACCTTTAGCCAAACAATCTTATTTTTTGAGGGGGTCACCTGAGCTTTTGGCCCGGGGCTTGGCGTGCATCTTTGGAAACTACCAAACCCAAACAGTTCTGAGAACTAGACACCCGGGGGAGTCCAGGGAGGTATGGCATGCGTGGGTCCCCCAATGTTTTCCTACCCAGAAACCCCTGCAAACCTTAAATTTTGGTCAAAAAACCCACTTTTCCGTACTTTTTTGGGTGGGATCTCGCTGCCGGCACAAATGTCCTACCACCCAGCGTTTCCCTTGTTCTCCCGAGTAAAATGATACCTCACTTGTGTGGGTGGGCCAAAGGCATGTGACTAAGGCAGGGGGGCTTAATTTGTAAAACTTAAATACTACTTTTTTCAAAATTAAATGTTGGCGTGTTCTGCTTTGGGGCACCCACACAAGTGAGGTATCCTTTTACTCGGGTGAACAAGGGGAACTCTGGGTGGTAGGACATTTTTGCCGGCACTGTGTTCCCACGCAAAAAAGTTTGGAAAAGTGCTATTTTTACCTAATTTTAAGGTTTGCAAGGAGTTCTGGGTAGGAAAACATTGGGGGACCCACGCATGCCATACCTCCCTGGACTCCCCCGGGTGTCTAGTTTTTAGAACTGTTTGGGTTTGCTACTTTCCAAAGAATACCACCGAGCCCCTGGCCAAAAACTCAGGTGCCCCCCCTAAAAATCAAAGTTATATTGCTTCAGGGTATTTTAAATTCACCACCGTACGATTTGGACCTTTTCCTGTTGCAGCCACTATGCCTACCCACGCAAGTGAGGTACCGTTTTTATCGGGAGACCAGGGGGAACGCTGGGTGGGAGGTAATTTGTGTAAGCCCAGTGATGCCATGCTTTCCCACACTAAAATTGTGAAAATAATGGTTTTTTTCTGCTAAAATTGAGGTTTGCAAGGGATTCTGGGTAAAGGAACGTTGAAGGATCCACGCAAGCCATACCTCCTTGTAAGCCCCCGGGTGTCTACTTTTCAGAAATGTGTGGGTTTGGTAGGTTTCCCTAGATGGCCGTCTAGCACGGGCCAGAAACCCAGGTAACCCCTCTTGCAAAAGCTGGTGAATTTGACAATGGTGACAATGTCAAGTCCATCAGCTTTTGCAAGAGGGGTTACCTGGGTTTTTGGCCCCGTGCGAGACGGCCATCTAGGGAAACCTACCAAACCCACACATTTCTGAAAAGTAGACACCCGGGGGCTTCCAAGGAGGTATGGCTTCCGTGGATCCTCCAACGTTACTTTACCCAGAATCCCTTGCAAACCTCAATTTTAGTTGGAAAAAATCATTTTTTTCACACGTTTTAGTGTGGGAAAGCGTGGCATCACTGGGCTCACACAAATTACCTCCTATCCAGCATTCCCCAAGGTCTTCCGATAAAAATGGTACCTCACTTGCGTGGGTAGGCATAGTGGCTGCTATAGGAAAAGGCCCAATTCTTGCTGTGGAGACCAAAAAATTACCTTTAGCCAAACAATCTTATTTTTTGAGGGGGTCACCTGAGCTTTTGGCCCGGGGCTTGGCGGGCATCTTTGGAAACTACCAAACCCAAACAGTTCTGAGAACTAGACACCCGGGGGAGTCCAGGGAGGTATGGCATGCGTGGGTCCCCCAATGTTCTCCTACCCAGAAGCCCCTGCAAACCTTAAATTTTGGTCAAAAAACTCACTTTTCCGTACTTTTTTGGGTGGGATCTCGCTGCCGGCACAAATGTCCTACCACCCAGCGTTTCCCTTGTTCTCCCAAATAAAATGATACCTCACTTGTGTGTGTGGGCCAAAGGCATGTGACTAAGGCTGGGGGGCTTAATTTGTAAAACTTAAATACTACTTTTTTCAAAATTCATTTTTGGCGTGTTCTGCTTTGGGGCACCCACACAAGTGAGGTATCCTTTTACTCGGGAGAACAAGGGGAACGCTGGGTGGTAGGACATTTTTGCCGGCACGGCGATCCCACGCCAAAAAGTTTGGAAAAGTGCTATTTTTACCTAATTTTAAGGTTTGCAAGGAGTTCTGGGTAGGAACACATTGGGGGACCCACGCATGCCATAACCTCCCTGTACTCCCCCGGGTGTCTAGTTTTCAGAACTGTTTGGGTTTGCTACTTTCCAAAGAATACCACCGAGCCCCGGGCCAAAAACTCAGGTGCCCCCCCCCAAAAGAAATCAAGGTTATATTGCTTCAGGGTATTTTAAATTCACCACCGTACGATTTGGACCTTTTCCTGTTGCAGCCACTATGCCTACCCACGCAAGTGAGGTACCATTTTTATCGAGAGACCTGGGGGAACGCTGGGTGGGAGGTAATTTGTGTGAGCCCAGTGATGTCACACTTTCCCACACTAAAACGTGTGAAAAAACTGATTTCTTTCTGCTAAAATTGAGGTTTGCAAGGGATTCTGGGTAACGGAACGTTGGAGGATCCACGCAAGCCATACCTCCTTGGAAGCCCCCGGGTGTCTACTTTTCAGAAATGCGTGGGTTTGGTAGGTTTCCCTAGATGGCCGTCTAGCACGGGGCCAGAAACCAGGTAACCCCTCTTGAAAAAGCTGGTGAATTTGTCAAGTCCATCAGCTTTTGCAAGAGGGGTTACCTGGGTTTTTGGCCCCGTGCGAGACAGCCATCTAGGGAAACCTACCAAACCCACACATTTCTGAAAAGTAGACACCCAGGGGCTTCCAAGGAGGTATGGCTTGCATGGATCCTCCAACGTTCCTTTACGCAGAATCCCTTGCAAACCTCAATTTTAGCTGGAAAAAATCAGTTTTTTCACACGTTTTAGTGTGGGAAAGCGTGGCATCACTGGGCTCACACAAATTACCTCCCACCCAGCGTTCCCCAAGGTCTCCTGATAAAAATGGTACCTCACTTGCGTGGGTAGGCATAGTGGCTGCTATAGGAAATGGCCCAATTCTTACTGTGGAGACCAAAAAATTACCTTTAGCCAAACAATCTTATTTTTTGAGGGGGTCACCTGAGCTTTTGGCCCGGGGCTTGGCGGGCATCTTTGGAAACTACCAAACCCAAACAGTTCTGAGAACTAGACACCCAGGGGAGTCCAGGGAGGTATGGCATGCGTGGGTCCCCCAATGTTTTCCTACCCAGAAACCCCTGCAAACCTTAAATTTTGGTCAAAAAACCCACTTTTCCGTACTTTTTTGGGTGGGATCTCGCTGCCGGCACAAATGTCCTACCACCCAGTGTTTCCCTTGTTCTCCTGAGTAAAATGATACCTCACTTGTGTGGGTGGGCCAAAGGCATGTGACTAAGGCACTGGGGCTTAATTTGTAAAACTTAAATACTACTTTTTTCAAAATTAAATGTTGGCGTGTTCTGCTTTGGGGCACCCACACAAGTGAGGTATCCTTTTACTCGGGTGAACAAGGGGAACTCTGGGTGGTAGGACATTTTTGCCGGCACTGTGTTCCCACGCAAAAAAGTTTGGAAAAGTGCTATTTTTACCTAATTTTAAGGTTTGCAAGGAGTTCTGGGTAGGAAAACATTGGGGGACCCACGCATGCCATACCTCCCTGGACTCCCCCGGGTGTCTAGTTTTCAGAACTGTTTGGGTTTGCTACTTTCCAAAGAATACCACCGAGCCCCGGGCCAAAAACTCAGGTGCCCACCCTAAAAATCAAAGTTATATTGCTTCAGGGTATTTTAAATTCACCACCGTACGATTTGGACCTTTTCCTGTTGCAGCCACTATGCCTACCCACACAAGTGAGGTACTGTTTTTATCGGGAGACCTGGGGGAACGCTGGGTGGGAGGTAATTTGTGTAAGCCCAGTGATGCCACGCTTTCCCACACTAAAACTTGTGAAAATAATGATTTTTTCCAGCTAAAATTGAGGTTTGCAAGGGATTCTGGGTAAAGGAACGTTGAAGGATCCACGCAAGCCATACCTCCTTGTAAGCCCCCGGGTGTCTACTTTTCAGAAATGTTTGGGTTTGGTAGGTTTCCCTAGATGGCCGTCTAGCACGGGCCAGAAACCCAGGTAACCCCTCTTGCAAAAGCTGGTGAATTTGACAATGGTGACAATGTCAAGTCCATCAGCTTTTGCAAGAGGGGTTACCTGGGTTTTTGGCCCCGTGCGAGACAGCCATCTAGGGAAACCTACCAAACCCACACATTTCTGAAAAGTAGACACCCGCGGGCTTCCAAGGAGGTATGGCTTCCGTGGATCCTCCAACGTTACTTTACCCAGAATCCCTTGCAAACCTCAATTTTAGTTGGAAAAAATCAGTTTTTTCACACGTTTTAGTGTGGGAAAGCGTGGCATCACTGGGCTCACACAAATTACCTCCCATCCAGCATTCCCCAAGGTCTTCCGATAAAAATGGTACCTCACTTGCGTGGGTAGGCATAGTGGCTGCTATAGGAAAAGGCCCAATTCTTGCTGTGGAGACCAAAAAATTACCTTTAGCCAAACAATCTTATTTTTTGAGGGGGTCACCTGAGCTTTTGGCCCGGGGCTTGGCGGGCATCTTTGGAAACTACCAAACCCAAACAGTTCTGAGAACTAGACACCCGGGGGAGTCCAGGGAGGTATGGCATGCGTGGGTCCCCCAATGTTTTCCTACCCAGAAGCCCCTGCAAACCTTAAATTTTGGTCAAAAAACCCACTTTTCCGTACTTTTTTGGGTGGGATCTCGCTGCCGGCACAAATGTCCTACCACCCAGCGTTTCCCTTGTTCTCCCAAATAAAATGATACCTCACTTGTGTAGGTGGGCCAAAGGCATGTAACTAAGGCAGGGGGGCTTAATTTGTAAAACTTAAATACTACTTTTTTCAAAATTCATTTTTGGCGTGTTCTGCTTTGGGGCACCCACACAAGTGAGGTATCCTTTTACTCGGGAGAACAAGGGGAACGCTGGGTGGAAGGACATTTTTGCCGGCACGGCGATCCCACGTCAAAAGGTTTGGAAAAGTGCTATTTTTACCTAATTTTAAGGTTTGCAAGGAGTTCTGGGTAGGAACACATTGGGGGACCCACGCATGCCATACCTCCCTGGACTCCCCCGGGTGTCTAGTTTTCAGAACTGTTTGGGTTTGCTACTTTCCAAAGAATACCACCGAGCCCCGGGCCAAAAACTCAGGTGCCCCCCCAAAAGAAATCAAGGTTATATTGCTTCAGGGTATTTTAAATTCACCACCGTACGATTTGGACCTTTTCCTGTTGCAGCCACTATGCCTACCCACGCAAGTGAGGTACCATTTTTATCAAGAGACCTGGGGGAACGCTGGGTGGGAGGTAATTTGTGTGAGCCCAGTGATGTCATGCTTTCCCACACTAAAACGTGTGAAAAAACTGACTTTTTTTCTGCTAAAATTGAGGTTTGCAAGGGATTCTGGGTAAAGGAACGTTGGAGGATCCACGCAAGCCATACCTCCTTGGAAGCCCCCGGGTGTCTACTTTTCAGAAATGTGTGGGTTTGGTAGGTTTCCCTAGATGGCCGTCTAGCACGGGGCCAGAAACCAGGTAACCCCTCTTGCAAAAGCTGGTGAATTTGTCAAGTCCATCAGCTTTTGCAAGAGGGGTTACCTGGGTTTTTGGCCCCGTGCAAGACAGCCATCTAGGGAAACCTACCAAACCCACACATTTCTGAAAAGTAGACACCCAGGGGCTTCCAAGGAGGTATGGCTTGCGTGGATCCTCCAACGTTCCTTTACCCAGAATCCCTTGCAAAACTCAATTTTAGCTGGAAAAAATCAGGTTTTTTCACACGTTTTAGTGTGGGAAAGCGTGGCATCACTGGGCTCACACAAATTACCTCCCACCCAGCGTTCCCCAAGGTCTCCTGATAAAAATGGTACCTCACTTGCGTGGGTAGGCATAGTGGCTGCTATAGGAAAAGGCCCAATTCTTACTGTGGAGACCAAAAAATTACCTTTAGCCAAACAATCTTATTTTTTGAGGGGGTCACCTGAGCTTTTTTTCCCGGGGCTTGGCGGGCATCTTTGGAAACTACCAAACCCAAACAGTTCTGAGAACTAGACACCCGGGGGAGTCCAGGGAGGTATGGCATGCGTGGGTCCCCCAATGTTTTCCTACCCAGAAACCCCTGCAAACCTTAAATTTTGGTCAAAAAACCCACTTTTCCGTACTTTTTTGGGTGGGATCTCGCTGCCGGCACAAATGTCCTACCACCCAGCGTTTCCCTTGTTCTCCCGAGTAAAATGATACCTCACTTGTGTGGGTGGGCCAAAGGCATGTGACTAAGGCAGGGGGGCTTAATTTGTAAAACTTAAATACTACTTTTTTTCAAAATTAAATGTTGGCGTGTTCTGCTTTGGGGCACCCACACAAGTGAGGTATCCTTTTACTCGGGTGAACAAGGGGAACTCTGGGTGGTAGGACATTTTTGCCGGCACTGTGTTCCCACGCAAAAAAGTTTGGGAAAGTGCTATTTTTACCTAATTTTAAGGTTTGCAATGAGTTCTGGGTAGGAAAACATTGGGGGACCCACGCATGCCATACCTCCCTGGACTCCCCCGGGTGTCTAGTTTTTAGAACTGTTTGGGTTTGCTACTTTCCAAAGAATACCACTGAGCCCCGGGCCAAAAACTCAGGTGCCCCCCCTAAAAATCAAAGTTATATTGCTTCAGGGTATTTTAAATTCACCACCGTACGATTTGGACCTTTTCCTGTTGCAGCCACTATGCCTACCCACGCAAGTGAGGTACCGTTTTTATCGGGAGACCAGGGGGAACGCTGGGTGGGAGGTAATTTGTGTAAGCCCAGTGATGCCACGCTTTCCCACACTAAAACTTGTGAAAATAATGATTTTTTTTCTGCTAAAATTGAGGTTTGCAGGGATTCTGGGTAAAGGAACGTTGAAGGATCCACGCAAGCCATACCTCCTTGTAAGCCCCCGGGTGTCTACTTTTCAGAAATGTGTGGGTTTGGTAGGTTTCCCTAGATGGCCGTCTAGCACGGACCAGAAACCCAGGTAACCCCTCTTGCAAAAGCTGGTGAATTTGACAATGGTGACAATGTCAAGTCCATCAGCTTTTGCAAGAGGGGTTACCTGGGTTTTTGGCCCCGTGCGAGACAGCCATCTAGGGAAACCTACCAAACCCACACATTTCTGAAAAGTAGACACCTGGGGGCTTCCAAGGAGGTATGGCTTCCGTGGATCCTCCAACGTTACTTTACCCAGAATCCCTTGCAAACCTCAATTTTAGTTGGAGAAAATCAGTTTTTTCACACGTTTTAGTGTGGGAAAGCGTGGCATCACTGGGCTCACACAAATTACCTCCCATCCAGCATTCCCCAAGGTCTTCCGATAAAAATGGTACCTCACTTGCGTGGGTAGGCATAGTGGCTGGTATAGGAAAAGGCCCAATTCTTGCTGTGGAGACCAAACAATTACCTTTAGCCAAACAATCTTATTTTTTGAGGGGGTCACCTGAGCTTTTGGCCCGGGGCTTGGCGGGCATCTTTGGAAACTACCAAACCCAAACAGTTCTGAGAACTAGACACCCGGGGGAGTCCAGGGAGGTATGGCATGCGTGGGTCCCCCAATGTTTTCCTACCCAGAAGCCCCTGCAAACCTTAAATTTTGGTCAAAAAACCCACTTTTCCGTACTTTTTTGGGTGGGATCTCGCTGCCGGCACAAATGTCCTACCACCCAGCGTTTCCCTTGTTCTCCCAAATAAAATGATACCTCACTTGTGTGGGTGGGCCAAAGGCATGTGACTAAGGCAGGGGGGCTTAATTTGTAAAACTTAAATACTACTTTTTTCAAAATTCATTTTTGGCGTGTTCTGCTTTGGGGCACCCACACAAGTGAGGTATCCTTTTACTCGGGAGAACAAGGGGAACGCTGGGTGGTAGGACATTTTTTCCGGCATGGCGATCCCACGTCAAAAAGTTTGGAAAAGTGCTATTTTTACCTAATTTTAAGGTTTGCAAGGAGTTCTGGGTAGGAACACATTGGGGGACCCATGCATGCCATACCTCCCTGGACTCCCCCGGGTGTCTAGTTTTCAGAACTGTTTGGGTTTGCTACTTTCCAAAGAATACCACCGAGCCCCGGGCCAAAAACTCAGGTGCCCCCCCCAAAAGAAATCAAGGTTATATTGCTTCAGGGTATTTTAAATTCACCACCGTACGATTTGGACCTTTTCCTGTTGCAGCCACTATGCCTACCCACGCAAGTGAGGTACCATTTTTATCGAGAGACCTGGGGGAACGCTGGGTGGGAGGTAATTTGTGTGAGCCCAGTGATGTCACGCTTTCCCACACTAAAACGTGTGAAAAAACTGATTTTTTTCTGCTAAAATTGAGGTTTGCAAGGGATTCTGGGTAAAGGAACGTTGGAGGATCCACGCAAGCCATACCTCCTTGGAAGCCCCCGGGTGTCTACTTTTCAGAAATGTGTGGGTTTGGTAGGTTTCCCTAGATGGCCGTCTAGCACGGGGCCAGAAACCAGGTAACCCCTCTTGCAAAAGCTGGTGAATTTGTCAAGTCCATCAGCTTTTGCAAGAGGGGTTACCTGGGTTTTTGGCCCCGTGCGAGACAGCCATCTAGGGAAACCTACCAAACCCACACATTTCTGAAAAGTAGACACCCAGGGGCTTCCAAGGAGGTATGGCTTGCGTGTATCCTCCAACGTTCCTTTACCCAGAATCCCTTGCAAACCTCAATTTTAGCTAGAAAAAATCAGTTTTTTCACACGTTTTAGTGTGGGAAAGCGTGGCATCACTGGGCTCACACAAATTACCTCCCACCCAGCGTTCCCCAAGGTCTCCTGATAAAAATGGTACCTCACTTGCGTGGGTAGGCATAGTGGCTGCTATAGGAAAAGGCCCAATTCTTACTGTGGAGACCAAAAAATTACCTTTAGCCAAACAATCTTATTTTTTGAGGGGGTCACCTGAGCTTTTGGCCCGGGGCTTGGCGGGCATCTTTGGAAACTACCAAATCCAAACAGTTCTGAGAACTAGACACCCGGGGGAGTCCAGGGAGGTATAGCATGCGTGGGTCCCCCAATGTTTTCTTACCCAGAAACCCCTGCAAACCTTAAATTTTGGTCAAAAAACCCACTTTTCCGTACTTTTTTGGGTGGGATCTCGCTGCCGGCACAAATGTCCTACCACCCAGCGTTTCCCTTGTTCTCCCGAGTAAAATGATACCTCACTTGTGTGGGTGGGCCAAA
Organism: Lissotriton helveticus; assembly: GCF_964261635.1. NCBI lineage: Eukaryota > Metazoa > Chordata > Amphibia > Caudata > Salamandridae > Lissotriton > Lissotriton helveticus. The sequence goes on from NC_136057.1 coordinate 1,509,851,439, forward strand.
GGCATGTGACTAAGGCAGGGGGGCTTAATTTGTAAAACTTAAATACTACTTTTTTCAAAATTAAATGTTGGCGTGTTCTGCTTTGGGGCACCCACACAAGTGAGGTATCCTTTTACTCGGGTGAACAAGGGGAACTCTGGGTGGTAGGACATTTTTGCCGGCACTGTGTTCCCACGCAAAAAAGTTTGGAAAAGTGCTATTTTTTACCTAATTTTAAGGTTTGCAAGGAGTTCTGGGTAGGAAAACATTGGGGGACCCACGCATGCCATACCTCCCTGGACTCCCCCGGGTGTCTAGTTTTCAGAACTGTTTGGGTTTGCTACTTTCCAAAGAATACCACCGAGCCCCGGGCCAAAAACTCAGGTGCCCCCCCCTAAAAATCAAAGTTATATTGCTTCAGGGTATTTTAAATTCACCACCGTACGATTTGGACCTTTTCCTGTTGCAGCCACTATGCCTACCCACGCAAGTGAGGTACCGTTTTTATCGGGAGACCTGGGGGAACGCTGGATGGGAGGTAATTTGTGTAAGCCCAGTGATGCCACGCTTTCCCACACTAAAACTTGTGAAAATAATGATTTTTTTCTGCTAAAATTGAGGTTTGCAAGGGATTCTGGGTAAAGGAACGTTAAAGGATCCACGCAAGCCATACCTCCTTGTAAGCCCCCGGGTGTCTACTTTTCAGAAATGTGTGGGTTTGGTAGGTTTCCCTAGATGGCCGTCTAGCACGGGCCAGAAACCCAGGTAACCCCTCTTGCAAAAGCTGGTGAATTTGACAATGGTGACAATGTCAAGTCCATCAGCTTTTGCAAGAGGGGTTACCTGGGTTTTTGGCCCCGTGCGAGACAGCCATCTAGGGAAACCTACCAAACCCACACATTTCTGAAAAGTAGACACCCGGGGGCTTCCAAGGAGGTATGGCTTCCGTGGATCCTCCAACGTTACTTTACCCAGAATCCCTTGCAAACCTCAATTTTAGTTGGAAAAAATCAGTTTTTTCACACGTTTTAGTGTGGGAAAGCGTGGCATCACTGGGCTCACACAAATTACCTCCCATCCAGCATTCCCCAAGGTCTTCCGATAAAAATGGTACCTCACTTGCGTGGGTAGGCATAGTGGCTGCTATAGGAAAAGGCCCAATTCTTGCTGTGGAGACCAAAAAATTACCTTTAGCCAAACAATCTTATTTTTTGAGGGGGTCACCTGAACTTTTGGCCCGGGGCTTGGCGGGCATCTTTGGAAACTACCAAACCCAAACAGTTCTGAGAACTAGACACCCGGGGGAGTCCAGGGAGGTATGGCATGCGTGGGTCCCCCAATGTTTTCCTACCCAGAAGCCCCTGCAAACCTTAAATTTTGGTTAAAAAAAACCACTTTTCCGTACTTTTTTATGTGGGATCTCGCTGCCGGCACAAATGTCCTACCACCCAGCGTTTCCCTTGTTCTCCCAAATAAAATGATACCTCACTTGTGTGGGTGGGCCAAAGGCACGTGACTAAGGCAGGGGGGCTTAATTTGTAAAACTTAAATACTACTTTTTTCAAAATTCATTTTTGGCGTGTTCTGCTTTGGGGCACCCACACAAGTGAGGTATCCTTTTACTCGGGAGAACAAGGGGAATGCTGGGTGGTAGGACATTTTTGCCGGCACGGCGATCCCACGTCAAAATGTTTGGAAAAGTGCTATTTTTACCTAATTTTAAGGTTTGCAAGGAGTTCTGGGTAGGAACACATTGGGGGACCCACGCATGCCATACCTCCCTGGACTCCCCCGGGTGTCTAGTTTTCAGAACTGTTTGGGTTTGCTACTTTCCAAAGAATACCACCGAGCCCCGGGCCAAAAACTCAGGTGCCCCCCCCAAAAGAAATCAAGGTTATATTGCTTTAGGGTATTTTAAATTCACCACCGTACGATTTGGACCTTTTCCTGTTGCAGCCACTATGCCTACCCACGCAAGTGAGGTACCATTTTTATTGAGAGACCTGTGGGAACGCTGGGTGGGAGGTAATTTGTGTGAGCCCAGTGATGTCACGCTTTCCCACACTAAAACGTGTGAAAAAACTGATTTTTTTTCTGCTAAAATTGAGGTTTGCAAGGGATTCTGGGTAAAGGAACGTTAGAGGATCCACGCAAGCCATACCTCCTTGGAAGCCCCGGGGTGTCTACTTTTCAGAAATGTGTGGGTTTGGTAGGTTTCCCTAGATGGCCGTCTAGCACGGGGCCAGAAACCAGGTAACCCCTCTTGCAAAAGCTGGTGAATTTGTCAAGTCCATCAGCTTTTGCAAGAGGGGTTACCTGGGTTTTTGGCCCCGTGCGAGACAGCCATCTAGGGAAACCTACCAAACCCACACATTTCTGAAAAGTAGACACCCAGGGGCTTCCAAGGAGGTATGGCTTGCGTGGATCCTCCAACGTTCCTTTACCCAGAATCCCTTGCAAACCTCAATTTTAGCTGGAAAAAATCAGTTTTTTTCACACGTTTTAGTGTGGGAAAGCGTGGCATCACTGGGCTCACACAAATTACCTCCCACCCAGTGTTCCCCAAGGTCTCCTGATAAAAATGGTACCTCACTTGCGTGGGTAGGCATAGTGGCTGCTATAGGAAAAGGCCCAATTCTTACTGTGGAGACCAAAAAATTACCTTTAGCCAAACAATCTTATTTTTTGAGGGGGTCACCTGAGCTTTTGGCCCGGGGCTTGGCGGGCATCTTTGGAAACTACCAAACCCAAACAGTTCTGAGAACTAGACACCCGGGGGAGTCCAGGGAGGTATGGCATGCGTGGGTCCCCCAATGTTTTCCTACCCAGAAACCCCTGCAAACCTTACATTTTGGTCAAAAAACCCACTTTTCCGTACTTTTTTGGGTGGGATCTCGCTGCCGGCACAAATGTCCTACCACCCAGCGTTTCCCTTGTTCTCCCGAGTAAAATGATACCTCACTTGTGTGGGTGGGCCAAAGGCATGTGTCTAAGGCAGGGGGGCTTAATTTGTAAAACTTAAATACTACTTTTTTCAAAATTAAATTTTGGCGTGTTCTGCTTTGGGGCACCCACACAAGTGAGGTATCCTTTTACTCGGGAGAACAAGGGTAACGCTGGGTGGTAGGACATTTTTGCCGGCACGGGGATCCCACGTCAAAAAGTTTGGAAAAGTGCTATTTTTACCTAATTTTAAGGTTGGCAAGGAGTTCTGGGTAGGAAAACACTGGGGGACCCGCGCATGCTAAACCTCCCTGGACTCCCCCGGGTGTCTAGTTTTCAGAACTGTTTGGGTTTGCTACTTTCCAAAGAATACCACCGAGCCCCGAGCCAAAAACTCAGGTGCCCCCCCCAAAATCAAGGTAGTTTTGCAATAGGGTATTGTAAATTCACCACCGTACAATTTGAACCGTTTCCTGTTGCAGCCACTATGTCTATCCACGCAAGTGAGGTATCATTTTTTTCAGGAGACCTAGGGGAACGCTGGGTGGGTGGAAATTTGTTGATCCACGCAGATTCCAGAACTTTCCACCACAGAAATGTGAGGAAAATGTGTTTTTTTTGTCAAGTTTTTCGGTCTGCCAGGGATTCTGGGTAACAGAACCTGGTGGGAGGCAGTCGAGTCACCCCATCCTGAATTCCCCTGGGTGTCTAATTTCAAAAATGTATAGGTTTGCTAGGTTTCCCTAGGTGCTGGCAGAGCTACGGCGCAAAAACAAAAGGTAGTCTTTTTGTCCAAAACATGCTAGATTTCACTGGGAACTTGAGGTGCGACCATGTTGCGTTTTGCGCTGTTTCATGTCACAGCCACTATGCCTACCCACGCAAGTGAGGTACCATTTCTTTCGGGAGACCTGGGGGAACGCTGGGTGGGTGGAAATTTGTTGATCCACGCAGATTCCAGAACTATCCACCACAGAAATGTGAGGAAAATGTGGGTTTTTTTGTCAAATATTTAGGTTTGCAAGGGACTCTGGGTAACTAAACCTGGGGGTAGGCAGACGAGTCACACCATCCTGAATTCCCCTGGGTGTCTAGTTTTCAAAAATGTATAGGTTTGCTAGGTTTCCCTAGGTGCTGGCAGAGCTACGGCGCAAAAACAAAAGGTAGTCTTTTTGTCCAAAACGTGCTAGATTTCACTGGGAAATTGAGGTGCGGCCATGTTGCGTTTTGCGTGGTTTCATGTCGCAGCCACTATGCCTACCCACGCAAGTGAGGTACCATTTTTTTCGGGAGACCTGGTGGAACGCTGGGTGGGTGGAAATGTGTTGATCCACGCAGATTCCAGAACTTTCCACCACAGAAATGTGAAGAAAATGTGTTTTTTTGGTCAAATTTTTAGGTGTGCAAGGGATTCTGGGTAACTAAAACTGGGGGTAGGCAGACGAGTCACCCCATCCTGAATTTCCCTGGGTGTCTAGTTTTCAAAAATGTATAGGTTTGCTAAGTTTCCCTAGGTGCTGGCAGAGCTACGGTGCAAAAACGAAAGGTAGTCTTTTTGTCCGAAAAGTGCAAGATTTCACTGGGAAATTGAGGTGCGACCATGTTGCGTTTTGCGCTGTTTCATGTCGCAGCCACTATGCCTACCCACGCAAGTGAGGTACCAGTTTTTTTCGGGAGACCTAGGGGCACGCTGGGTGGGTGAAAATTTGTTGATCCCCGCAGATTCCAGAACTTTCCACCACAGAAATGTGAGGAAAATGTGTTTTGTTTGTCAAATTTTTAGGTTTGCAAGGGATTCTGGGTAACAAAACCTGGGGGTAGGCAGACGAGTCACCCCATCCTGAATTCCCCTGGGTGTCTAGTTTTAAAAAATGTATAGGTTTGCTAGGTTTCCCCAGGTGATGGTAGAGCTACGGCACAAAAACAAAAGGTGGTCTTTTTGTCCAAAAAGTGCTAGATTTCACTGTGAAATTGAGGTGCGACCATGTTGCGTTTTGCGCTGTTTCATGTCGCAGCCACTATGCCTACCCAAGCAAGTGAGGTACCATTTTTTTCGGGAGACCTGGGGGAACGCTGGGTGGGTGGAAATTTGTTGATCCACGCAGATTCCAGAACTTTCCACCACCGAAATATGAAGAAAATGGGTTTTTTTTGGTCAAATTTTTAGGTTTGCAAGGGATTCTGGGTAACAAAACCTGGGGGTAGGCAGACGAGTCACCCCATCCTGAATTTCCCTGGGTGTCTAGTTTTCAAAAATGTATAGGTTTGCTAGGTTTCCCTAGGTGCTGGCAGAGCTACGGCGCAAAAACAAAAGGTAGTCTTTTTGTCCAAAACGTGCTAGATTTCACTGGGAAATTGAGGTGCGGCCATGTTGCGTTTTGCGCGGTTTCATTTCGCAGCCACTATGCCTGCCCACGCATGTGAGGTACCATTTTTTTCGGGAGACCTGGGGGAACGCTGGGTGGGTGGAAATTTGTTGATCCAAGCAGATTCCAGAACTTTCCACCACAGAAATGTGAAGAAAATGTATTTTTTTGGTCAAATTTTTAGGTTTGCAAGGGATTCTGGGTAACAAAAACTGGGGGTAGGCAGACGAGTCACCCCATCCTGAATTGCCCTGGGTGTCTAGTTTTCAGAAATGTATAGGTTTGCTAGGTTTCCCTAGGTGCTGGCAGAGCTACGACGCAAAAACAAAAGGTAGTCTTTTTGGCCAAAACGTGCTAGATTTCACTGGGAAATTGAGGTGCAGCCATGTTGCATTTTGCGCGGTTTCATGTCGCAGCCACTATGCCTACCCACGCAAGTGAGGTACCATATTTTTCGGGAGACCTGGGGGAACGCTGGGTGGGCGGAAATTTGTTAATCCACGCAGATTCTAGAACTTTCCATCACAGAAATGTGAAGAAAATGTGTTTTTTTGTCAAATTTTTTAGTGTGCAAGGGATTCTGGGTAACAAAACCTGGGGGTAGGCAGACGAGTCACCCCATCCTAAATTTCCCTGGGTGTCTAGTTTTCAAAAATATATAGGTTTGCTAGGTTTCCCTAGGTGCTGGCAGAGCTATGGTGCAAAAACAAAAGGTAGTCTTTTTGTCCAAAACGTGCTAGATTTCACTGGGAAATTGAGGTGCGACCATGTTGCCTTTTGCGCTGTTTCATGTTGCAGCCACTATGCCTACCCACGAAAGTGAGGTACCATTTTTTTGCGAGACCTAGGGGATCGCTGGGTGGGTGGAAATTTGTTGAACCACGCAGATTCCAAAACTTTCCACCACAGAAATGTGAGGAAAATTTGTTTTTTTTGTCAAATGTTTAGGTTTGCAAGGGATTCTGGGTAACAAAACCTGGGAGTAGGCAGACGAGTCACCCCATCCTGAATTTCCCTGGGTGTCTAGTTTTAAAAAATGTATAGGTTTGCTAGGTTTCCCTAGGTGCTGGCAGAGCTACGGTGCAAAAACAAAAGGTAGTCTTTTTGTCCGAAAAGTGCAAGATTTCACTGGGAAATTGAGGTGCGACCATGTTGCGTTTTGCGCTGTTTCATGTCGCAGCCACTATGCCTACCCACGCAAGTGAGGTACCATTTTTTTCGGGAGACCTAGGGGCACGCTGGGTGGGTGGAAATTTGTTGATCCCCGCAGATTCCAGAACTTTCCACCACAGAAATGTGAGGAAAATGTGTTTTGTTTGTCAAATTTTTAGGTTTGCAAGGGATTCTGGGTAACAAAACCTGGGGGTAGGCAGACGAGTCACCCCATCCTGAATTCCCCTGGGTGTCTAGTTTTAAAAAATGTATAGGTTTGCTAGGTTTCCCCAGGTGATGGTAGAGCTACGGCGCAAAAACAAAAGGTAGTCTTTTTGTCCAAAAAGTGCTAGATTTCACTGTGAAATTGAGGTGCGACCATGTTGCGTTTTGCGCTGTTTCATGTCGCAGCCACTATGCCTACCCACGCAAGTGAGGTACCATTTTTTTCGGGAGACCTGGGGGAACGCTGGGTGGGTGGAAATTTGTTGATCCACGCAGATTCCAGAACTTTCCACCACAGAAATGTGAAGAAAATGTGTTTTTTTGGTCAAATGTTTAGGTTTGCAAGGGATTCTGGGTAACAAAACCTGGGGGTAGGCAGACGAGTCACTCCATCCTGAATTTCCCTGGGTGTCTAGTTTTCAGAAATGTATAGGTTTGCTAGGTTTCCCTAGGTGCTGGCAGAGCTACGGTGCAAAAACGAAAGGTAGTCTTTTTGTCCGAAAAGTGCAAGATTTCACTGGGAAATTGAGGTGCGACCATGTTGCGTTTTGCGCTGTTTCATGTCGCAGCCACTATGCCTACCCACGCAAGTGAGGTACCATTTTTTTTGGGAGACCTAGGGGCACGCTGGGTGGGTGGAAATTTGTTGATCCCCGCAGATTCCAGAACTTTCCACCACAGAAATGTGAGGAAAATGTGTTTTGTTTGTCAAATTTTTAGGTTTGCAAGGGATTCTGGGTAACAAAACCTGGGGGCAGGCAGACAAGTCACCCCATCCTGAATTCCCCTGGGTGTCTAGTTTTAAAAAATGTATAGGTTTGCTAGGTTTCACCAGGTGCTGGTAGAGCTACGGCGCAAAAACAAAAGGTAGTCTTTTTGTCCAAAAAGTGCTAGATTTCACTATGAAATTGAGGTGCGACCATGTTGTGTTTTGTGCTGTTTCATGTCGCAGCCACTATGCCTACCCACGCAAATGAGGTACCATTTTTTTCGGGGGACCTGTGGGAACGCTGGGTGGGTGGAAATTTGTTGATCCACGCAGATTCCAGAACTTTCCACCACAGAAATGTGAAGAAAATGTGTTTTTTTTGGTCACATTTTTAGGTTTGCAAGGGATTCTGGGTAACAAAACCTGGGGGTAGGCAGACGAGTCACCCCATCCTGAATTTCCCTGGGTGTCTAGTTTTCAAAAATGTATAGGTTTGCTAGGTTTCCCTAGGTGCTGGCAGAGCTACGGCGCAAAAACAAAAGGTAGTCTTTTTGTCCAAAACGTGCTAGATTTCACTGGGAAATTGAGGTGCGGCCATGTTGCGTTTTGCGCGGTTTCATTTCGCAGCCACTATGCCTGCCCACACATGTGAGGTACCATTTTTTACGGGAGACCTGGGGGAACGCTGGGTGGGTGGAAATTTGTTGATCCAAGCAGATTCCAGAACTTTCCACCACAGAAATGTGAAGAAAATGTATTTTTTGGGTCAAATTTTTAGGTTTGCAAGGGATTCTGGGTAACAAAAACTGGGGGTAGGCAGACGAGTCACCCCATCCTGAATTTCCCTGGGTGTCTAGTTTTCAAAAATGTATAGATTTGCTAGGTTTCCCTAGGTGCTGGCAGAGCTACGGCGCAAAAACAAAAGGTAGTCTTTTTGTCCAAAACGTGCTAGATTTCACTGGGAAATTGAGGTGCGGCCATGTTGCGTTTTGCGCGGTTTCATTTCGCAGCCACTATGCCTGCCCACGCATGTGAGGTACCATTTTTTTCGGGAGACCTGGGGGAACGCTGGGTGGGTGGAAATTTGTTGATCCAAGCAGATTCCAGAACTTTCCACCACAGAAATGTGAAGAAAATGTATTTTTTTGGTCAAATTTTTAGGTTTGCAAGGGATTCTGGGTAACAAAAACTGGGGGTAGGCAGACGAGTCACCCCATCCTGAATTGCCCTGGGTGTCTAGTTTTCAGAAATGTATAGGTTTGCTAGGTTTCCCTAGGTGCTGGCAGAGCTACGACGCAAAAACAAAAGGTAGTCTTTTTGGCCAAAACGTGCTAGATTTCACTGGGAAATTGAGGTGCAGCCATGTTGCGTTTTGCGCGGTTTCATGTCGCAGCCACTATGCCTACCCACGCAAGTGAGGTACCATTTTTTTCGGGAGACCTGGGGGAACGCTGGGTGGGCGGAAATTTGTTAATCCACGCAGATTCTAGAACTTTCCATCACAGAAATGTGAAGAAAATGTGTTTTTTTGTCAAATTTTTTAGTTTGCAAGGGATTCTGGGTAACAAAACCTGGGGGTAGGCAGACGAGTCACCCCATCCTAAATTTCCCTGGGTGTCTAGTTTTCAAAAATATATAGGTTTGCTAGGTTTCCCTAGGTGCTGGCAGAGCTATGGTGCAAAAACAAAAGGTAGTCTTTTTGTCCAAAACGTGCTAGATTTCACTGGGAAATTGAGGTGCGACCATGTTGCCTTTTGCGCTGTTTCATGTTGCAGCCACTATGCCTACCCACGAAAGTGAGGTACCATTTTTTTGCGACACCTAGGGGATCGCTGGGTGGGTGGAAATTTGTTGAACCACGCAGATTCCAAAACTTTCCACCACAGAAATGTGAGGAAAATTTGTTTTTTTTGTCAAATGTTTAGGTTTGCAAGGGATTCTGGGTAACAAAACCTGGGAGTAGGCAGACGAGTCACCCCATCCTGAATTTCCCTGGGTGTCTAGTTTTCAAAAATGTATAGGTTTGCTAGGTTTCCCTAGGTGCTGGCAGAGCTACGGTGCAAAAACAAAAGGTAGTCTTTTTGTCCGAAAAGTGCAAGATTTCACTGGGAAATTGAGGTGCGACCATGTTGCGTTTTGCGCTGTTTCATGTCGCAGCCACTATGCCTACCCACGCAAGTGAGGTACCATTTTTTTCGGGGGACCTAGGGGCACGCTGGGTGGGTGGAAATTTGTTGATCCCCGCAGATTCCAGAACTTTCCACCACAGAAATGTGAGGAAAATGTGTTTTGTTTGTCAAATTTTTAGGTTTGCAAGGGATTCTGGGTAACAAAACCTGGGGGTAGGCAGACGAGTCACCCCATCCTGAATTCCCCTGGGTGTCTAGTTTTAAAAAATGTATAGGTTTGCTAGGTTTCCCCAGGTGATGGTAGAGCTACGGCGCAAAAACAAAAGGTAGTCTTTTTGTCCAAAAAGTGCTAGATTTCACTGTGAAATTGAGGTGCGACCATGTTGCGTTTTGCGCTGTTTCATGTCGCAGCCACTATGCCTACCCACGCAAGTGAGGTACCATTTTTTTCGGGAGACCTGGGGGAACGCTGGGTGGGTGGAAATTTGTTGATCCACGCAGATTCCAGAACTTTCCACCACAGAAATGTGAAGAAAATGTGTTTTTTTGGTCAAATTTTTAGGTTTGCAAGGGATTCTGGGTAACAAAACCTGGGGGTAGGCAGACGAGTCACTCCATCCTGAATTTCCCTGGGTGTCTAGTTTTCAGAAATGTATAGGTTTGCTAGGTTTCCCTAGGTGCTGGCAGAGCTACGGTGCAAAAACGAAAGGTAGTCTTTTTGTCCGAAAAGTGCAAGATTTCACTGGGAAATTGAGGTGCGACCATGTTGCGTTTTGCGCTGTTTCATGTCGCAGCCACTATGCCTACCCACGCAAGTGAGGTGCCATTTTTTTCGGGAGACCTAGGGGCACGCTGGGTGGGTGGAAATTTGTTGATCCCCGCAGATTCCAGAACTTTCCACCACAGAAATGTGAGGAAAATGTGTTTTGTTTGTCAAATTTTTAGGTTTGCAAGGGATTCTGGGTAACAAAACCTGGGGGCAGGCAGACAAGTCACCCCATCCTGAATTCCCCTGGGTGTCTAGTTTTAAAAAATGTATAGGTTTGCTAGGTTTCCCCAGGTGCTGGTAGAGCTACAGCGCAAAAACAAAAGGTAGTCTTTTTGTCCAAAAAGTGCTAGATTTCACTATGAAATTGAGGTGCGACCATGTTGTGTTTTGTGCTGTTTCACGTCGCAGCCACTATGCCTACCCACGCAAATGAGGTACCATTTTTTTCGGGAGACCTGGGGGAACGCTGGGTGGGTGGAAATTTGTTGATCCACGCAGATTCCAGAACTTTCCACCACAGAAATGTGAAGAAAATGTGTTTTTTTTTGTCACATTTTTAGGTTTGCAAGGGATTCTGGGTAACAAAACCTGGGGGTAGGCAGACGAGTCACCCCATCCTGAATTTCCCTAGGTGTCTAGTTTTTAAAAATGTATAGGTTTGCTAGGTTTCCCTAGGAGCTGGCAGAGCTACAGCGCAAAAACAAAAGGTAGTCTTTTTGTCCAAAACGTGCTAGATTTCACTGGGAAATTGAGGTGCGGCCATGTTGCGTTTTGCGCGGTTTCATGTCGCAGCCACTATGCCTGCCCATGCAAGTGAGGTACCATTTTTTTCGGGAGACCTGGGGGAACGCTGGGTGGGTGGAAATTTGTTGATCCACGCAGATTCCAGAACTTTCCATCACAGAAATGTGAAGAAAATGTGTTTTTTTGGTCAAATTTTTAGGTGTGCAAGGGATTCTGGGTAACAAAAACTGGGGGTAGGCAGACGAGTCACCCCATCCTGAATTGCCCTGGGTGTCCAGTTTTCAAAAATGTATAGGTTTGCTAGGTTTCCCTAGGTGCTGGCAGAGCTACGACGCAAAAACAAAAGGTAGTCTTTTTGGCCAAAACATGCTAGATTTCACTGGGAAATTGAGGTGCGACCATGTTGCGTTTTGCGCGGTTTCATGTCGCAGCCACTATGCCTACCCACGCAAGTGAGGTACCATTTTTTTCGGGAGACCTGGGGGAACGCTGGGTGGGCGGAAATTTGTTAATCCACGCAGATTCTACAACTTTCCATCACAGAAATGTGAAGAAAATTTGTTTTTTGTCAAATTTTTTGGTTTGCAAGGGATTCTGGGTAACAAAACCTGGGGGTAGGCAGACGAGTCACCCCATCCTAAATTTCCCTGGGTGTCTAGTTTTCAAAAATGTATAGGTTTGCTAGGTTTCCCTAGGTACTGGCAGAGCTATGGTGCAAAAACAAAAGGTAGTCTTTTTGTCCAAAACGTGCTACATTTCACTGGGAAATTGAGGTGCGACCATGTTGCGTTTTGCGCTGTTTCATGTCGCAGCCACTATGCCTACCCACGCAAGTGAGGTACCATTTTTTTCGGGAGACCTAGGGGCACGCTGGGTGGGAGGAAATTTGTTGATCCCCGCAGATTCCAGAACTTTCCACCACAGAAATGTGAGGAAAATGTGTTTTGTTTGTCAAATTTTTAGGTTTGCAAGGGATTCTGGGTAACAAAACCTGGGGGTAGGCAGACGAGTCACCCCATCCTGAATTCCCCTGGGTGTCTAGTTTTAAAAAATGTATAGTTTGCTAGGTTTCCCCAGGTGATGGTAGAGCTACTGCGCAAAAACAAAAGGTAGTCTTTTTGTCCAAAAAGTGCTAGATTTCACTGTGAAATTGAGGTGCGACCTTGTTGCGTTTTGCGCTGTTTCATGTCGCAGCCACTATGCCTACCCACGCAAGTGAGGTATCATTTTTTTCGGGAGACCTGGGGGAACGCTGGGTGGGTGGAAATTTGTTGATCCACGCAGATTCCAGAACTTTCCACCACAGAAATGTGAAGAAAATGTGTTTTTGTTGTCAAATTTTTAGGTTTGCAAGGGATTCTGGGTAACAAAACCTGGGGGTAGGCAGACGAGTCACTCCATCCTGAATTTCCCTGGGTGTCTAGTTTTCAGAAATGTATAGGTTTGCTAGGTTTCCCTAGGTGCTGGCAGAGCTACGGCGCAAAAGCAAAAGGTAGTCTTTTTGTCCAAAACGTGCTAGATTTCACTGGGAAATTGAGGTGCGACCATGTTGCCTTTTGCGCTGTTTCATGTCGCAGCCACTATGCCTACCCACGCAAGTGAGGTACCATTTTTTTTGGGAGACCTGGGGGAACGCTGGGTGGGTGGAAATTTGATGATCCACGCAGATTCCAGAACTTTCCACCACAGAAATGTGAAGAAAATGTGTTTTTTGGTCAAATGTTTAGGTTTGCAAGGGATTCTGGGTAACAAAAACTGGGGGTAGGCAGACGAGTCATCCCATCCTAAATTTCCCTGGGTGTCTAGTTTCCAAAAATGTATAGGTTTGCTAGGTTTCCCTAGGTACTGGCAGAGCTATGGTGCAAAAACAAAGGTAGTCTTTTTGTCCAAAACGTGCTAGATTTCACTGGGAAATTGAGGTGCAACCATGTTGCGTTTTGCGCTGTTTCATGTCGCAGCCACTATGCCTACCCACGCAAGTGAGGTACCATTTTTTTCGGGAGACCGAGGGGCACGCTGGGTGGCTGGAAATTTGTTGATCCCCGCAGATTCCAGAACTTTCCACCACAGAAATGTGAGGAAAATGTGTTTTGTTTGTCAAATTTTTAGGTTTGCAAGGGATTCTGGGTAACAAAACCTGGGGGTAGGCAGACGAGTCACCCCATCCTGAATTCCCCTGGGTGACTAGTTTTAAAAAATGTATAGTTTGCTAGGTTTCCCCAGGTGATGGTAGAGCTACTGCGCAAAAACAAAAGGTAGTCTTTTTGTCCGAAAAGTGCAAGATTTCACTGGGAAATTGAGGTGCGACCATGTTGCGTTTTGCGCTGTTTCATGTCGCAGCCACTATGCCTACCCACGCAAGTGAGGTACCATTTTTTTGGGGAGACCTAGGGGCACGCTGGGTGGGTGGAAATTTGTTGATCCCCGCAGATTCCAGAACTTTCCACCACAGAAATGTGAGGAAAATGTTTTTTGTTTGTCAAATTTTTAGGTTTGCAAGGGATTCTGGGTAACAAAACCTGGGGGTAGGCAGACGAGTCACCCCATCCTGAATTTCCCTGGGTGTCTAGTTTTCAGAAATGTATAGGTTTGCTAGGTTTCCCTAGGTGCTGGCAGAGCTACGGCGCAAAAGCAAAAGGTGGTCTTTTTGTCCAAAACGTGCTAGATTTCACTGGGAAATTGAGGTGCGACCATGTTGCCTTTTGCGCTGTTTCATGTCGCAGCCACTATGCCTACCCACGCAAGTGAGGTACCATTTTTTTTGGGAGACCTGGGGGAACGCTGGGTGGGTAGAAATTTGTTGATCCACGCAGATTCCAGAACTTTCCACCACAGAAATGTGAGGAAAATGTGTTTTGTTTGTCAAATTTTTAGGTTTGCAAGGGACTCTGGGTAACAAAACCTGGGGGTAGGCAGACGAGTCACACCATCCTAAATTCCCCTGGGTGTCTAGTTTTCAAAAATGTATAGGTTTGCTAGGTTTCCCTAGGTGCTGGCAGAGCTACGGCGCAAAAACAAAAGGTAGTCTTTTTGTCCAAAACGTGCTAGATTTCACTGTGAAATTGAGGTGCGACCTTGTTGCGTTTTGCGCTGTTTCATGTCGCAGCCACTATGCCTACCCACGCAAGTGAGGTATCATTTTTTTTCGGGAGACCTGGGGGAACGCTGGGTGGGTAGAAATTTGTTGATCCACGCAGATTCCAGAACTTTCCACCACAGAAATGTGAAGAAAATGTGTTTTTTTGGTCAAATTTTTAGGCTTGCAAGGGATTCTGGGTAACAAAAACTGGGGGTAGGCAGACGAGTCATCCCATCCTGAATTGCCCTGGGTGTCTAGTTTTCAAAAATGTATAGGTTTGCTAGGTTTCCCTAGGTGCTGGCAGAGCTACGACCGAAAACAAAAGGTAGTCTTTTTGGCCAAAACGTGCTAGATTTCACTGGGAAATTGAGGTGCGACCATGTTGCGTTTTGCGCGGTTTCATGTCGCAGCCACTATGCCTACCCACGCAAGTGAGGTACCATTTTTTTCGGGAGACCTGGGGGAACGCTGGGTGGGCGGAAATGTGTTAATCTACGCAGATTCTAGAACTTTCCATCACAGAAATGTGAAGAAAATGTGGTTTTTTTGTCAAATATTTTTTGGTTTGCAAGGGATTCTGGGTAACAAAACCTGGGGGTAGGCAGACGAGTCACCCCATCCTAAATTTCCCTGGGTGTCTAGTTTCCAAAAATGTATAGGTTTGCTAGGTTTCCCTAGGTACTGGCAGAGCTATGGTGCAAAAACAAAGGTAGTCTTTTTGTCCAAAACGTGCTAGATTTCACTGGGAAATTGAGGTGCAACCATGTTGCGTTTTGCGCTGTTTCATGTCGCAGCCACTATGCCTACCCACGCAAGTGAGGTACCATTTTTTTCGGGAGTTCGAGGGGCACGCTGGGTGGGTGGAAATTTGTTGATCCCCGCAGATTCCAGAACTTTCCACCACAGAAATGTGAGGAAAATGTGTTTTGTTTGTCAAATTTTTAGGTTTGCAAGGGATTCTGGGTAACAAAACCTGGGGGTAGGCAGACGAGTCACCCCATCCTGAATTCCCCTGGGTGACTAGTTTTAAAAAATGTATAGTTTGCTAGGTTTCCCCAGGTGATGGTAGAGCTACTGCGCAAAAACAAAAGGTAGTCTTTTTGTCCAAAAAGTGCTAGATTTCACTGTGAAATTGAGGTGCGACCTTGTTGCGTTTTGCGCTGTTTCATGTCGCAGCCACTATGCCTACCCACGCAAGTGAGGTATCATTTTTTTTGGGAGACCTGGGGGAACGCTGGGTGGGTGGAAATTTGTTGATCCACGCAGATTCCAGAACTTTTCACCACAGAAATGTGAAGAAAATGTGTTTTTGTTGTCAAATTTTTAGGTTTGCAAGGGATTCTGGGTAACAAAACCTGGGGGTAGGCAGACGAGTCACTCCATCCTGAATTTCCCTGGGTGTCTAGTTTTCAGAAATGTATAGGTTTGCTAGGTTTCCCTAGGTGCTGGCAGAGCTACGGCGCAAAAGCAAAAGGTAGTCTTTTTGTCCAAAACGTGCTAGATTTCACTGGGAAATTGAGGTGCGACCATGTTGCCTTTTGCGCTGTTTCATGTCGCAGCCACTATGCCTACCCAAGCAAGTGAGGTACCATTTTTTTTGGGAGACCTGGGGGAACGCTGGGTGGGTGGAAATTTGTTGATCCACGCAGATTCCAGAACTTTCCACCACAGAAATGTGAAGAAAATGTGTTTTTTTGGTCAAATTTTTAGGCTTGCAAGGGATTCTGGGTAACAAAAACTGGGGGTAGGCAGACGAGTCATCCCATCCTGAATTGCCCTGGGTGTCTAGTTTTCAAAAATGTATAGGTTTGCTAGGTTTCCCTAGGTGCTGGCAGAGCTACGACCGAAAACAAAAGGTAGTCTTTTTGGCCAAAACGTGCTAGATTTCACTGGGAAATTGAGGTGCGACCATGTTGCGTTTTGCGCGGTTTCATGTCGCAGCCACTATGCCTACCCACGCAAGTGAGGTACCATTGTTTTCGGGAGACCTGGGGGAACGCTGGGTGGGCGGAAATTTGTTAATCTACGCAGATTCTAGAACTTTCCATCACAGAAATGTGAAGAAAATGTGTTTTTTTTGTCAAATTTTTTGGTTTGCAAGGGATTCTGGGTAACAAAACCTGGGGGTAGGCAGACGAGTCACCCCATCCTAAATTTCCCTGGGTGTCTAGTTTCCAAAAATGTATAGGTTTGCTAGGATTCCCTAGGTACTGGCAGAGCTATGGTGCAAAAACAAAAGGTAGTCTTTTTGTCCAAAACGTGCTAGATTTCACTGGGAAATTGAGGTGCAACCATGTTGCGTTTTGCGCTGTTTCATGTCGCAGCCACTATGCCTACCCACGCAAGTGAGGTACCATTTTTTTTGGGAGACCTGGGGGAACGCTGGGTGGGTAGAAATTTGTTGATCCACGCAGATTCCAGAACTTTCCACCACAGAAATGTGAGGAAAATGTGTTTTGTTTGTCAAATTTTTAGGTTTGCAAGGGACTCTGGGTAACAAAACCTGGGGGTAGGCAGACGAGTCACACCATCCTAAATTCCCCTGGGTGTCTAGTTTTAAAAAATGTATAGGTTTGCTAGGTTTCCCTAGGTGCTGGCAGAGCTACGGCGCAAAAACAAAAGGTAGTCTTTTTGTCCAAAACGTGCTAGATTTCACTGGGAAATTGAGGTGCGGCCATGTTGCGTTTTGCGCGGTTTCATGTCGCAGCCACTATGCCTACCCACGCAAGTGAGGTACTATTTTTTTCGGGAGACCTGGGGGAACCCTGGGAGGGTGGAAATTTGTTGATCCACGCAGATTCCAGAACTTTCCACCACAGAAATGTGAAGAAAATGTGTTTTTTTTGTCAAATTTTTAGGTTTGCAAGGGATTCTGGGTAACAAAAACTGGGGGTAGGCAGACGAGTCACCCCATCCTGAATTGCCCTGAGTGTCTAGTTTTAAAAAATGTATAGGTTTGCTAGGTTTCCCTAGGTGCTGGCAGAGCTACGGCGCAAAAACAAAGGTAGTCTTTTTGGCCAAAACGTGCTAGATTTCACTGGGAAATTGAGGTGCAGCCATGTTGCGTTTTGCGCGGTTTCATGTCACAGCCACTATGCCTACCCACGCAAGTGAGGTACCATTTTTTTCGGGAGACCTGGTGGAACGCTGGGTAGGTGGAAATTTGTTAATCCACGCAGATTCTAGAACTTTCCATCACAGAAATGTGAGGAAAATGTGTTTTTTTTGTGTCAAATTTTTAGGTTTGCAAGGGATTCTGGGTAACAAAACCTGGGGGTAGGCAGACGAGTCACCCCATCCTGAATTTCCCTGGGTGTCTAGTTTTCAGAAATGTATAGGTTTGCTAGGTTTCCCTAGGTGCTGGCAGAGCTACGGCGCAAAAGCAAAAGGTGGTCTTTTTGTCCAAAACGTGCTAGATTTCACTGGGAAATTGAGGTGCGACCATGTTGCCTTTTGCGCTGTTTCATGTCGCAGCCACTATGCCTACCCACGCAAGTGAGGTACCATTTTTTTTGGGAGACCTGGGGGAACGCTGGGTGGGTAGAAATTTGTTGATCCACGCAGATTCCAGAACTTTCCACCACAGAAATGTGAGGAAAATGTGTTTTGTTTGTCAAATTTTTAGGTTTGCAAGGGACTCTGGGTAACAAAACCTGGGGGTAGGCAGACGAGTCACACCATCCTAAATTCCCCTGGGTGTCTAGTTTTCAAAAATGTATAGGTTTGCTAGGTTTCCCTAGGTGCTGGCAGAGCTACGGCGCAAAAACAAAAGGTAGTCTTTTTGTCCAAAACGTGCTAGATTTCACTGGGAAATTGAGGTGCGGCCATGTTGCATTTTGCGCGGTTTCATGTCGCAGCCACTATGCCTACCCACGCAAGTGAGGTACTATTTTTTTCGGGAGACCTGGGGGAACCCTGGGAGGGTGGAAATTTGTTGATCCACGCAGATTCCAGAACTTTCCACCACAGAAATGTGAAGAAAATGTGTCTTTTTTGTCAAATTTTTAGGTTTGCAAGGGATTCTGGGTAACAAAAACTGGGGGTAGGCAGACGAGTCACCCCATCCTGAATTGCCCTGGGTGTCTAGTTTTAAAAAATGTATAGGTTTGCTAGG
Source organism: Lissotriton helveticus (assembly GCF_964261635.1). Lineage (NCBI taxonomy): Eukaryota > Metazoa > Chordata > Amphibia > Caudata > Salamandridae > Lissotriton > Lissotriton helveticus. The sequence continues at coordinate 1,509,869,648 of NC_136057.1, forward strand.
TTTCCCTAGGTGCTGGCAGAGCTACGGCGCAAAAACAAAGGTAGTCTTTTTGGCCAAAACGTGCTAGATTTCACTGGGAAATTGAGGTGCAGCCATGTTGCGTTTTGCGCGGTTTCATGTCGCAGCCACTATGCCTACCCGCGCAAGTGAGGTACCATTTTTTTCGGGAGACCTGGTGGAACGCTGGGTGGGTGGAAATTTGTTAATCCACGCAGATTCTAGAACTTTCCATCACAGAAATGTGAGGAAAATGTGTTTTTTTTGTGTCAAATGTTTAGGTTTGCAAAGGATTCTGGGTAACAAAACCTGGGAGTAGGCAGACGAATCACCCCATCCTGAATTTCCCTGGGTGTTTAGTTTTCAAAAATGTTTAGGTTTGCTAGGTTTCCCTAGGTGCTGGCAGAGCTACGGTGCAAAAACAAAAGGTAGTCTTTTTGTCCGAAAAGTGCAAGATTTCACTGGGAAATTGAGGTGCGACCATGTTGCGTTTTGCGCTGTTTCATGTCGCAGCCACTATGCCTACCCACGCAAGTGAGGTACCATTTTTTTTGGGAGACCTACGGGCACGCTGGGTGGGTGGAAATTTGTTGATCCCCGCAGATTCCAGAACTTTCCACCACAGAAATGTGAGGAAAATGTGTTTTGTTTGTCAAATTTTTAGGTTTGCAAGGGATTCTGGGTAACAAAACCTGGGGGTAGGCAGACGAGTCACCCCATCCTGAATTTCCCTGGGTGTCTAGTTTTCAGAAATGTATAGGTTTGCTAGGTTTCCCTAGGTGCTGGCAGAGCTACGGCGCAAAAGCAAAAGGTGGTCTTTTTGTCCAAAACGTGCTAGATTTCACTGGGAAATTGAGGTGCGACCATGTTGCCTTTTGCGCTGTTTCATGTCGCAGCCACTATGCCTACCCACGCAAGTGAGGTACCATTTTTTTTGGGAGACCTGGGGGAACGCTGGGTGGGTAGAAATTTGTTGATCCACGCAGATTCCAGAACTTTCCACCACAGAAATGTGAGGAAAATGTGTTTTGTTTGTCAAATTTTTAGGTTTGCAAGGGACTCTGGGTAACAAAACCTGGGGGTAGGCAGACGAGTCACACCATCCTAAATTCCCCTGGGTGTCTAGTTTTCAAAAATGTATAGGTTTGCTAGGTTTCCCTAGGTGCTGGCAGAGCTACGGCGCAAAAACAAAAGGTAGTCTTTTTGTCCAAAACGTGCTAGATTTCACTGGGAAATTGAGGTGTGGCCATGTTGCGTTTTGCGCGGTTTCATGTCGCAGCCACTATGCCTACCCACGCAAGTGAGGTACTATTTTTTTCGGGAGACCTGGGGGAACCCTGGGAGGGTGGAAATGTGTTGATGCACGCAGATTCCAGAACTTTCCACCACAGAAATGTGAAGAAAATGTGTTTTTTTGGTCAAATTTTTAGGTTTGCAAGGGATTCTGGGTAACAAAAACTGGGGGTAGGCAGACGAGTCACCCCATCCTGAATTGCCCTGGGTGTCTAGTTTTAAAAAATGTATAGGTTTGCTAGGTTTCCCTAGGTGCTGGCAGAGCTACGGTGCAAAAACGAAAGGTAGTCTTTTTGTCCAAAACGTGCTAAATTTCACTGGGAGATTGAGGTGCGACCATGTTGCGTTTTGCGCTGTTTCATGTCGCAGCCCCTATGCCTACCCACACAAGTGAGGTACCATTTTATTCGCGAGACCTGGGGAAACGCTGGGTGGGTGGAAATTTGTTGAACCACGCAGATTCCAAAACTTTCCACCACAGAAATGTGAGTAAAATGTGTTTTTTATGTCAAATTTTTAGGTTTGCAAGGGATTCTGGGTAACAAAACCTGGGGGTAGGCAGACGAGTCACCCCATCCTGAATTTCCCTGGGTGTCTAGATTTCAAAAATGTATAGGTTTGCTAGGTTTCCCTAGGTGCTGGCAGAGCTACGGTGCAAAAACAAAAGGTAGTCTTTTTGTCCAAAAAGTGCAAGATTTCACTGGGAAATTGAGGTGCAACCATGGTGTGTTTTGCGCTGTTTCATGTCGCAGCCACTATGCCTACCCACGCAAGTGAGGTACCATTTTTTTCGGGAGACCTAGGGGAACGCTGGATGGGTGGAAATTTGTTGATCCCCGCAGATTTCAGAACTTTCCACCACAGAAATGTGAGGAAAATGTGTTTTGTTTGTCAAATTTTTAGGTTTGCAAGGGATTCTGGGTAACAAAACCTGGGGGTAGGCAGACGAGTCACCCCATCCTGAATTCCTCTGGGTGTCTAGTTTTCAAAAATGTATAGGTTTGCTAGGTTTCCCTAGGTGCTGGCAGAGCTACGGCGCAAAAATAAAAGGTAGTCTTTTTGTCCAAAATGTGTTAGATTTCACTGGGAAATTGAGGTGCGACCATGCTGCGTTTTGCACTGTTTCATGTCGCAGCCACTATGCCTACCCACGCAAGTGAGGTACCATTTTTTTTGGGAGACCTGGGGGCACACTGGGTGGGTGGAAATTTGTTGATCCACAGAGATTCCAGAACTTTCCACCACAGAAATGTGAGGAAAATGTGTTTTTTTTGTCACATTTTTAGGTTTGCAAGGGATTCTGGGTAACAAAACCTGGGGGTAGGCAGACGAGTCACCCCATCCAGAATTTCCCTGGGTGTCTAGTTTTAAAAAATGTATAGGTGTGCTAGGTTTCCCTAGGTGCTGGCAGAGCTACGGCGCAAAAACAAAAGGTAGTCTTTTTGTCCAAAACGTGCTAGATTTCACTTGGAAATTGAGGTGCGACCATGTTGCGTTTTGCGCTGTTTCGTGTCGCAGCCACTATGCCTACCCACGCAAGTGAGGTACCGTTTTCATCGGGAGATCTGGGGGATTGATGGGTAGGTGGAAATTTGTTGATCCACGCAGATTCCAGAACTTTCCACCACAGAAACGTGAGGAAAATGTGTTTTTTTTGTCAAATTCTTAGCTTTGCAAGGGATTCTGGGTAACAAAACCTGGTGGTAGGCAGTCGAGTCACCCCATCCTGAATTTCCCTGGGTGTCTACTTTTAAAAAATATATAGGTTTGCTAGGTTTCCCTAGGTGCTGGCAGAGCTAGGGCTCAAAAACAAAAGGTAGTCTCTTTGTCCAAAGAGCGCAAGATTTCACTGGGAAATTGAGGTGCGACCATGTTGCATTTTGCGCCGTTTCCTGTCGCAGGCACAAGGCCGACCCACACAAGTGAGGTACCGCTTTTATTCGGAGACCTGGGGGAACGCTGGGTGGGTGGAAATTTGTTGATCCACGCAGATTTCAGAACTTTCCACCACAGAAATGTGAGGAAAATGTGTTTTTTTTGTCAAAATCTTAGCTTTGCAAGGGATTCTGGGTAACAAAACCTGGTGGTAGGCAGTCGAGTCACCCCATCCTGAATTTCCCTGGGTGTCTACTTTTTAAAAATGTATAGGTTTGCTAGGTTTCCTTAGGTGCCGGCAGAGCTAGGGTGCAAAAACTACAGGTAGGCACTTTGCCAAAAAAGGGTCAATTTGTAACTGCAAAATTTAGGTGTGACTACGTTGCATTTTGCGCCGTTTCCTGTCGCAGGCACAAGGCCGACCCACACAAGTGAGGTACCGTTTTTATCGGGACACTTGGGGTAATTCAGATTTGTAAATCAACTGTTATTAACAATTGAGCTTTCATGCATTTCTCCCTTTCAATGAAAGACATCGTGTAAACAAAGAATCTTTTTGAAAAATGACCAATAATTCTCATGCTAGTATGAGTATTCCCAATTTTGAAAATGTGCAATTATATACTGTTTCTGAACTCTATAATTTGTACCCAATTCAGAAATACATAGGTGTCTTTCATACAGATTATTCCATGTATACATTTTCCAAGACAAAGTGCTCTATACCCAGTAAATGAAAAAATACCATTGCAAGTTGCTGCTCAGTTTTTGGTTCTGGGTTCGTCGGGTTCTTGGTGAAAGTACAAGCCCTATATATCCCCACAACCAGGAAGGTCTAACGGATGTAACGGTATATTGCTTTCCAAGAGCTGTCAAAATTAGAAAAAGTTATAGGTGAAAACGTTGAGACAAAAGGCAGTTTTTTTCAACAAATTTTCAATTATTCCAATATTTAACTGTTAGTTTCTATAACGAAACCTTCATGGATTTAGACAAATGACCCCTTTCTGAATTCCGAATTTTGACTACCTTTCGAAAATGTAAAGTTTTCCAGGATCCATTATTGCTTTCAAACTCATTTCTACCATTAACTGGAAGGAGGTGGAAAGCTCTAAAAATAGCAAAAATAGGCTATGTCCCAGAAAAATGCCAAAACTGTGTGAAAAATTTCGGTTCACTGACAAAAGACTGTCATTCCCTAAAAGCTGAGAAAATGGAGATGTCAGCCCCACAAACTCTTTTTTGATAACATTTTAAGGGAAGAACCCAGAGGCTTTCATTTGCAGCCCGTTTTTCCCATTTTTCTGAAAAAACAAAAAAATCACTATATTTTGGTTAATTTCTGGGACCTCTCCAAGGGAATCCACAAACCCTGGGTGCCTTTAGAATCCACATGATGTTGGAAGAAAAGGACGCAAATTTGGCATGGATACCTTATGTGGTCAAAAAGTTACAAGGGCCTAAGCGCGCACTACCCCAAAACGCCAAAAAAAGCCTTAGCACAGGAGGGGAAAAGGCCTAGCAGCGAAGGGGTTAAGTATGGTACACGGCAAAGGGCCTTTCGGGGATCCAGATTTAATGTCAGTAAGAAATTTTATTAAGGTATCTAAATTCAACATAGGCCAACTATCCAGAGTTCCCTTGGAAGTCATAAGGGGCCCATTGTCGTTATTGCATTTATTACTGGCAGTAAGAGATTTCAATAAAATTACTGGCACAGAGAGACATTTATCTTGGGCCGATGTAATTCCTTGATAATTGTTATCCACTTTCTGGATGAAAAAAGTGGCCAATGTTTCACAATGCTGCTCATATAAGACCGGTGGCATGGCTACTGTTTTAGCGCCCGCGAGTTCCTTCACCATATTAAATAATGTTTTGGAACAATTTAGAGCTTCTGAGATAGTGGAGGATACATGATTGGCTCGGGCTTTCCTGCAAACAGTGTGGTCATTTTTTAACTTGTTTTTATAAGCATCTTTGGCCTCAGGTGTGTAGTTTTTTCTCCATCTACGTTCTGATACTTTGCATTCAGCTTTTTCTTTTTTCAGCGGTTCTGTGAACCAGGCAGCTGGGGGTCGATGACCCTTTGCCTTTTTATTAGTAAGTGGCAAACATGTGTCTATTGCAGTCAGGAGCCATTTCTGCACACATTTAGATAATAAGTGTACAGATTGCTTTGAACAAGAAAGCTGTTCCTGACCTGAACAAGGAAGATGAGTATTTAAGAAATTGTTCAAAATCTCAATGTCTAATTTTTTTCCAATTTCTGGTTAGCGTGGTATGACCAGTAAGGGGTTTTGACTCATAAGTTATAGCTTGGAGTGTAAATCTGACTAGATAATGATCAGACCAACACATTGGCAACGCGGGTAAACAGCTGATTCCAGTTAGATTTGAAAAAATTTGATCAAGTAAATGACCCGCTACTCTGACTTAGGAAGAAGGGTCCCTACTTGGACTGTGGCAAGCCACTGCCAACTAGAGACCCCCATTTCTAACATTGGTGGTCAGCGGTGAGGATCTGGACTTGCATTTGTGATCGCATACAGTAATTATAGTGTACACTACTAATGAGTGCAGACCATAACGCAACCACATACATTTTTGAGATTTTTGATTCTATATTTGATTAATATCGCTAGTTATTTCTACAATGGGCAAGCCCAGATCCAATGCCTCGGAGGATCTCTCCTGGTAAGAAGAGAGAATAGATACCTACAATGCCAAGCAGCTCAAGTTATTTTGCAAAAAGTTCACAGTCCCTATCACAGGCCTCACTAAGAGAGAGGAGTTTTACAAAGCCCTGAAAGCCTGGATAGAAGCCAGGGATGCTCCTAGTAATGTGGAGGGCCTGGGGAGGAGGGAGAAAATGTAGGAGAGCAGCAGGTGGAAGTAGTAGATTTGGTTGGTGAAAAAGCGCTGTCTAACCCGGGCACGAGTGTGTCCTTAAGGGGTCTGTCTTCAGAGGAGACGGAGGACAGGGAGAGAGATAGGCGGCATAATATGGAGATGGCTAGGCTCAAGATGGAAGGTCAGAGGGACCTAGAGAACAAGAAGTTAGAATTTTAGATGATGAAGATGAAATTTGAACATGAGAGAGTATTGAGGGAGTTGGAGATCAAGGCCAAGAGTGTAGAGATCTCCCCCTCTGGTGGCAGCATACCTGTAGTGCATACTGAGAGTAGAGTGTATATACCCATAAAGGTTATTAACGATTGCCACAAAAGTGAAAATATTGGACAGTCATTTGCAGCATATGAGTTAGCTATGGTGTCCCACCGGGTCCCTGAGAAGGATTGGGGAGCAGGGTTGTGGGGGCGCTGTGTTAGGAGGGATACCTTGTTGGATCTACTCCAGGAAAGTAGAATGGTTTATACCCACATGAAGGAGGCTTTGATGACCCACTATGGTTTAACCCCTGAAATGTATAGGCAGAGGTTTAAGACCTGCAACAAGTTAGAGGGTACCACATGGGTTGAATATGTGTCTTTTTTTTTGCAGAGCAATGGAGCGCTGGGTAAAAGTAGCATAGTAAAAACTTTTGAGTAACTGTATGATTTGATTGCGTGGGAGCATTTATCTAGTAACTGTTATCCTGAGCTACACCAGCACCTGATTGATTGAAAGCTAACTAACCCTAGGAAGCTTGCTGAGGAGGCGGACCGCTGGGTGAGCACCAGGGTTTGCAAGGGTCCAGTGGAAGACTTCGCCAAAGGTGGGCAGGGTCCTCAGCAGAGAAGTGGGGGGGACAGGTGTAAACCCAGGGAATTTCCAAGAGAGCCCCAAAGTAATTCCCAAGGGAACCAAGCAGTGGTATCCCAGCCTCCCCAAGAGCAGAAATCAGTGCCCCGACAGGTAGGCCTGTTCAGAGGGGGCCCTTTTCTTGTTTCAAGTGTGGTCAAGCGGGCCACTGGTATTTTGATCCCCAGTGTCCCCTGAGGGACCACCCTGCACCAGCCCGTGCATCACCTGGCCAGCTTGCTAGTGTAGCCCTGGGAGAGGAAGATATGGGTGCCCAAGAAGGGTGGGACCCCGTAGAATTGACCCTTGTTTCCTTAGGAGACTTTGAGATGGTCCCTAAACCTGCACTGCCTGAAAACACTAAGAAGTACCAGCAGTGGGTGACCATCAATGGCCATAGAGTGGAGGCTCTAAGGGACACAGGAGCCAGTGTAACTGCTGTCAGCTTCCGTTTGGCGTCCAAAGAGCAGGTTGTCCCTCGTGCATTCTACCCTGTAGTGTCAGCAGACAACTCAGAGAGCCAATGTGAGGTGGTTCAGATTCCCTTTGAGTGGGAGGGGCTCAGGAACTCATCAGGTAGTTGTGAGGCCCGCCATGCCTGTAGACTGTCTGCTGAGCACTGATTTAGAGAACTCCCCGTGGGCTACGGTGGAAAGGAGAGCTCACTTACAAATGTTGGGTCTTCCTGAGTGGGCGTGTGCTACCACTCGGTCCATGGCAGCCAAGGAGGGTGTTGAGAAGGATCTGGGAGCTGAGAATATGGCCCAGATCACTGCCTTAGAGAGAAGGGGCAGGGGGCACAGGAAGCCGGCTCCCTTGGTTCCCGCGGACCAGGAAGGAGCAGACCCGAGGGGGATGCCCAGGAGCCTACCGAGGAACAGAGTTCCAACCTGGAGGACCTACCCGAGCTGACCCATTGGCAGCAGGAAGGAGGGCCCAGCAGGGAGGAGTTTTTTGAGCAGCAAAGAGTGTGCCCTTCTCTTGAGGGTATGCAGCAACAGGCTGCAGCCCAGGCCGCGGGTGACCAGTCTGGTTCACATCTGATTTATTGGGAGAACGGTCTCCTGTATAGCAAGCCTAAGGCTGCTGAGCTGGGGTCAGTCCGTGTGCTGGTGGTGCCCGCATGCTTCAGTGCCTTCCAACTTGGGTTGGCTCAGACTAAGACCTTTGAAAGGCTGGTCACCCTTTTTTATCGGCCCCAGATGGGCAAGAGTTCAGACACTCATTGCAGGAAATGTGAGACTTGCCAGGCAAGTGGGAAGAGTGGGGGGAAGATCAAGGCGCCACTCCAGCCCTTTTCAGTTGTTAGTACCCCATTCGAGCGAGTGGGCATTGACATTGTGGGGCCTCCGGATCCCAGGACAGCCATGGGCAACAGGTTTATCCTGGTCCTGGTGGACCATGCCACCCAGTACCCTGAAGCCATCCTACTCAGGACGGTGACGGCGCCCATGGTGGGACGTGCACTGATGGGGATTTTCTCCCGCTTGGGGTTCCCCAGAGAGGTGGTGTCAGACAGGGGGACCAACTTCATCTCCCAGTACATGAAGTCTCTGTGGAGGGAGTGTGGGGTAACTTATAAGTTCAACACTCCTTACCACCCCCAAGGAAATGGTCTGGTTGAGAGGTTCAACTGGACCTTGAAGGGCATGATTATGGGCCTAGAGGAGCCCCCGAGGTGTAAGTGGGACGTCCTCTTGCCATGCTTGTTGTTTGCCTACCGTGAGGTGCCACAGAAGTCGTAAGGGTTCAGTCCCTTTGAATTGCTCTATGGCCATCCGGTAACAGGGCCTCTGAGTCTGGTCAAGGAAGGCAGGGAGCAATCTCCCTGGAAACCTCCCCAAGATGTATTCAACTACATCTTGGCCTTCAGGAAGCAGACTCGGCGTTTCAGAAAATTTGATGAGGCAAATCTGGAAGCCAACCAGGAGGAAATGAAACGCTGGCACGACCGAGAACACCACTCTGGTCGAGTTTCAACCTGGTCAGAATGTTTGGGTACTGGCCCCAGTGGAGCCTGGTACGCGCCAAGATAAATGGACCGGTCCCTTTGAGGTGGTGGAGCGCAACAGTCCAGTTACCTACTTGGTGGACTTTCAGTCTCCCAGGAACCCCTTGCGGGTCCTGCATGTGAATCGGATGAAGCCCCACTTTGCAAGGTCTGAAGTGGGTATGCTTCTTGCCACAGATGCTGGAATGGAGGAGGAGAGTGAGCCTCTTCCTGACCTCCTGTCTGCAGGAGAGAAGGATGGGTCAGTGGAAGGTGTGGTCCTCTCCACCACACTGACCCCTGAGCAGCAGAGAGATTGCCACCTGCTGTTGGGGCAATTTTCTGATTTGTTTTCCCTGGTGCCTGGTGTCACTGAGTGGTGCGTCCATGATGTGGACACCGGAGACAGTCCTCCTGTCAAGCACAAGGCTTACCAGGTCAGGGCCTACATTAAGGAGGAGGTCTCCAAAATGTTTGCCCTAGGGGTGATTGAGTCCTCTAGCAGCCCATGGTCCAGCCCTGTGGTCTTGGTACCAAAAGCTGCCGATCCTGGTGCCACCCCTGAATTCAGAGTCTGCGAGGACTACCGAGGTCTCAATTCAGTCATGAAGACTGAGGGCACCCCATCCCCAGAGCTGATGAGCTCATAGATCAGTTGGGGGCTGCCCGGTACCTCAACATGTTTGATCTAACGTCTGGGTACTGGCAGATCGCCTTAACTGATGGGGCCAAGGAGAGGTCAGCATTCTCCACACCAGATGGGCACTACCAATTCCGCGTGATGCCCTTTGGAATGAAGAATGCCCCTGCCAACTTTCAGAGGTTGGTCAACCAGGTGTTGGCTGGGCTGGAGGATTTCAGTGCCGCCTACCTGGATGACATTGCAGTGTTTAGTTCCTCCTGGGAGGACCACTTGCGCCACCTCTGGGAAGTATTGATGGCGCTGCGCAGAGCAGGCCTCACAATCAAGGCCAGAAAGTGCCAGATTGGGCAGGGTTCTGTGGTGTATTTGGGACACCAGGTGGGGAGTGGCAGGTGGCACCCCTGCAGCCCAAGATTGAAACCATCCTGGCATGGGAGCCCCCCAGGATCCAGGTGAGAGCCTTCCTAGATCTCACAGGTTATTACAGATTTGTCAAGGGGTATGGCAACATTGTTGCTCCCTTGACTGAGCTGACTTCCAAGAAGCAGCCCAAGATTGTGTATTGGACTGACACCTGTCAGAAAGCTTTTGATGCCCTCAAGACTGCCATGTGTACAGCACACGTCCTCCAGGCGCCCAATTTTGTTAAGGAATTTCTTGTCCAGACAGACGCTACAGAGCATGGGGTGGGGGATGTTCTGTCACAGATCAATGAGGAGGGCCTAGACAAACCTGTAGCCTTCATCAGTAGGAGGTTACTTCCCCGGGAACAGTGGTGGAGTGCAATTGAGCGTGAGGCATTTGCTGTGGTCTGGGTGTTGAAGAAGCTGAGACCATACCTGTTTGGGACTCACTTCCGGGTTCAGACAGACCACAGGCCCCTCATATGGTTGATGCAGATGAGGGGTGAGAATCCCAAGTTGTTGAGGAGGTCCATTTCCCTACAGGGTATGGATTTCACAGTGGGACACCGCCCTGGCACAGAACACACCAATGCTGATGGTCTGTGCAGATTTTTACGCTTTAGTGAAGAGAACCCCAAGGAGATGGGTAGTTCTCCCCACATTTCAGCTGGGGGGGGACGTGTTAGACCTGGCACCATTCGCGTGGGTCTCCCTTCTATTTTTCTCTGATGTCTCTTCACTGTTTTTGCTGGTATTAGATGCTCTGGGCGCTGTGCCACTGCCATCCAGTGCCACAGCGCAAATGCTCCCTGTATAAATATGACTGTGAATTGGTATATCCCTGATTGGCTTATTTGGTTTACCTGTTAGTCCCTAGTAGTGTGGCCTGTGTGTGCCCAGGGCTGGTAACCCAAATGCTGCTGGTGGGCCTGCAGCACTGGTTTGCGCCACCCACAGAAGTAGCTTGTAAAGTGTACCTCAGAAATGCCACTGCAGTGTCTGCGTGCAGTCCAGAACTGCCATCTTGGCTGTAAAGTGCCCACACTTCCCAGCCCCTGACCCTTCCCTTAGCATCATGTCAGTCACCCCTGTGGTAGGTGCATTGTGTGTGTAAGGTAGGACATGGATTGATATGTGTAACAGGTCCTGGTAGTGAATCACCCTCCATTTTGTTTTCACTGCTGCAAGGCTACCTGTTCTCCATAGGCTAGAATGGGCAGACTGGCTATTACATCTTATAGTCCTATCTGACTCAGGGAACATGGTAGAAATTCGAATTTAGTATGCCTGAGCTCAGAATAATAAACTGCATCTTTTAGTGAAGTTGGTTTTGATATTCTGTGATTGAAAATACTTTTAGAAAGTAGGTATTTTCTTGCCTAAGCCTCCAGTGTGCTCTGCTGTTATGTGTATTGGCTGTCTGTATTTAGAGTGGAAAGGCAGACTGAGTCAGACCCGGGTTGAATAGAGAAATCTGCATTGAGTACTGGGGAGGGGTAGCTCCTTGTCCTGAATAGGACTGTGCCTGGCAAGGTGAATGCTGGCTCCACCTCCTACAGTGCGTCTGATGACAGACCCCCTCTTTCTGAAAGGAAGGATGCAGCCTGGTAAACAAAGTGCTCCAGGCCTGAGCAGAACTGGTTCTGGCTGGGTCCATTGACTAGAGACTTTTGAGAACAAAGACTTTTGGGGTATAAATATCTGTGCCCAAACCCCTGATGTTTGGTATTGCTCCTGGATGTCAAGAGGAACCTCTGTCCGTGTTACTGAAGGAATCTGGAGGAGAGGACTGTCCTTGTGCTTGTGTGCTGTTTCTTGGATTAGCCTGCAGTAATTCCCCTTGGACTTGGAAGAAGAGGGAAAAGGTCTTTTGAGAGACTTTTATTTTTGCTAAGCAATCACCCAAGGGCTAGAAGAGAGCTAGCCTCCTGCTGGAGTCACAGGCACATCTGACTCCCCCAGCAGCCTCCTGATTCCTCCCAGTGAGGATTTCTATCTGCAGGTGAGACCCCTGTGAGTCTCAGGGCCTCTAGTTCTACTACAGAGAAGAGAGAGCTGAGAATCGCCGCTAACGCGGTTTGGGAGCCGTCGCAGCTGAAGAGCGTAAGAAAAAAACACGCGCTGCTGCCGCCGAGCGCTCGCAAACCAAAGATCATCGTATTGCACGCTTGCGGGCCCCAAAGTGCTCGCTAACCCAAGAGATCATCGCATCGCACGTTTGCGGGCTTTTCGAAGGCTCGCTGACCCCGGATCATCGCATCGAGATCATCGCAGATCATCGCAGCTCGGACGCCGTGCGTCCGCCATTTTCTCCGCATCGCACCCGGATCTTTGCTCCCTTTTGTTGCCATTTTCTTTCATCGCAACAAGATCGCACACGCAACAGGATCAGCGCATCATCCTCCCTGGCGGCAAGGATTCAACGCATTGCCGGCCTAGCGTGGGGAAAATCATCGCTACAGCTCCTTTGCGACATTTTGTTTGTTTTGCTACGAAATCTAGGTACTTTGTAAGTAAGAGGTTCGCAGAGACTACTGCTCTGAACTGAACCCCTATTTGAACCCTTTGAGCTCTTTTTTCCAGCTTTTCAAGAGTACCCCCATTTTCCAGTATTGTGGCTTTTTACCGTTATTGGTCTTGTGTTAAGTCTATATATAAAGATACTTATTTTTTTATAACTACTTGTGTGGTGTCCCTTTGTAGTGTCCTTCACTGTGTTACTGTGTATGATCATAAATGCTTTACACACTGCCTCTGAGATAAGCCTAACTGCTCGTGCTACATTACCACAGGGTTGAGCAGCGGTTATCAAAGGGTGTAGCCCCCTAACTCTGACTTAGGAAGAAGGGTCCATACTTTGACTGTGGCCAGCCACTGACAACTAGAGACCTCCATTTCTAACAGGGTGCAATCACACAACCCTGTTTTATCTCTTTGTTCAAGTGGATCTTGGCTGTTGCACATGTCTCTGTGAGCTTGGTGCGGACCCAAGTGCCAGTATGAAGTGAGATGATAGCTGCGAGGAGTTTGCTAGGAATACACCACTTTGCGAGTTTTGCCCACAGTATGTTGTGGTCGATGCCATTGAAGGCGGCCCAGTAGAGGGGTGGCGACCTCTGTGGCCTTCGTTGCCAGATATGATAGTGCGATGGCATTGTCCAGTGTTGATGAGTTCGGCTGAAATCCTGTCAGGTATTGCGGTATAATTAGTTTTTTTGTTATCCATACCTCTACTCTTTCAAGAGCACTTTTGCAAATGCCTTCCCATCGACGTCCAATAATGCAATCAGTCTGTAGTTCTCCGGCCGTGAAGCATCCCCTCTTTTTATAAATGGGTTGCATGATCGAACCTTTCCATGAGTCTGGAACTACTGAGGTATTGTACCATTGGTGAAATATGCTATGCATGTGAGGGGCCCAAAAATCTTGATCTTCGTTGAAGATGCTGCCGGGTGGCCCATTAGGCCGGGAAGCCCCATCCTTCCTGATTCCCTTGAGGGTGGTTAGAATGTATTTTCTGTTGGTGCAAGGTCCTCTGCCTCATTCTCTTTGGGGTAATTTCTTTCTAATTCCATGGTTTTTGCCACGGGTTGCCTTGGTCGACATATAGCCTTGTTGTGTGGGCTGCCGATTTGTTGGCAGATAGAGCATTATGGATGTGGCTTCCACCATTTAGACCAGAGGTCTTCAAACTGTGGGGCTCCCCGGCCTGGGGGGGGGTGTGAATGTGTTCCCAAGAGGGGGGGCAAGGAGTCTGCGATTACATGTAAAAAAGATAGCCTGGAAGCGCAAAAAGCACGTTTCCAGGCTGTCTTCTTTAACATGCAGCAGTTGAAGCCCATTGAAAAGTGTGAGGATTGGATTGCTTTCCTCTGTGTTTAAGTGGGAAATTGTGTGGGGTTTTTTCTTCGCATTTTACTTGCTTTTTACTGTTGAACGATATTCTGTTGTAATTTTAATTAATCATACAATAACTTTATTCTTGTTTTGGTTCAGATTCTTTCTGTGGGTAGGTGTTGCTGTGTAGGAAACAACTGGGTTATTTAAAATATTTGTGCTCATGGGTGTCTCAGAGAAAGCTACATATTTGTAAGTGTAATTTCCTGTGTGCCTGTAAGATAGTAAAACATATGAAGTATGTGCATGCATGTGTGTGTGCGTGTGTGCATGTATGTGTGTGTGCATCCATGCTTGTGTGCATGTCAGAGTTATATATGCAAGCAACATGGCCCAAGCAACAAGAGAGGGAGGCAGAGGGCTAAATAGACTTTTTGATAATGGTGTTTTTTCACACAAAGCAGCAGAAAGCCTTCTTTGGCCATCTAGCCTAGAAGTAATAGCCCTGTTTATTGGGCAGAGTCGACAACCTGCTTCGCAGATCTGTAGGCTTCATTGGTTCTGCAGTTGCAGGCCATAATTGCTGTGCCAGTGTTCTTGATCTTCTAAAGAATGGTCCAAGGGAGGGGAAAAATTTAGGCAGAGGAGACCCTCACCTTGGTTTGGGCATCAAAGAGGGAGAGGGACACAGAGATGGGAGGGAGATGGATGATGAGACATGGGAGGGATAGGAATGGTGTGAGATGGGAGCTCACTTTAACAAACGTCAGAGACGACAGCAAGGCAGTACCTATCCTTAGTAAAACTGGTGCAGTGACACTTTTGCCCAGGTGCCCACTGCATCATAATTATGAATGTTTTGTAATACCAAGTGGACATGGGGCCTCATTTTCTTTGCTAGTGTTAGAACAGATGGGGTCCTTGGCACAGAAATGGGAGTCAGCATGCAGTAGCTCATTTTCTTTCCAAAAGAGACAAGGCTTGTTTCAAGTTTGAAGTGATGGTCAGACAAAAGGCAGGGAAAGTGTGAAAGAAGAAGTGATAGCCTGCTACTCAGGGCTACAGCTAGCAATAGTGCAGCAGGTGGAGTGCATTGGGGCCCACAGAACCCCAAATATGTGCAGTAGTGTTTTTGGTGAAAATATTTTCTTGTTTAATGCTGTTGCTTTTTTATAAGTCCCACATTTAGTGTGGATACTGAGCTACGGAATCGCAGCCCTGAAATGATCTCATGATCCTCGCCCTCTGTGGTCATCCCTACTCCTCCCACTGCCCAGATCTTTGCCATATAGTTTTGGAGGGGGAGCCCACTTCAAAGTATTTTGCTTAGGGGAGGCTCAGGGCAAAAAAGTTTGAAGACCTCTGATTTAGACCATTAACATAGCTCCAAAACTCCCTGTTCTTATTGGGTGGTTCTAGCAGAGCATAGATGTGTTTCCATTTTTCTTCAGCGTTGATTTGTTTCAACTGCCAGACAGTTTTTTAATGCAGTTTTCTAGTTGTTTTAAAAAATGTGTCCATCCGTGGGCACTTTTCTATCTTGTACTGTGACTGCCGGATGGCACCTCAGTTTGCTCTCTCTGAATGCTTTGATGTTGATGAGATTGATTGGCCCATTTAAAGTGTGTTTGCCTTCATATGTGGGTTACCTTCCTGCAATCAGAGCATTAGATAGCAAGGCCATGATTTCTGGCCAACTTTTCTGAAGTCAAGTCAAGTCAAGTCAAGTCATGAAATTTGTATAGCGCACTACATACCCAGAGGGTTTCAAGGCGCTTAGGAAAGGGGGGAGGATTATTTGTCAAATATCCACGTTTTAAGCTGCTTTCTGAACGCTAGGTGATTCTGGGTGAGGCGAAGGTAAGCGGGGAGTGAGTTCCATGTTTTGGCAGCCAGGTATGAAAAGGATCTGCCTCCCATGGTGGTCTTGTTGATGCGAGGTACAGTGGCGAAGGCTTGGCTGGAAGAGCGAAGTTGGCGGACGGGGGTGTAGAAGGACAGCCGAGAGTTGAGGCAATCTGGTCCGATGTCGTAGAGCGATTTGTGTGCGTGGGTAAGCAGTCGGAAAGTGATCCTCTTATTGACGGGTAGCCAGTGGAGGTCTCTCAGGTGACCAGAGATGTGTTCGTTGCGTGGGATGTCTAATATGAGCCTGGCTGATGCGTTTTGGATTCGTTGGAGTTTCTTCTGGAGTTTAGCGGTGGTGCCTGCGTAGAGGGTGTTTCCGTAATCCAGTCGGCTCGTGACCAGAGCATGGGTGACTGTTTTCCTTGTTTCGGATGGGATCCAGCGAAATGTTTTTCTGAGCATGCGAAGAATGTTAAAGCAGGAGGAGGATACGGCGCTGACTTGTTTGTTCATTGAAAGTGAGGAATCTAGGATGACGCCTAGGTTCCGTGCGTGGTCTGTCGGGATGGGTGCTTTTCCGAGGGCTTCCGGCCACCAGGAGTCATCCCAAGCCGAGGGGGATGTGCCTAAGATGAGGACTTCTGTTTTGTCTGAGTTCAGTTTCAGGCGGCTTTGTTTCATCCATTCTGCGACTTCTTTCATTCCTTCGTGTAGGTTAGTTTTGGCGGTGCTGGGGTCCCTGGTGAGAGAGAGGATAAGTTGAGTGTCATCCGCGTAGGAGATGATGTTGAGATTGTGTCGGCGAGCGATGGCAGCAAGGGGGCTCATGTAAACGTTGAAGAGGGTAGGGCTGAGTGAGGATCCTTGTGGTACGCCGCAGATGATTTCAGAGGCCTCGGACTTGAATGGTGGGAGGCGGACTCTCTGGGTTCTTCCATTGAGGAACGAGGTGATCCAGTCAAGTGCTTTTCCTTGGATTCCGATGTTGTTGAGGCGTTGTAAAAGGGTGTTGTGGCAGACTGTGTCGAATGCTGCAGAGAGGTCAAGGAGGATGAGGGCGACTGTGGCTCCATTGTCCAGTAGAGTTCGAATGTCGTCTGTTGCTGCGATGAGGGCGGTCTCAGTGCTGTGTTTTGCTCGGAAGCCAGATTGTGAGGGGTCGAGGGATTTGTTGGCTTCGAGGAAGGCGGCGAGCTGGTTGTTGACTGCTTTCTCGATGACTTTGGCCGGGAATGGAAGAAGCGAGATGGGGCGGTAGTTTTTGAGTTCGGTGGGGTCTGCTGTTGGTTTTTTCAGAAGGGCGGTGAGTTCAGCGTGTTTCCAGTCATCCGGGAAGGTGGCGGTGTTGAAGGAGCAGTTGATGACGTCTCGGAGGTGCGGAGCTATGACGGAGTCTGCTTTGTTGAAGATGTGGTGAGGGCATGGGTCTGTGGGGGATCCAGAGTGGATGGAGTTCATCAGGCGGATGGTGTCCTCGGTGGAGATTGGGTTCCAGGCGTTAAGGGTGTTAGCGGGGGGAAGATGGTCTGCAGATGGTAGGGTGGGTTGGCTTCCGGGTTGGTTGTCGAAGCTGTTGTGGATGTCGACAATCTTGTTGTGGAAGAAAGAGGCTAGGGAGTCGCAGAGGGTTTGAGAGGGGGTGATGTCGTTGGAGTTGGCCGAGGGGTTGGAAAATTCCTTGACGATGTTGAATAGTTCCTTGCTGTTGTGGGCGTTGTTGTCAAGTCGATCCTTGAATGATGTTTTCTTGGCTTTTCGGATCAGTTGGTGGTGAGTACGAATGGCGCTTTTGAAGGCATCCTTGTTGCTGGAGGATGGGTCTTTCTTCCAGGTCTTTTCAAGGGAGCGGCACAGTTTCTTGGATTTCTTGAGGTCATCGTTGAACCATGAGGCCTTCTTGTTTCCAAGTTTGTGAAGACGTTTTTTCAGTGGTGCTAAGGTGTCGGCGGTGTTGGATAGCCAAAGGGTGAGGTTGGAGGCGGCTTCGTTGGCATTAGAGGAGAGGGCTGGGGGGTTAAGAAGGAGCGATGAGGAGATCTGGTCGATGGTGATTTTGTTCCAGTTTCTTTGTAGAGTTGGTTGGTGGTGGTTGATGGGTTTTGGTTTGTTGTAGGCGAAGTGAACGCAGCTGTGGTCAGTCCAGAGGAGCTCCGTAGTGTGGCTGAAGGAGACATGATTGCTGGAGGTGAAGATTGGGTCGAGTGTGTGACCTGCGATGTGGGTGGGGGAAGTGACCAGTTGTTTAAGTCCGAGGTTGGCGAGGTTGTCTAAGAGGGTGGCGGTGTTGCGGTCGTTGAGGTTTTCGAGGTGGAAGTTGAGGTCTCCTAGGAGGATGTAGTCTTTGGAGGGGAGCGCGTGTGGGGTGATGAAGTCTGTGATGTCTTCACTGAATTTTGCGCGGGGTCCTGGTGGTCTGTAGAGGAGGGTGCCTCTGAGAGTTGTCTTGGGGTCGATGTGGATCTGGAAGTGAAGGTGTTCGGAGTTAGCGAGGTTGGCGTCGGAGTTGGTGGAAATGCGGATGGATTTCTTATGGACGATAGCGATTCCTCCTCCTGTATGGTCGGTGCGGTCCTTGCGTGTGATCTTATAGTTTTCAGGGATAGCGATGGCGATGTCAGGGGCGGAGGAGGCGTTCATCCATGTTTCCGTTAGGAAGGCGACGTCAGGAGAGATGGTGTCTAGTAGGTTCCAAAGGTCAATGGCGTGCCTGTGGACCGAGCGGGTGTTGAGAAGGATGCATTCTAGGTGGTTGGGGTCGGGAATCTGTGGTGTGGTCGTAGCGGAGATGTTGTCGGTGCCGCTGAATCTGCAGGAGTAGCATGAGAAAGGTCCATGGGTGTGTCCAGGGGCGGCTTGGACGCAGTTGGGGGCGCGGCCGGGGTTGAGGGCTAGGAGGGTGGAGGCATCGTAGGTAATGCGGGAGGGCTGGGCAGCGCGAGGGGCAGGGGGTCTGGCGCTGGGCGCGGTCCAGGCGCGGACGGGCGTAGACGGGCTTACCTTTGGCGCACCTTCGGCGCGGATTGGGCGCGGTCGCTGCGCGTGAACGCTGCGCGCGGGAACTACTGTCATATATGGAGAGTGGAGGGGGAGGGGCGAGGGCGGTTCAGCTGGGAGGCGGGGCGGGCTAAGGAGGACGACAATAACAACAAGATGGAGGCGGAGGGGTCAGACCGGCAAGAGGGCTCGGGGTAAAATGCTATTTATGCACAGAGTCGCGCTAGCAAGACCAAATGTTAATGAGCAAAGCGGCGAAATGATCTAAGCAGTCTGCAACAAAGTAACGTTGTCAATTACACAATGCAGGTCGGCAATTACACTATGTGAATGGGCAGCGCGGTAAATTAAGCAGGCAGGCGGCAATCAGAGCACACAGAAGGCAGTAATAACAGTCAGAGTACAGAGTGAATGAGATGCGCAGCAAAAAGATACCACAACAGCAGCAGGGGAGCGACCACTCGGCTTGGGAGCAAGGAGTGAGTCACGGCGCTTCCAGGTCAGGACGCGCTGTTTGTTGATTGTGGGAGGGCGGTTCAGCTGGGAGGCGGGGCGGGCTAAGGAGGACGACAATAACAACAAGATGGAGGCGGAGGGGTCAGACCGGCAAGAGGGCTCGGGGTAAAATGCTATTTATGCACAGAGTCGCGCTAGCAAGACCAAATGTTAATGAGCAAAGCGGCGAAATGATCTAAGCAGTCTGCAACAAAGTAACGTTGTCAATTACACAATGCAGGTCGGCAATTACACTATGTGAATGGGCAGCGCGGTAAATTAAGCAGGCAGGCGGCAATCAGAGCACACAGAAGGCAGTAATAACAGTCAGAGTACAGAGTGAATGAGATGCGCAGCAAAACGATACCACAACAGCAGCAGGGGAGCGACCACTCGGCTTGGGAGCAAGGAGTGAGTCACGGCGCTTCCAGGTCAGGACGCGCTGTTTGTTGATTGTGGGAGGGCGGTTCAGCTGGGAGGCGGGGCGGGCTAAGGAGGACGACAATAACAACAAGATGGAGGCGGAGGGGTCAGACCGGCAAGAGGGCTCGGGGTAAAATGCTATTTATGCACAGAGTCGCGCTAGCAAGACCAAATGTTAATGAGCAAAGCGGCGAAATGATCTAAGCAGTCTGCAACAAAGTAACGTTGTCAATTACACAATGCAGGTCGGCAATTACACTATGTGAATGGGCAGCGCGGTAAATTAAGCAGGCAGGCGGCAATCAGAGCACACAGAAGGCAGTAATAACAGTCAGAGTACAGAGTGAATGAGATGCGCAGCAAAACGATACCACAACAGCAGCAGGGGAGTGGGGGCCAATAGTGCTTATAACCGGTTTTGACTTGTTGTATCTAGCTTGACTTATGGCTCCCCATTTAATTAGTTTTATCGGTGCTGTTTCATTGTTTAGATTGAGCATTTTACCAGCAGTTAGATGTTCCTCATGCATCATGGTGCTTATATTGACGAGGATGGATATTGGATGGGGATCGCTTGGTGATCGCTTGCCAAAGTGTGTAGCACGTTATATTCTTCGCACCTCTTCAGTTTATTCTTGCTCAGGAAGATGTAGTCTAGTGTGGAGATGTTTTTAAATGTAGGTTGTTGTTTCCTGTTTGTCTGCCTTACTTAGTTCATGGACTCCAGTTTAAATTAATTGATGCATAGCATAGCTATGCATTCGTTCACTGTCACTGTTTACTTTTCCTAAGAGCCAGTTTCCATGCAGGTCAATGTGTCTTGGACCTCCAAACCCAGGACCATGATGACAATGACATACTGCAAACTAAACAAAACAAGAAGATACTTTGATGTGGATGACTGCATTTTGAGGACTAACGTAAAGGCAACATGTAGCCAAATGTCATGCATTATTGCCAGATTGTGAATGAGGCCATTATCGAACTACACTTACCATGCACGTGACAGGGAATGTGTAGTTGTAGAAGGATTTTAGACAGAACAGGCATGCTGTGATTTTAGGGTACACATTCCTACAATGCTGAGGCCCTGCACTGTACTTTGACATGCATATCCCTTTTACTTAAAGGTATACAGCACCTTGGCACTCCAGTATAATAATGTTTTACAATCTGGAATGTGCACATCATTGACACAAGGTATTTTCAATGGCAGTGCAGCTTTTGATGTGGGCAATGTGGATGAGTCTACTTTAATAGGTTCTCTCAAACTGTTTTAGATGTGATCATGTGTACTTCATTTAGCTGCACAGATGAAAGTAGCAGGTAAGCCTTTACAATTGCTTGTGGCATATTTCCAAGGTGCTGTTGCATCAGGACCATCATCAATTTTAGGTTTAATGCGGAAAAGCATGATTCACAATATATACAAGACAGTGTTGACCTACTTGATGTGGGTTGGTCAAACCTTGTTAAGGAGGCACACTTTCATTATGTATGTACCTGGGGTCGTGTGTACTAACCTGTAACGTTACGCAGCTTTGGTCTTCTTGCACCGACACAGGGCTCAGCCACTTCTGTGAAGCGTTGCTCAGACTAATTCACTCCATTACTTTGAGGCATGGATTTTCGGCATGTACATGCAATAAATGTAGCTGGCTAGTCCCAATGCAGACACTCTAGCACCATTGTGCATGACTACCTACTTTTGCGCTAGGCAACTACATTGATCAGCAGGGCATGTCATGGCACAGGACTGAGCCATATACTTGTACATGCAGTGCGGTGCTGTTTGGAAATTGGCTGAGGGCTGTGTTGATCCAAGTGGGCTGACCCAATGCTCAGTGGCTTTTGGGCCCGTATCACCTCAGGAGTGTCACTTTGAGTGGCTTTCTTGTGGCAATATGTGCTTCGCCTTAATTACAATGCAGCATTAAGCCACTGTATATAGCTTAACACTGCCTTGTATATGAGGCATCATTTCATGCTTTATTGAGCGTGGATGGGGAGGGCAATGGGTTTGGCAGTAGGCGTTCCACCTCAGAACCCTTTTTTTTTTACAATGTCTCCTATTTACAAGGGCAGTGTAAATGGGAGTAAACACAAAATTAGAGCCAGTGAATTCAGGGGCTTAAACAGGCAAACAGCCTTTGGGATAAGCTTCCCCTACAGTTAGGCAAACCACCGATCTGTTGACTTTCCGGAAGCAACTGAAGACCTGGCTGTTTCAGTAAACAACCTAACTGTCTCTTCTTCCTTTTCTGTTTTCTCCTTTCACTTCTCTTCTATGCTTTTAGCTTTTGGTTTTTTTCTGTCTTAGCGCAGGGACACTCTTTGAATAGCTGTGCGCTCTATTAGACTATTTTAACATAACATAACATTACATAACAGAATGGGTTGAACACCCTTGATGAATGGAATACAGTAATTACAACCACATAAAGCACCCCTTTTCCACCCTTAGATAACATATTCCCTTAGGACCCAACATCTTGAGCTCTCAGGTCGTTGCCTGGTTTCATCCTCTGTATGCTTTCACCAACACCTAATGATTCTGTGCATTATCTTGGCTATTCTTGAAACGTATTGTTCCCACTGTAAAATTCTTTGTTGGAGTATGTATTGGCATGTAGCCATTCACCAGATCAATTGATTCAATGTAACTATTGTGTTTTTACCTTCAGTATGTTTTTTTACTCATTTGACTCATTTACTGCCAGCATACTGTGTCATACCTTCCTAGTTATCTTCATAACAAGTATGTTGTATTAATTACCTGAATGTCACTATATGCATTCTTCAGTTCACCTTTGGTCTGCCCCCTGCACCGGCAGCCATAAGAGTATTTCCTTGACTAAAATTGAATTATTATTCTATTGTTTAGTTTTCTAACTTTGTTGGCTCTTCCAAATTAATCAGGAAGTCCCTGCCAACATCTCTTTAATTCGAATTCCTTTTTCACAATTCTGTGGATCTCGCTCCTTACAAACTGCATCCCCAGTGGCGCCTCGAACCCACTAACGCATGATGCATTCTCCCCTTTCCAACTCCCCAAAGTTCCCCCCGGGGTACCGCACTACCGCTATTCTTTTCCATGTCTAGTTATCCAGCCCCATGTGATTAACACCACGTGACCCCGCACCAGCTCCTTCTAACCTCGCCCACACTAACAAGGCTGGAATCGGATGATTTACTCGTTCCTCCGTAAGCTTTGAGACTCGCTCCTCTGCTCGAGTGGTTAATCCCACGGACATCACGCTGCCTGATTTTAATTTTAGATTACCATTACGCCTCCAAGATCACTCTTCAAGCGATCCTGACACCGGCTTGACTCCTCTCTTCCCCCACCTTCTTACAGAATTACCCTACATGCCCATTAATTTGGCCGCTTCAGGATCCATACCAAACCCTGCCAAGACCCTTCTTTCTGTATACAACGTCTTTGAACTCCACGTTGGGGTAATTATTTTATTCATACATCTCATGCCTCATGCCTTGTGGCCTATCGTAATTCTAAACAGCTTGCTGATCCTGCCCATTCGCCCCAGATCTGTCTTAATACTCTGAATACTTACAGATCTTGATTACTACAGATCGCCCAGACCATCCCATGATTAGGTAACTTCTTTTCTTTCTTTTCCTTTCCCCTCCGCTCTTTGTCCCCTTGGACCACTCATGTTTTGATCTATTCTCCCTTTCAATTTTCCTCAGAGCACTACCCTGTAACTAATGACCATTGTCCTGATGATGACCTTCAATAATTAAGGTTGAAACGCCGTTAATATCCCAGCTTAGAACTCAGACGCCATGGTGGTCAAACTAATTACTTGACTATTTTTGTATATAAACTGCATATTTTTTTGACCACCTTTATTTAATCTTATATCGCCGTTCACGCTGTGTTTCACAACCTTGTCACTGTGCCGTCCACCCTCATTAGCACGCCCAGTGCCCACCCTGTGTGTAATGGTCATTGTATAATTATGTACTTTAGTGCTGCCTAACTACTTACGGAATTATAACTCGTTTTTCCACACCCTACCTGTATGTTGTGGTCTCTCTACCTTTTTGCCAAACTGTGCAACCACCGATGTGTGAAAGCATCCCTGTCATGGGCACACCATAGGTTCTTTGTAAAAAGACTCCATCAAAGTTTCTTTAAAGTTTCAAAAATTTCAAAAGTTTCTTTATTTTTCAAAACTGATATTTCAATTCATATCAAGCTTAATGTATATTTCATCATGATACATCATTCAGAGGCGTTGTTTATAGTATGCATTATTAAATACTCCAATGAATTTCGGGCGTCTTGGCCCTTGATCAAGGAGACCTAAAACATAAGGATGTAGCAGTCAGCAAGCTTATAACCAGCAGATTGACATATAACACATATAGCGTCTTACATTGGTGTGTAATCATGGCTCTAAGTGAAAATATACAAACATAAACAAACATAAAGGTAGCGTGGTGTTAACTACACAAAACTCATTGTGCTTGGTAAAGAAATGTAAAGTGAGGTGAGCAACAGCGAGCTTTGCTCACTAAACAAGGGTGGGACTGTGAGTTAAATTCGGTAGCCTAGCATAAATCGAAGCAAAAGGGTATGCTCAAAGTAATGTGGGTAGAACTCGACTTAGACCATAGCAAGTGACATCGCCTCTACGAATCGTATGAGCAAATATTAACAGTGACAGTCACCCGTATATATGTTAGCAAAAAGGGTCCAAAACTTTTTCAGGTTCCAGGTGAGTAGTCTCAAATGTATACGAATGTTTGGGGAGTGTCATTACCAGTTAAGAAATAGCGCGAATCGGCTACTTCAATCACGTGGGGTGGGTGTAACGTGTAAAAATAAACAAAAGACAATGTGTACTGCTGGCGAATGTGGCGACCATGATTAAGAGTGTCAATATATCAACATAAATAGAAATAGTAGATGCAATTTGCACTGTAAACCACATAGTCAGGAAATATCACATCAGAAAACTACCAGAATAGGTGGCTAAATAAAACAACTGAATTCCAGCCGATCATTTAGTCCAAACGGCTTAATTGATTGTAATTTGTAAATCCATGCAATCTTGCGTTGTAACAAATGTTTATTATTGTCTATGCCTTCTCGTTTTTTGATGATTTCAAGAACCATAAATTTCAATTGTGAAATGTTGTGTTTGAATTCCATAAAGTGCGCAGCAATATTTGATTTTTCGTTGTTGGTTCTTATGTTGGATTTATGTTCCTTGATGCACACTTTTATTTTCCTTTCGGTTTTGCCAATATAAATTTTGCCACATGGACATTTCACTAAGTAAATTAGGTTGGCAGAATCACCCGTTGCGTTCACCTTTAGCTTGATATCATGCCCCTTCATGGGGTGTGTAGACACGTTGCCTTTAATGACATTATTGCAGCTGCTGCAATTCAAACATGCTCGAGTACCTTTATTTTCTATTACTTCACATGGTTCTTTGTTAAGGATTTCTTGGATGTTCGCATGTCTAGTGTATGCAAACACGGGGGGTGTCTCAAATATGCCTTGAAAATCGGGCTCCATCTTCAAAATTGGCCAGTGTTTTAATATTATCTCTTTGAATGTTTTACTCATAGTGGAGAATTTTGATGCCAACACCCTTCTAGAGTCTTCAGTTTTTGTTCTTCTATTTAGTGTGTCATCTCTTGGAATCAGAGCTACACGAGCTTTTGCTTCTTCCACAATCTTGCTAGGATACCCTCTATTGCTGAATCTCTTACCCATTTCTTCAATACGTACTTCAGCTAAATTTGGATTAGAGGTAATTCTTTTAGCACGAAGCATTTGTGAAAAAGGTAAATGTCTTTTCAGTGCATTTTGGGAAAACTTGAAAAAGGAAGTGTATTATTGCGATCTGTGGCTTTACAATGGAGGTCAGTAGCAAAACCCAAGGGGGTTATGGTGATTGATACATCCAAAAATATAATGGATGTATGATTAATTTCCCAAGTGAGTTTGATTCTGTCGTCAATAGTGTTCAATTTCATCAACGATTGTTCAAGGTTTTGTTTGGTGTCTTTACAGATAATGAATAAATCATCAATGTATCGGACATATAATTTCAGATTGTTAGTCCAATTAATTTCTCCATAGATGTTATTGTCCTCATATTGTTTCATGTAGGCATTTGCATATGTAGGAGCAGCGCAATTACCCATGGACATCCCAGATAATTGCAAATACCATTCCTAATCATGTTCAAAATAGCTATGGTAGAGGGTAAATATCATTAGTTCCATTAAGAATTGCTGCATAGAGGGTTCAATGTCACTGTTTAAAATGATATTTTCAATTGCCTCAATTCCCCCCATGGGGGATAGAAGTGTACAATGAGTTTACATCAGCAGTACACAATAGTAGCTGTTCACCTGGGTTAATGGTAACTTCTGATAATTTTAACAAAAACTCGGTGGTGTTCTTGATGGAGCTTTTCATACTTTTCACCATCGGTTGCAGGTATCGATCCAGAAATTTCCCCACCGGTTCATGCAGGGAACCTCTGGTAGATACTATGGGCCTAAAAGGTGGGTCCTCAAGGTTCTTGTGCATTTTAGGCGTCATGTGAATAGACGGGCTTTTTGGGTGTTGTTGAAGTAAGTATCTTTTAGTTTTGTCATCAATAGTTCCTATGTCCAATGCTTTATTTAAAATTTCATTGAGTTTGTCTTTGAATAAGTTCGTAGGATTCCCATCCAATTTAGAATATATTTGTTCATCCAAGATGTGTTCTTTGACCTTTCTGTTGTACATATCTGTATTCAAAATGACCAGGGCTCCCACTTTATCTGCTTTGATACATTTGATGTTGCAATTGTTGGCAATTTATTTCAGGGTATCTTAGTCCTTCTGTGTGATGTTTTTTCGGATTTTCTTTTTGAAATTGAGTTTTGAAATGTCTTGTTTCACTAAGTTTTCAAAAAGATCGATACATTTATGGCTACAAGGTGCTTGAAAAGTACTAGGTGGTCTTAAGCCCATCAATTGATCAGGTTTTTGCTGGGTAGATGGAGGTAACACATTATCAAAAAAATGTCGATCTTAGTTTCCGAATAAACTTAAAGGTACTGATGTCTAGTTCCAGTAGATTTGTCTGGGTAGTGGGAATGAAAGATGTTCCTTTCTCCAATAGTCTCATTTCATGCGGTTTCAAAACGGTGTCAGAAATGTTTATAACTAGGTGTTTTTCTTCTTGACAACCTTCTTTTCGGTGGTACTCCGTGTATTGGGGTGAGCTTTTTCTATGTTTTTTGCCCCGCCTGGGTCTTCTCTTGAGTCCGGGCTTTCCTCTAAAAAAGGTGCCAAAGTGGCTGAACTATCATTCTGATCTGATGGTGGGGGCTCGCTGGATCTCGCGGATGTTCCCGGAAGATTTGTACGATTTTTGGGATGGTTTGAGGTGTCACTTCCCGATGAGGATGTGTCGGTTTGTTGGCTATATGGTTTATTTCTCCTCCTTTGGGCATATACATCTGCCCATGTATAAACCTCCCCAAGTTTATAATCCAGGGTATCCCTTCTGAATTTTCGGATCTTTCTATCATTAATTTCTTTTGAATGTTTTTCTAATTGGACTTTGATGTCCTCTAATGTTTTAGACCATTCATCTGATGTTATGATGTCAGCTAGTTCTTTTTCAATTTCTTTGATTTACTTATTCAGATCAGCAAGTATTTGAGATAATTCTTCCACAATTAGTAAGATTAAATCCAGGCTGCATTTATTTAGAATAGCATTCCATTTCTCTTGAAACAATTTTGAGTTCTTGCATAAGGAGGGTTTTAGCGCTATCCTTAGTCCCCGGGGAATGCGTGATGCTCTGTGATATTTTATTAAAGTGCTCGCATGGAGTTTCTG
The DNA here is from genome assembly GCF_964261635.1 of Lissotriton helveticus. Taxonomy (NCBI): domain Eukaryota; kingdom Metazoa; phylum Chordata; class Amphibia; order Caudata; family Salamandridae; genus Lissotriton; species Lissotriton helveticus. The sequence continues at coordinate 1,509,897,076 of NC_136057.1, forward strand.
AAATATTTCACGTTTGGATAAGTATATCAATTGTCTGATGCATTGTTCCTTCGTGCGGCTTGATGTTTCTTGTGCTATGTCCTCATTAATTAAGGCATATATGCGGTTGGTTTCATCTTCATTAAAGGCTAGTGTGCTAGCTTTAGCGTCTGTAGATCTTGTAATTTCCTCGAACTGCATTTTGAGTTTGAGCGTGCAACCCGCCTCAGTAGGACGGTAGAGGAAGAATTGATAAAGCGAACAGCGAGGGGTTGGACTGCTGTTTTTCCACAGGTTTATATCAAATATCAAATTTCAATTAGTTAGGGTGCTCCTACAGGTGACATGTCCATCCATCCAAGTCAATACATAATGTAAAACTGTGCAACCACCGATGTGTGAAAGCATCCCTGTCGTGGGCACACCATAGGTTCTTTGTAAAAAGACTCCATCAAAGTTTCTTTAAAGTTTCAAAAATTTCAAAAGTTTCTTTATTTTTCAAAACTGATATTTCGATTCATATCAAGCTTAATGTATATTTCATCATGATACATCATTCAGAGGCGTTGTTTATAGTATGCATTATTAAATACTCCAATGCATTTCGGGCGTCTTGGCCCTTTATCAAGGAGACCTAAAACATAAGGATATAGCAGTCAGCAAGCTTATAACCAGCAGATTGACATATAACACATATAGCGTCTTACATTGGTGTGTAATCATGGCTCTAAGTGAATATATACAAACATAACCAAACATAAAGGTAGCGTGGTGTTAACTACTCAAAACTCATTGTGCTTGGTAAAGAAATGTAAAGTGAGGTGAGCAACAGTGAGCTTTACTCACTAAACAAGGGTGGGACTGTGAGTTAAATTCGGTAGCCTAGTATAAATCAAAGCGAAAGGGTATGCTCAAAGTAATGTGGGTAGAACTCGACTTAGACCATAGCGAGTGTCATCGCCTCTACGAATCGTATGAGCAAATATTAACAGTGACAGTCACCCGTATATGTTAGCAAAAAGGGGCCAAAACTTACTGCAGGTTCCAGGTGAGAAGTCTCAAATGTATACGAATATTTGGGGAGTGTCCTTACCAGTTAAGAAATAGTGCAAATCGGCTACTTCAATCATGTGGGGCGGGCGTAACGTGTAAAAATAAACAAAAGACAATGTGTACTGCCGGCGAATGTGGCGGCCATGATTAAGAGTGTCAATATATCAACATAAATAGAAATAGTAGATGCAATTTGCACTGTAAACCACACAGTAAGAAAATATCACATCAGAAAACCACCAGAATAGGTGGCTAAATAAAACAACTGAATTCCAGCCAATCATTTAGTCCAAACGGCTTCAATGATTGTAATTTGTAAATCCATGCAATCTCGCGTTGTAACAAATGTTTATTATTGTCTATGGCTTCTCGTTTTTTGATGATTTCAAGAACCATAAATTTCAATTGTGAAATGTTGTGTTTGAATTCCATAAAGTGTGCAGCAATATTTGATTTTTCGTTGTTGGTTTTTATGTTGGATTTATGTTCATTGATGCACACTTTTATTTTCCTTTCGGTTTTGCCAATATAAATTTTGCCACATGGACATTTCACTAAGTTAATTAGGTTGGCAGAATCACACGTTGCATTCACCTTTAGCTTGATATCATGCCCCTTCATGGGGTGTGTAACCACGTTGCCTTTAATGACATTATTGCAGTTGCTGCAATTCAAACATGCTCGAGTACCTTTATTTTCCATTACTTCATATGGTTCTTTGTTAAGGATTTCTTGGATGTTCGCATGTCTAGTGTATGCAAACACGGGGGGTGTCTCAAATATGCCTTGAAAATCGGGCTCCATCTTCAAAATTGGCCAGTGTTTTAATATGATCTCTTTGAATGTTTCACTCATATTGGAGAATTTTGATACCAACACCATTCTAGAGTCTTCAGTTTTTGTTCTTCTCTTTAGTGTGTCATCTCTTGGAATCAGAGCTGCACGAGCTTTTGCTTCTTCCACAATCTTGCTAGGATACCCTCTATTGCTGAATCTCTTACCCATTTCTTCAATACGTACTTCAGCTAAATTTGGATTGGAGGTAATTCTTTTAGCACAAAGCATTTGTGAAAAAGGTAAATGTCTTTTCAGTGCATTTTGGTGAAAACTTGTTCAAAATAGCTATGGTAGAGGGTAAATATCATTAGTTCCATTAAGAATTGCTGCATAGAGGGTTCAATGTCACTGTTTAAAATGATATTTTCAATTGCCTCAATTCCCCCCATGGGGGATAGAAGTGTACAATGAGTTTACATCAGCAGTACACAATAGTAGCTGTTCACCTGGGTTAATGGTAACTTCTGATAATTTTAACAAAAACTCGGTGGTGTTCTTGATGGAGCTTTTCATACTTTTCACCATCGGTTGCAGGTATCGATCCAGAAATTTCCCCACCGGTTCATGCAGGGAACCTCTGGTAGATACTATGGGCCTAAAAGGTGGGTCCTCAAGGTTCTTGTGTATATTAGGCGTCATGTGAATAGACGGGCTTTTTGGGTGTTGTTGAAGTAAGTATCTTATAGTTTTGTCGTCAATAGTTTCTATGTCCAATGCTTTATTTAAAATTTCATTGAGTTTGTCTTTGAATAAGTTCGTAGGATTCCCTTCCAATTTAGAATATATTTGTTCATCCAAGATGTGTTCTTTGACCTTTCTGTTGTACATATCTGTATTCAAAATGACCAGGGCTCCCCCTTTATCTGCTTTGATACATTTGATGTTGCAATTGTTGGCGATTTTTTTTAGGGTATCTTGGTCCTTCTGTGTGATGTTTTTTCGGATTTTTTTTTTAAATTGAGTTTTGAAATGTCTTGTTTCACTAAGTTTTCAAAAAGATCGATACATTTATGGCTACAAGGTGCTTGAAAAGTACTAGGTGGTCTTAAGCCCATCAATTGATCAGGTTTTTGCTGGGTAGATGGAGGTAACACATTATCAAAAAAAATGTCGATCTTAGTTTCCGAGTAAACTTAAAGGTACTGATGTCTAGTTCCAGTAGATTTGTCTGGGTAGTGGGAATGAAAGATGTTCCTTTCTCCAATAGTCTCATTTCATGCAGTTTCAAAACGGTGTCAGAAATGTTTATAACTAGGTGTTTTTCTTCTTGACAACCTTCTTTTCAGTGGTACTCCGTGTATTGGGGTGAGCTTTTTCTATGTTTTTTGCCCCGTCTGGGTCTTCTCTTAAGTCCGGCTTTCCTCTAAAAAAGGTGCCGAAGTGGCTGAACTATCATTCTGATCTGATGGTGGGGGCTCGCTGGATCTCGCGGATGTTCCGGGAAGATTTGTACGATTTTTGGGACGGTTTGAGGTGTCACTTCCCGATGAGGATGTGTCGGTTCGTTGGCTATATGGTTTATTTCTCCTCCTTTGGGAATATACATCTGCCCATGTATAAACCTCCCCAAGTTTATAATCCAGGGTATCCCTTCTGAATTTTCGGATCTTTCTATCATTAATTTCTTTTGAATGTTTTTCTAATTGGACTTTGATGTCCTCTAATGTTTTAGGACATTTATCTGATGTTATGGTGTCAGCTAGTTCTTTTTCAATTTCTTTGATTTCCTTATTCAGATCAACAAGTATTTGGGATAATTCTTCCACAATTAGTAAGATTAAATCCAGGCTGCATTTATTTAGAATAGCATTCCATTTCTCTTGAAACAATTTTGAGTTCTTGCATAAGGAGGGTTTTAGCGCTATCCTTAGTCCCCGGGGAATGCGTGATGCTCTGTGATATTTTATTAAAGTACTCGCATGGAGTTTCTGATTTATTTCACATTTGGATAAGTATATCAATTGTCTGATGCATAGTTCCTTCGTGTGGCTTGATGTTTCTTGTGCTATGTTTGAGTTTGAGCGTGCAACACGCCTCAGTAGGACGGTAGAGGAAGAATTGATAAAGCGATCAGCGAGGGGGTGCACTGCTGTTTTTCCACAGGTTTATATCAAATATCAAATTTCAATTAGTTAGGGTGCTCCTACAGATGACATGTCCATCCATGCATGTCAATACATAATGCCAAACTGTGCAACCACCGATGTGTGAAAGCATCCCTGTCGTGGGCACACCATAGGTTCTTTGTAAAAAGACTCCATCAAAGTTTCTTTAAAGTTTCAAAAATTTCAAAAGTTTCTTTATTTTTCAAAACTGATATTTCAATTCCTATCAAGCTTAATGTATATTTCATCATGATACATCATTCAGAGGCATTGTTTATAGTATGCATTAATAAATACTCCAATGCATTTCGGGCGTCTTGGCCCTTTATCAAAGAGACCTAAAACATAAGGATATAGCAGTCAGCAAGCTTATAACCAGCAGATTGACATATAACACATATAGCGTCTTACATTGGTGTGTAATCATGGCTCTAAGTGAATATATACAAACATAAACAAACAAAAAGGTAGCGTGGTGATAACTACACAAAACTCATTGTGCTTGGTAAAGAAATGTAAAGTGACTTGTGCAACAGCGAGCTTTGCTCACTAAACAAGGGTGGGACTGTGAGTTAAATTCGGTAGCCTAGCATAAATCGAAGCGAAAGGGTATGCTCAAAGTAATGTGGGTACACATTCGCCGGCAGTACACATTGTCTTTTGTTTATTTTTACACGTTACACCCGCCCCACGTGATTGAAGTAGCCGATTTGCGCTATTTCCTAACTGGTAATGACACTCCCCAAACATTCGTATACATTTGAGACTACTCACCTGGAACCTGAAGTAAGTTTTGGCCCCTTTTTGCTAACATATACGGGTGACTGTCACTGTTAATATTTGCTCATACGATTCGTAGAGGCGATGTCACTCACTATGGTCTAAGTCGAGTTCTACGCACATTACTTTGAGCATACCCTTTCGCTTCGATTTATGCTAGGCTACCGAATTTAACTCACAGTCCCACCCTTGTTTAGTGAGCAAAGCTCGCTGTTGCTCACCTCACTTTATATTTCTTTACCGAGCACAATGAGTTTTGTGTAGTTAACACCACGCTACCTTTATGTTTGTTTATGTTTGTATACATTCACTTAGAGCCATGATTACACACCAATGTAACACGCTGAATGTGTTATATGTCAATCTGCTGGTTATAAGCTTGCTGACTGCTATATCCTTATGTTTTAGGTCTCCTTGATAAAGGGCCAAGACGCCCAAAATGTATTGGAGTATTTAATAATGCATACTATAAACAACGCCTCTGAATGATGTATCATGATGAAATATACATTAAGCTTGATATGAATTGAAATATCAGTTTTGAAAAACAAAGAAACGTTTGACATTTTTGAAACTTTAAAGAAACTTTGATGGAGTCTTTTTTACAAAGAACCTATGGTGTGCCCACGACAGGGATGCTTTCGCACATCGGTGGTTGCACAGTTTGGCATTATGTATTGACATGCATGGATCGACATGTCACCTGTAGGAACACCCTAACTAATTGAAATTTGATATTTGATATAAACCTGTGGAAAAACAGCAGTGCACCCCCTGGCTGTTCGCTTTATCAATTCTCTCTTCCTTTTTCCCATTCCCTCAATTGTGATTCATTTCACTGTTTTTGAATTGTCCTATCCTAGTATCCTCCAGTTGAGACTTTGTTTTTGGTGCACACTACGCCCAGTCTCACCTGGGTAAACGGGCCCTACTCCTGTTAATTGTTATTTTATTTTTCCCATGAAACATGAAAAAAGTGATGTGAGGCTGGCTAGCGTGAGTTTTCCAGCTGCTAATTGGTAGGCAGTTACTTTTTAAACATTAGCGGCAAGATTTGTATTGCCGCGACGCTACTGTTTACTGCAAAAATTGCCACAGCGAGCTGTTCCTATCGCCATGTAGCGACATACTGTAAATATGTCAGTACCATGGCAATAGTTTTCGACGATACACAGCGTTAAGAAATTTGCCGCTAAGCATCGTTAACTTTGCTTAGTGGCAAATCTTGAAATGTTACCCCTCTGTTTTCCACGACATTGCTGTCAGTTTATTAAACATTTCCTAAATTAGGCCAGAACAGAAAAAAGTCAACAAGTTTTTCACATTGGACATGAACAGATCCAGCACCTCAGTGTTTACATTTCTTTTGAACGAAAGGTGAATTGTGTATTAGCTTCTGCTGATCCTAGGAAAATGTTTTCAAGCTTTCAGTAACTTACTTTTTATTGATACGCAAAGATTTTTGGTTCATATTTGCAAGACCCTTTTGCAACCACAGCGTCACTAAAAGTGACGTTGTGGTGGCCATAGGAGCTTCGCCATATTTACAAGGCAGCGTTAAGCCACTTAACATGGCTTAATGGTGTCTTGTAAATGAGGCCCCTTCCACTCTACACTTAGCGTGAAAGAGGCGGGCAATGGGTGTTGTGGTGAGCTTTCCACCCCAACACCCATTGCATTTTGTTTATGTGGCACCTTCCTGCACATAAACAATCATTGAAGTTAACCTAGGCACCCTTGCACTATGTCACAAACCTGCTCGTTCTATGTGAACAACATAAATTTAGCGCCAGCGCAGGGCTAGATCATATTCTAGTAAATATGGTGCAGCTCTGTGTTTCTAAAGTGACGAAGCGTGTTGTTAGTCTTCTTGGGCTTAATGACACACTTCGCCCCTTTATTGTAAATATGCCCCTCTGTGTGAGTCAAAAATCTGATTACTTTCACTGTTGTTGATAACAACAGAATTGTGAACACCAACATCTTATAATGCCACACAAAACACTGTCCAGTTTCAAGTGAACTTATAATGCGACTGCTGCATGTGTGCCCACCCAACATACCAATTCAATAGGACAAGAATATTTTTTTCTTACCCCGATAAACTTTCTTAGAAATTGCCGCGACGATGCAATATCAGTATCTGATAGCTCAAGGAAGTCACCCATCATACCCTCCTCTGTCGCTGGCACATCCTTATAGAAGTTTCTTGATCTGGCATAAAACTGTATCTCGCCATCAATAACTTGGCTCGTCAAGGCATAAAGCTTAACTGAAAAAGATGAATACAGAGTCATTATTTTGTTGTTTTAACAACAATCCAAATATCACCAGTAGTACTACTATACTACTACTAATAATACTAATACTAATAATATATACAATATTAATGCGTAATAAGATGAATACATGTTCTTTGAAATTCACTAAAACAGGCAAATCTCTAAGGGAAGTATTTGGTGATGTGTGGGTATTTCTAATTACTGACCTTTTGTTGAAGTGCAAATTTTGTTTTTGGCTTCTTATTAGAGACTTTTAACTCCAGATTCCTCACCCTTTGAATACTTATCAGGTGTCAGGCTGGACCAGAACATTTTAAACAACACCCCTGCACCCGACAGGTAGCGCCACACAGCTCCACAATGATGTCACTCCACTCTGAAAGGAGCATGCAAGGCCCCATTTAGGCATCACTCATTTATGCTGACATCAGTTACTTTCTATATGTGCCAACAGCCACAGACCCGGAGCAAATCCTCATCTCATGAGACAATTTCTCAAAACAATTGTGGAAAAATTCTAAAGTGTTCAAGGGACTATGTCACCCCCCCAAATCTACAGCGTTCAATCCCTGTGGCAAATGACAAAAAGAAAAAGGTCTGTGACAGATTAGCAAGTGGTATTTCTTTGGTTCTTAGGGTCAGACTACAACTCCAAGGCATGCAGTGACTGTGCCCTGATGCCCCCCAAGATCCTCCGGGATCAGAAAACAGAGCTGCATGTTTAGAACCACTGCAAGATTCTGCGTCTTGTCTAGTTGAGGTCCAAGGGGAGGTTCCGGGACTGCTTCTGAGCTCCATTACTTAACAGATTATCGTTGTGGTCCAAATGTTTGTGTAAGTCAGAGAAAAAACATAAAAAGTCTAAGCAAGACTTGGCCCCTTCTCGTCACGTTCAATTAACCCAAAAGGCGGGAGAGCCTCGATGTGCCTCCCAGTGACACACTAGAAGCTGTTTCCACTAAGAGGCGACACTGACCCTTGTCCTGAGGCAGCCCGAGCTCCCAGGGCAGTTAGCTACGTGGGAGCCAATCAAATAATTCTGTGATGCTGTGCTGCTGCTTTATCAAAAAACAACAAGTGATGGACTGAATGTGGATCAATGTCACACACTCCCCCAGTCAAAAGATCTGGGCCCAAATCCATCGTTTTTTTGCACTCCACACCACCCTGGGTCAGATAATGGCTTTATGCAAATCAGCTCTGACCCTGTTGCCCCATGGGAACAGTCCAGTCCGAACTACAACAGCCATATCTTTCCCAGACCGGAATCAAGCATCCGAGGACCGGACCGGTTTCGAGGTAACACCTCTCTTCAGCCCGGCTAGCTTGACTCCAAGTGGTGTGGAGTGCCTGGGACCCACGTCTGGGCATCCCCAGCGCACTTAGGGCGGCAATTGCAAAAAACAACAAGTGATGGACTGAATGTGGATCAATGTCACACACTCCCCCAGTCAAAAGATCTGGGCCCAAATCCATCGTTTTTTTGCACTCCACACCACCCTGGGTCAGATAATGGCTTTATGCAAATCAGCTCTGACCCTGTTGCCCCATGGGAACAGTCCAGTCCGAACTACAACAGCCATATCTTTCCCAGACCGGAATCAAGCATCCGAGGACCGGACCGGTTTCGAGGTAACACCTCTCTTCAGCCCGGCTAGCTTGACTCCAAGTGGTGTGGAGTGCCTGGGACCCACGTCTGGGCATCCCCAGCGCACTTAGGGCGGCAATTGCAAAAAAACAACAAGTGATGGACTGAATGTGGATCAATGTCACACACTCCCCCAGTCAAAAGATCTGGGCCCAAATCCATCCACCAAGGACATGGCTTTTGTAGTTCGGACTGGACTGTTCCCATGGGGCACAGGGTCAGCTCTGATTTGCATATTGCCATTGTCTAACCCAGGGTGGTGTGGAGTGGAAAAACGATGGATTTGGGCCCAGATCTTTGGACTGGGGTGAATGTGTGACATTGATCCACATTCTGTCCATCACTGTTGTGTTTGCCATTACCGCTCTAAGTGTACTGGGGATGCTCAGACGTGAGTCCCAGGCACTCCACACCACTGGAGTCAAGCTAGCCGGGCTGATGAGAGGTGTTACCTCGAAACCGGGCCGGTCCTCGGATGCTTGATTCCGTCTGGGAAGGACATGGCTTTTGTAGTTCGGACTGGACTGTTCCCATGGGGCACAGGGTCAGCGCTGATTTGCATATTGCCATTGTCTAACCCAGGGTGGTGTGGAGTGGAAAAACGATGGATTTGGGCCCAGATCTTTGGACTGGGGTGAATGTGTGACATTGATCCACATTCTGTCCATCACTGTTGTGTTTGCCATTACCGCTCTAAGTGTACTGGGGATGCTCAGACGTGAGTCCCAGGCACTCCACACCACTGGAGTCAAGCTAGCCGGGCTGATGAGAGGTGTTACCTCGAAACCGGGCCGGTCCTCGGATGCTTGATTCCGTTCTGGGAAGGACATGGCTTTTGTAGTTCGGACTGGACTGTTCCCATGGGGCACAGGGTCAGCGCTGATTTGCATATTGCCATTGTCTAACCCAGGGTGGTGTGGAGTGGAAAAACGATGGATTTGGGCCCAGATCTTTGGACTGGGGTGAATGTGTGACATTGATCCACATTCTGTCCATCACTGTTGTGTTTGCCATTACCGCTCTAAGTGTACTGGGGATGCTCAGACGTGAGTCCCAGGCACTCCACACCACTGGAGTCAAGCTAGCCGGGCTGATGAGAGGTGTTACCTCGAAACCGGGCCGGTCCTCGGATGCTTGATTCCGTTCTGGGAAGGACATGGCTTTTGTAGCTCGGACTGGACTGTTCCCATGGGGCACAGGGTCAGCGCTGATTTGCATATTGCCATTGTCTAACCCAGGGTGGTGTGGAGTGGAAAAACGATGGATTTGGGCCCAGATCTTTGGACTGGGGTGAATGTGTGACATTGATCCACATTCTGTCCATCACTGTTGTGTTTGCCATTACCGCTCTAAGTGTACTGGGGATGCTCAGACGTGAGTCCCAGGCACTCCACACCACTGGAGTCAAGCTAGCCGGGCTGATGAGAGGTGTTACCTCGAAACCGGGCCGGTCCTCGGATGCTTGATTCCGTTCTGGGAAGGACATGGCTTTTGTAGTTCGGACTGGACTGTTCCCATGGGGCACAGGGTCAGCGCTGATTTGCATATTGCCATTGTCTAACCCAGGGTGGTGTGGAGTGGAAAAACGATGGATTTGGGCCCAGATCTTTGGACTGGGGTGAATGTGTGACATTGATCCACATTCTGTCCATCACTGTTGTGTTTGCCATTACCGCTCTAAGTGTACTGGGGATGCTCAGACGTGAGTCCCAGGCACTCCACACCACTGGAGTCAAGCTAGCCGGGCTGATGAGAGGTGTTACCTCGAAACCGGGCCGGTCCTCGGATGCTTGATTCCGTTCTGGGAAGGACATGGCTTTTGTAGTTCGGACTGGACTGTTCCCATGGGGCACAGGGTCAGCGCTGATTTGCATATTGCCATTGTCTAACCCAGGGTGGTGTGGAGTGGAAAAACGATGGATTTGGGCCCAGATCTTTGGACTGGGGTGAATGTGTGACATTGATCCACATTCTGTCCATCACTGTTGTGTTTGCCATTACCGCTCTAAGTGTACTGGGGATGCTCAGACGTGAGTCCCAGGCACTCCACACCACTGGAGTCAAGCTAGCCGGGCTGATGAGAGGTGTTACCTCGAAACCGGGCCGGTCCTCGGATGCTTGATTCCGTTCTGGGAAGGACATGGCTTTTGTAGTTCGGACTGGACTGTTCCCATGGGGCACAGGGTCAGCGCTGATTTGCATATTGCCATTGTCTAACCCAGGGTGGTGTGGAGTGGAAAAACGATGGATTTGGGCCCAGATCTTTGGACTGGGGTGAATGTGTGACATTGATCCACATTCTGTCCATCACTGTTGTGTTTGCCATTACCGCTCTAAGTGTACTGGGGATGCTCAGACGTGAGTCCCAGGCACTCCACACCACTGGAGTCAAGCTAGCCGGGCTGATGAGAGGTGTTACCTCGAAACCGGGCCGGTCTTTGGATGCTTGATTCCGTTCTGGGAAGGACATGGCTTTTGTAGTTCGGACTGGACTGTTCCCATGGGGCACAGGGTCAGCGCTGATTTGCATATTGCCATTGTCTAACCCAGGGTGGTGTGGAGTGGAAAAACGATGGATTTGGGCCCAGATCTTTGGACTGGGGTGAATGTGTGACATTGATCCACATTCTGTCCATCACTGTTGTGTTTGCCATTACCGCTCTAAGTGTACTGGGGATGCTCAGACGTGAGTCCCAGGCACTCCACACCACTGGAGTCAAGCTAGCCGGGCTGATGAGAGGTGTTACCTCGAAACCGGGCCGGTCCTCGGATGCTTGATTCCGTTCTGGGAAGGACATGGCTTTTGTAGTTCGGACTGGACTGTTCCCATGGGGCACAGGGTCAGCGCTGATTTGCATATTGCCATTGTCTAACCCAGGGTGGTGTGGAGTGGAAAAACGATGGATTTGGGCCCAGATCTTTGGACTGGGGTGAATGTGTGACATTGATCCACATTCTGTCCATCACTGTTGTGTTTGCCATTACCGCTCTAAGTGTACTGGGGATGCTCAGACGTGAGTCCCAGGCACTCCACACCACTGGAGTCAAGCTAGCCGGGCTGATGAGAGGTGTTACCTCGAAACCGGGCCGGTCCTCGGATGCTTGATTCCGTTCTGGGAAGGACATGGCTTTTGTAGTTCGGACTGGACTGTTCCCATGGGGCACAGGGTCAGCGCTGATTTGCATATTGCCATTGTCTAACCCAGGGTGGTGTGGAGTGGAAAAACGATGGATTTGGGCCCAGATCTTTGGACTGGGTGAATGTGTGACATTGATCCACATTCTGTCCATCACTGTTGTGTTTGCCATTACCGCTCTAAGTGTACTGGGGATGCTCAGACGTGAGTCCCAGGCACTCCACACCACTGGAGTCAAGCTAGCCGGGCTGATGAGAGGTGTTACCTCGAAACCGGGCCGGTCCTCGGATGCTTGATTCCGTTCTGGGAAGGACATGGCTTTTGTAGTTCGGACTGGACTGTTCCCATGGGGCACAGGGTCAGCGCTGATTTGCATATTGCCATTGTCTAACCCAGGGTGGTGTGGAGTGGAAAAACGATGGATTTGGGCCCAGATCTTTGGACTGGGGTGAATGTGTGACATTGATCCACATTCTGTCCATCACTGTTGTGTTTGCCATTACCGCTCTAAGTGTACTGGGGATGCTCAGACGTGAGTCCCAGGCACTCCACACCACTGGAGTCAAGCTAGCCGGGCTGATGAGAGGTGTTACCTCGAAACCGGGCCGGTCCTCGGATGCTTGATTCCGTTCTGGGAAGGACATGGCTTTTGTAGTTCGGACTGGACTGTTCCCATGGGGCACAGGGTCAGCGCTGATTTGCATATTGCCATTGTCTAACCCAGGGTGGTGTGGAGTGGAAAAACGATGGATTTGGGCCCAGATCTTTGGACTGGGGTGAATGTGTGACATTGATCCACATTCTGTCCATCACTGTTGTGTTTGCCAGTGCTGCTGCTTTATGGCATGCTACTGCCACCCTCTGGCATACCTTTGGACACCAAGAAACCGATAGGCCTGGCAACTGGGCTTTCAAAGGTGGGTTCAACCATGGCACCAGTCAGGTCCCCTGATAGTATTCTGTGCTCCAGGTGGAACTCAGTAGTGGCTCCCTCTCTAACACCACATCCCAAGCCGGATCACGATCTTCTGATTCCGATGCCAACACCATTGACTCTTGACAACAGAGGCCATCCCATTTTGCTCTCAAATGGTCAGATGGCAGCACCTCAACCTCAACCATGATCGCAGGCATCTCTCTTGGAGCCACATTCTACTGACCACCTCTCTAAATCTGATATGGTGCCCATGTCTCTCAGGAGAGCTTATGTCCTACATGAATGGTTTGGCACAGTTTCAAATAATGGTGGATATGATGCTGTGGATGAATTTGCCCAACTTTATCAGGAGGACAATTGGTATGAAGACTTCCAGGATACCGGTGGTGAGGATACTTCCCTAGGTACTTTATTGGTTTCACCTCTGAGCCTTGCCACAGAGGAAAGCACCTCCTCTCTAATGGTTGTGCAGCAGGTGGGAGAGGTCCTTAATCTTTATTTCCCTACTCAGGAAAACAAGACCAATGCTATGACTGAGGTGCTTCAGCTTGGTCAAATAAGCTCTGATCCCCTACTTTCTAACAACAAAGCTCCTACAGACAAGCCTTTGGGGACCTGGGCTAAACCCTTTTCAGGCCCCACTATCAATCGGCAGGTCGCCAGGCACCATCGCCCTGCTCCGGTTAACCCAGATTTCCTCACCCAGCTCCCCACACCTGAGATCCTTGTGGTACATGCTTTGGCTAGCAAGGTCAAACAGAATTAGTTCCCTTCTACTCTCTCCAACAGAATCAAGACTTTTAAAAGGCGTGTTTTCGCATCTACAAGTTTGGCCCTTCACTCTGTCAAAGTCAGCTGTATTTTAGGATACTACACTCACGCTTGGCGGAACTTAGTGGCCGAGGTGTTGCCTGTTCTACCTGAGGAACCGATAGTCATATTCCCTTACAGGACAGTCAAGATGTGGCTGAATTTACCCTCTGTTGTGGGCTGCATACCACAGACTCTGCTGGTAGAAAAATAGGCACCAGTGTGGCCATTCGCAGGTGTTCTTTGATATGGTCCACTGGTTTATTGGGTGATATTCAGGCCAGTGTCATGGACATGCCCTTCAACGGTTCCTGTTTTTTTGGGGATAATTCCAACTCAGCCCTGGGATTCTTTCAAGATAGCAGGGCCACAACATACGCACTATGCCATGTATTCACCTCCACATAAGCTTCCTGAGCAGGTTTGACTCCTCCTTGGCTATGGATGGGTTTCCTATACTGCCAGCAGATACAACCAGTGCAATACCCCCAGTCCATTTGTGGCCATGGTGCTATACCGAAAGACCATGTGGACAACAGGGGTAGTATGCAGCTCAGTCTTCAGCCACTCCTGTTGCTGCAGCCCCTAAACCTTTTTGTCATGCCCTTGTTTGCACTCCGCCACCCTGTCGTAGGCAGGATGCCTACATTTCTTCAGGTGATTGGTTTTATCATTGGGTCCTTTTCCGCCTATGCTTCCCGTTCTCCAGGCAGTCAACCTTTCTCCACCTGGAGGGAGACCATCTTGTTCTTTGACCGTCGTGATTTCAATAGTGTTAGCGGAAAAAAGGTATGAATAAAAAATACCTCCTATCCTGTACTATTGTTTTATTTGTCAGGATGTGGTAAGATTCAACAGTGTGTGATGCTCTGGTGGATGTGTGAATGGTCCACCGCACCTATAAAATGATGATTTCCGTGGTCGACATGTTTCAGTCCATGGGTGCCTCTAAAGATCGGTGGAAGTTTATCAGGACTGTAGTCAGAGCGTATTGTTGCTTTATATAGATTTCATATAGTGGTGCCCTATAAGGTGCTTGGATGTGTAATGCTACTTGCATATGTGACACAATTTGTGTGCTGTACTCATGTAATTTCTCGTTACATATGACAGTGAAGAGTTAATAATCAGGGTTTGATATCAAGAAGCCAGTGGGTTTATAGTAGGTATTGGTGGATAATGTTGTGTTTTCCGTGTAGATGTCAATGTCTAGGAAATCCAATGTATTCTCATCTGCGGTGTAAGTTAGATTGAGAAAGTCATCTCTGGAATTGATCCATGTATGGAATTCTGGTAAGGTTTCTGGTTTCTCTCCCTAGATCCTAAGAACATCGTCTATTGAACTTTTACAGAAAAGGATCTTGGTCTCGCAGGGATTTTTAAAATTCAGAATGTATTTTTCTTCAAATGTGCTCACATAGAGGCCCGCAAGACTGGGGCGAATGTACTGCCCATAGAGGTCCCATGTGTTTGAAGTTATAGGGTACCCTCATATTCAAAATAGTTCTCCATTAAGGCTGGGCCTAAAAAGCCATGTTACAAACTATCAAAGAGATAGTATTCAGAGAAAACTGGCCTAAAAAGACACCGAGACATTTGATCCTGGAATGGTTCCGCCTAACCCTGGGCGGTGAACTCCGCTCCGCTCGTGGAGTTTACGCAGTTTTCTCCACTCCGTGTTACGTGGAGATCGCAGAGTTCCCAAAAAATCAGCTTGGCAAGTTTTTTCCTCGCTCACGTATATCAAGTTGGCAACCGCGAGTGAGGAAAATTAACCTCCAGGAAATATTTTTCCTCGTTCGCGATCGTCAATATCAAGTTAGTGAGCGCGAGCGTGGACAATCAACATCCCGGCATGATTCCTCAACGCAGGGGAGTGTCAGGTTTCTCATTGCGTGTGGTCGCTTATACTAGCGACAGCTCGTGTTGAGAAACTGTATGGTTGTGTTGAGAAAGCTGCTGCTCGAGTAAAAATCTACTCGAGCGGCAGAAAAGGAAAGCAGGGACCGCTTGCACTGTGTATTGTGTCGTTCGCAATGATTGCACAGTACAGACAATCATCCGGCACTGTGCAATCACCGTGAACTGCATTTTTCTATCCTACTCCGCCGTAGTGCAGCGGAGTTTTTTTTGCAGTTCACGGAGTGCCGCGCAGTGCAACTCCGCGAACTCCGCCTTGGGTTACTTCTACCTAGCCTTAATGGAGAAGTATTTTGAATATGAGGAAACCCTATACCTCCAAACGCGTGGGACTCAAATGGGCAGTACATTCACCCCTAGTCTGGTGGGCCTCTATGTGAGCACATTTGAAGAAAAATACATTCTGAATGAAAATAATTCCTTCAAGACTAAGATAATTTTCTGGAAAAGGTATATAGACGATGTTCTTATGATCTGGGAGATAAACCAGAAACCTTACCAGAACTCCAGACATGGATCAATACGAGAGATGACTTTCTCAATTTCATTTACACCGTAGATTAGAGTACCCTGGATTTCCTAGATATTACAAACTACACAGAAAACACAAAATTATCCACCAAGACCTACTATAAGCCCACTGCCAAAAACAATCTCCTCTCATTTAATAGCTTCCATCCAAGATCACAGAGAGAAAACCTACTGTATAGTCAATTCCTGAGGATAAGGAGGAACTGTAGCAACATACAGGTATACAAACAATCGCAGGCAAGTTAAACATAAAACAATATCCCGAGACCATCATTAACAAATGCCAGAAAAGAGCGAGAAACCAAAACTGCGTGAACCTTCTTGAGGTGACGCCCAAAACACCAGATAAAGATATCGTAACCTGTGTAACTACGTACAACAAAGCTTCAGAACCAGGTTAAAAAGTTCATCAGGTCAGGAAACCTACAATGGCCCATAGCCAGATTTGCCAATAAAAGAACATGTGAGACATCCTAGTCCACACAAGACCAAAATTAAATCAGAGGGAGTCTAACCTGATACCGTGGATGTCTCAAGCTATAAGAGGACACCATCCTTGTGGCCACTGTTCGCGTGTCACTTGACCCAAAAAACAACACTTTAGAGTTGACTGATGATATTGTTTGGTCACTCAGAGGGCACACAAATTGCAATACGACACATGTGATATACATGATCACATTCCCTTCCCAATTGAAATATATAGGCATCATGTGTCGTAAATTGAAACAACGAATTTGTGAGCACTGCAGTAACATAAAGTGTAAAAAATCAACCACACGCATGAGCACCCATTTTCTGAACAGGAACCACACCATGAAGGACATGGAATGGGTCGTCATTGAAACTCTAGATAACAAAGGAGACCCAAATGCAGAAAGAATCCTCTTGGAGAAGGAACAACATTGGGAATACCATTTACTGACATATGACAAAGGATTAAATTGCAATATTTCTTGGCTGTCATTAAAACACTGAACAATGAATGCTAAAACAGCAGAGTGACCCATGTGTACACAAAACAAAATATCACCAGTAAACATGTTTCTTAACCCGTACATTATGGGTGACTGACAACACAGAAACAATGTCAGTCAGTCAGAAGACTCTATTATCGGTTAAAAACCATAAAAGCACAAATTGCAAACATTTGGATAAAACATATCAATAAACATAAACAATGAACTTTAAAATCATATCAATGTGAACAATTAAAAATAGTTTTATATACAACATTAAAAACTTGGACAAGTCCTTTCCATGAAAAACAAAGTATACAAGAAGGAGAAGCACACCGTAAGAGTAGTGACATTAAAAAATCCTTATACGATAAAGTGTTTACGGTAGCGCCCTAGTAACAGTTTGACATATATTAGTTTTAATTTTAGCGCTTCTCGTACACCACATCGACAAAAGATATCTAGAGGTCGCAAACACAGTCAGGGGGGAGGTATCGTATTTCAACAATCTAAAAACTTCCCTATAATCCCTAAGGCCCATGGACTTACATAGTAAAATGATCAATTTTGCTCTGGCCTTGGAGTAGAAAGGGCAGAAGAGCAGAACGTGCAGATCTGTCTCTTCACTACTTTCACACCCAGGGCAAGAGCTGGGAACAAGGGGTGCGGATGACCACTTGTTTGTCACTGCCCTCACTGGAAGTGTTCCATATCTAAATTGGATATATAGTTTCTTTGCCAGTGGGGGCTGAATGTCGTACAGGAATTTCTCAAATAGGTACTTGTCCTTGACCACCAGAAATCTCTCGGTCAACCCACCCAAAGATGAGCTTGCTAGTGTCCGATCCAATCGGTAGTGCTTGAGTATGTTGACCAACAGCCTCCTCGGGGTTAGGGCACAAGTTTGCTCAGGAGATAACCACATATCAACCCTACCTAATAAATAGCAGAGCTGCTTGGCATGTTTTAGCCAGGGGACTTTGGCCACACCCCTAATGGACAATAGGTCCCTTATGTCCTCTCTATAGCTTAGCAGCTCTGGAGTAGACCAAAGTTGCCTCCAGTACAGCAAGGGGTGGTTCGATATTACCTCCTGTATAGGGGGCAGACCCAGATCTAGCCATAACGGGGTCAGGGGTGTACTCTGGGGGAGTCTCAATAGGCGCCTGATGAAGCTGTTCTCAGTAGTAGGCAGAGAGGTGGAGTTGGTATGGCCCCATAGCTCTACATCATAAAGCGCCCCCCTCGTGCCCGGGTTCTATAAATTTCCAGTGGTGGACCCAAAGTTTTATGAGAACACTCGTTATAGACCTTTAAAATACCACCAGTGGCTTGCGCCAGCTTCATGTTTGCCTTGGCCGTGTGGGACCCCCATTCCATCTTATCGTTGAGGGTTACCCCTAGATATTCAAAAGTGGAAACGTTTTCCAACCACGAGCCGTCTAGGTGGGGGTGGGGGCTGTTGGGTGCTTTAGCATTAAAAAACATATATTTGGTTTTGGAGAGATTGATCTCCAAATTTCTGGTACTACAAAAAGAGCAGAACGCCTCCAATGTTCGCTGAATACCCATGGAAGATTTTGATAACAATAGGGTATCGTCAGCGAACAACAGGGCTGATATCTTGCGGGCTGCTAAAGTTGGTGAGTCTAAATCCCTCGCACCCAATTGATTGTCAATCAATCCATTAAGGAACAGAGAGAAAAGCGTAGGGGCCATTACGCAGCACTGCCTCACACCCTTTTCCACCTGGAAGGGGGGCGAAAGCTGCCCATTCTACCCATACCTCACCCTCGCATATGTGCCTTGATGTAGTCGTTTGAACAGTTGACACAAGTAAGCTGGGGCACCCATTTCTAACAATATAGCCCAGAGCTTGTCCCTTTGTACCAGATCAAATGCAGAACGGAGATCTACAAAGATCAGGTAAAGACTACCAGCCCTCATAGTCACCGTCTTCCAGTAGACCAATTGCAGTCTAAAGAGTTGGTCGGTGGTAGAGACCTTGGCTCGGAAGCCCGCTTTAAGGGAGGTCAGGATGTGGTGATCGTCCATCCAACACTGCAACCTTGTTAGTAAAAGGCGGGCAAACAACTTCTGCAAGACATCTATGAGGCTGATGGGGCGATAGCTAGCTGATACGTAGCTTCCCCTGTCAGAGGGGAAGACTCCTCTGTGCACTGCTTTTAAAGACAAAGTCTTAATGTGTCTGCTCTTAACCCTGGTTAGGGTTTAAACATCAATCGATTTTCCAATACATTTAATTTTGCTTCATTTGTGCGTTTCTTTCTTTTTATTCAATAGTTTGTATAACTCATTTCATTTCATGGTTATAACGCTTAGTGCATCCTCATGTTAACCGAAATAACATCACGTATCCCAATGCATTTCGGGCTTTCTGTCAGCCCTTCCTCAGGGGATTACTCTACAAGTTAAGAAAAATGAACGTCCATCAGTGGAATAAAGTATATCTGCAACCCTCATACGTGACGTGATTGATGAATAATAAGTGATCCTATGTTACACTGTACGAGTAACATTGAAACCAGGTTACCGCATGGCGTGTATTTTGTAAACAAGGGTGTGCCTGGGGTGAAAGTTTTAAAACCACAAGTGTCCAAGTTGGGATGTGGGGTTATACTGTTACGAGTGCTCGGTGCTCGACAGTGTATTTTTAGATAACGAGTGAACCAACGGTCCGGATTCAGGCTGGTGACATGCTAGCGCGGTGCTCAAAATGGTAGGACAATACGTGTAATAGTGCAAACGAATTAATCATGCATAGGCGTTACAAGTCCACACTAAGGGTACTTACTCGGGACGGTCAATGCTGCCGCAAACGTCCGTGTGGATGAAGGCATGGGAAACGCTAGTGAGCGAGGTGATTAAGCCGGCGTATACATGTGTGAAAACTGTGAAAGGACTAAACCGGGGTCGGTATTAGCGAACGCCATATTGGAGTGGGGAGGTGGAGTGGTGGATGGTATTCGGGTTTCCATTAGTTGATGGAGAGTGTTCACCAGAGTGAGTGAACTATATGTAAAACAAGGAAACTACTGTTAAGAGTGACATGGATTACAGATAATTTAAACAATAACAATGTTACAGGTAGCAAAGAAATTCCATCCGATCATTGAGTCCGTACGGTTGCATCGTGGCCATATAACGGATCCAAAAGTTCTCACATTTCAGTAATGTGTTCTTGTTGTTTCTGCCTGGTTTGATTTGTTCCAAAATCAAGAATTTCAATTGTGGCACTGTGTGGTGTTTTTCACTGAAGTGTGCTGCCACTGAGGATTTTGTGTTGTTGGTTCTGATGTTGCTCTTATGTTCCAATATGCGTGCTCGTATTTTTCTCTCTGTGTGCCCTATGTAGCTCAGGCCACACGGGCATTTCAGCATGTATATAACATTGGCAGTGTTACATGTGGCATTGACTTTGAGACTGATCTGGTAACCTTTCATAGGGTGGTTGGTGGAATTCCTGGGTATGATGTTATGGCAGTTACTGCAATTATGACATGGCAACAATCCTTTGTATGTCTCTGGTTGTTGTGTGTCTCTGGGTTTGGTCAAAATCTCCTTAATGTTCCTTCCTCTTGTGTAAGCAAATATGGGTGGTTGTGCAAAAGCTCCTTGGAAGTCCGGCTCTGTACTTAGCAGTGGCCAATGTTTAGAGATTATTCTCTTGTATTGATTACTGATGGTGGTGTATTTGGATACCACCACCATGCGGGTGTTGTCTGGTTTGGATTTGACCTGTAGCAGATCTCTGCGTGTACTCCTCTTGCTGCGAGAAACCGCTTCATTAAGTATTGCTGGTGGGTATCCCCGTGTTGTGAATCGGTCCACAGTGTGGAGGATTTCTTTGTCACATTCTGCATAGTTGGAGACAATGCGTTTGATCCTCAAGAGTTGAGAGTATGGTAAGTTGTGTTTAAGGGCTGGCCGGTGAAAACTGTGAAAGTATAGAATTGAGTTACGGTCCGTGGGTTTTCGGAAAATGGTAGTGTTAAACTTGGGTCCGTCTCTTTGTACTTCTACATCCAGGAAGTGGATGCGTTCTTTATCATAATTCCAGGTGAATTGAATTCTCTCGTTGATCTTGTTCCAGTTGTTCAAAAATTCTGCCAAGATGTTTGTGTGGCCTGACCATAAGATGAATATGTCATCTATAAATCTCAGGTAGAGTTTACCGTGCATCTGCCACATGGGGTCATTAAGTATGTGTGTCTCTTCAAAGTGTTGCATAAAAATATTCGCATAGCAAGGAGCTGAGCAATTACCCATGGAGGTACCACATAATTGTTGAAAACAGTTGTTGTTGACTGTAAAGTAGCTGTGGTACAATGTAAAAATCATCAACTCCATCAGTAGTACTTTCAAGTCTGGGCTCCAGGGTTGATCCATCTAGTGCTCTTTCTACAGCTTCCATCCCCAAGTCATGGGATATAGACGTATATAGTGAACATACGTCCACCATGCATAGCACTAGATCCTGATCTGTTAGGTTTTCTGTGCATTTTTCCAGTTTGACCAGAAAATCAGTGGTGTCTCTGATGTAGGACTCAGTTTGGAGAACGAAAGGTTGCAAGTATTTGTCAAGAAATTTGCCCGTGGCCTCGTGTATGCTCCCTTTGGTGGATACTATGGGCCTCAGAGGAACAATTACACCTTCACGCCCCTAGAGAATTTTCAAGTCTGTCTTCATCTCAAAATTGGCATTATTTTATTTATTTATTTATTTAAAAGGTTTTATATAGCGTGGGCTGGACCCTAGGGTATCAGAGCACTTTACAAGGTAACATCAAGATGAGCATTATATAACAGCACTTCCAGAGTATAAATACAAGAGAGGTGAGGAAACTTTAGTAACAATGTAAACTATAAGTGCCAATAGGATAGTGGAAAACAACGAAACATAAGAAAATCAAAGACTAATGATATCAGAATTACAGTGTGATATAGCTCAAAGAGTAAGGGCAGGAAGTGTGATAGTTGAGACTAAAGAGGGGAGGGGGGAAACTTGTGAGGGGGCGGAAGAAAATGGGAAAACGAGAAATTGAGGTTGAAAGAGAAGGGGAAAGGAAGAAATTAAATGGTGTGGCTGTAGGGCGAGGGGGGAAGCTTACAGAAGAATAGCGGGGAGAGGTCAGGTCAGAGAGGCAAGGGTCAAAGATGTTACCTCAGCTTAGTGAGAAAAAGAGGGTATGGAAGTAGGATAGGGGAGAATAAAGAAAGAGGGGAGGGGGGAAAAGCAGAAAGATGCGTGGGCAGAAAAAAACGGAGAGGCGGCATTAGAATAGTCTTTTTTCAGTTTCCATACCGTATCATCACTATGAAGCTGTACTTCCTCCCGGACCACAGGTGATAACTTCCGGGTCGCGGTAAGAAGCTACCACAAGGACATGAAAGCAGCATTCTAAAGGTAACTGAGAAATAGATTACACCAACAACCCAAGGTAATGTGAGCAAAGAAATTATCACCATCATGCCTGTTTCTATTCCTTATTGTAGAGCTCTTGCAGCACCTGATGGAGTTGAATTAAACTCCCATTAAGGTAGCATTAGGTTTGCATGTTTTCCTTTTGAATTACAAAGCCCCAAATATAAAACTATACGAATGTTATGGCTAAAGTAATACTTTTTGTACAGCACGCTTTTCTTTCCTTCTCTCCCCGTAAAAATATTTGGAAAGGTGAGAATTTTTCAAAAACCATTTCAACATGGTGATAATCTTTCTAGACACGTTTCTTGGACATGTTCTTAAGCACACGTTTGATTACATCCTCAACGCAGGCTCTTGTGGTGTAGAGTAGGAGTAAATGTATTGATATGCTTTACACTAACTTGATATGACATAACAGCAATAATGTTTTTTTCTTACCAACTGAGCACAAATCACTGAATTATTACGCCCTTTTGTAAGACTTTGATGCCAACAAACATAACTGAATGCCTTCTTGATATTGATCCCTGATTAATAACGCTACACTTTCATATGTAACGAGAAAATATGAGTACAGCACATAAATTGTGACACATATGCAAAGTAGCATTACACATCCAAGCACCTAATTGGGCAACACTATATGAAATCTATATAAAGCAACAATATACATGATTTTCCTTTCCCCCTTTTTCTTTTTCTTTCCCAAGTTATAGGTAGAAACATAACCTATAAACCCGTCGATTACATGAAATAATGACGAAGTTGGGCAAGTGACATTAACTTACCCAATGTGCCAAAGCGATCTATCACGTTATCGCTATGACTAAGGACCTGATGAAAGTCCACCAATCTTTAGAGACATCCAAGGACTGAAACATGTCAACCATTGAAATCATCATATATAGGTGCAGTGAACCATTCACACATCCACCCAAGCACCACACACTGTTTTTAATCTTACCCCATCGTGACGAAGAAAACAAGAGTACAGGGTTGGAGAGGTTGTTCAGCGGAATGGTTATTTCACACTTCCTCCCTCTTTCCCACAGGTTTGGGGGTACGTCTACCCTCGCAGATGGGATTCGGGATGGTCACATCACTTTGGGAAGAGGGAGTATTGATTTTAAGAACGGCTGCTAATGAGGGCCGATGCCATCTCGATAGCGTGTCCCGGTGTACATACATCTGCCCCCATCCTTGTTGAAAGATGCCGCATCATTCCACCCCTTGGGATAGGAGCAGTTCAGCAGGAAGAGAGGAGAGTATGGCATCGGGGAACCTGAGCCAGGGGATGATGTGGGGGATCCAGAGAACACTTCCCAGGGTACAGTTCCCATGGAAAAAAGTTTAATTAAGTTTGGAGGGAGAAGCTGTCAATTCACTCTGACTGTTGATCAGATCGGAATCAGTGAATTGTACACACTGTCGTCAATTTACCCTGCCCGGATCCTCCTGGCTCCACAGTGAGCCAGGAGATCTCACGAGCCATTACACAACCACCAACGCTCCAAAAACCAAACTAACCCTCTCTCTTTATTATCGCCTCAGGCCTATCGGCTTTCTTTAGGCTGCTCCCTTCCATGTTCGCCCTTACACATGTTCGTCTGCTACCGTGTTTGTCATGAAAAGGTGGACACCATTCAATGTTAATCCCTTTTATCACATGGTTTGGAAAAACTTTCCGAAATCATCCAGTGCTGCATTTTTAAAAATAGCATAGTGCTGCTTGTTGCATTGCCATGACTGTTATGATTGTTTGCACCATTGCTACATTGTTAAATGTACTTTTCTTCGTGAATGTGTAAGATAAGCTTAAAATAAAAGGCGTGTTACAGTCAATTGCAGTTTTTGACCTATAGTGCATTGGATATCTTGGTTGTTGTAACCCTGACCCATCAGTACATACGTCAATTTATTGACAAAAATGACGATAAGCTGCACATCATTGTGATTGAGTTTGATTATTCAGAGGGTGGACATCTCAGCTGGAAGTTGAATCTTACTGGTGACCAACCACGTATGTCACTATTGACTTCTCCCTGTATTTCTTGGCAGTAACCAACCTGCCCTACTGGTAAAGGATTGTCGTGACTATTGGTAAGTAGCTTATCCTCATTGTGTCCTAAGGTGCTACTGTTGAGTAACATCTTTTGTCACAATGGGCAGCTTTTCATTACAGACCAGCGCACATGCCCATCCAGTGATTGGCTGTGGCTATTGACCAGCCCCAGTGTGTTGTTTACTGTGATCTGCTCATAATTTGACACAGATAATGCTTCTTCCAGTATTGGAGGACACTGTTTGAGGTAGCATTGTCTAATCATTTCAATGCATGGGGTCACCATGATTCCAGTTCTGGGTTTTCATTTAAAAAACATTGCCATCAGGTGTGTCAGGCTCCTTTGCTTCACTGAAACAAACGATGGCTAAAAGTCCAGATTACACTAATTAGATGAATGCTCAAAACTGGATACTTAGGTGTCCTCTTGACAAGGGGTGATATGGCATCACTACTTCATCGGCAGTAGTCTTCCTTTTGATTCGTAATGGAGCTAATTAATCACAGTTGGATTAAAAATCGCAGAATCAAACCCTGTTGTCGACAAACCCACATCCAAATATTCACTGGCAGTTTTTTCTGTATCTTGGCCAGGTTTAAGTATAGACCTTGAGGTTTTTTCTATGTTTACCATCCTGTGCCCCTCTATATGATCTACACTAACTTTCCTAAATAGATCAGTACCTCAAAGAGAGAGTCTCCTTCCACGTACTCAAGAGGAACCTCCGCTCCGCCGACCTCACCCTAACACCCTAACAGAGGTCCCCGCATCCGCAGAAACAGAGCAGGCTGGAGAGCTTTCTCCTATATCGCACCCAAGCTCCCTGTGAACATCAGACACTCCCCGACTCTGCACACTTTCAGGAAGGACCTCAAGACCAGGCTTTTCAACTGATCTGGAGCTGCCCCCCCAGTGCCTTGAGACCCTAGCGGATGATTGGCATGCTTTTAATTTATCACTTATTTCCACTAACACTATCGAAATCACGACCATCAAAGAACCAGATGGTCTCCCTCCAGGTGGAGGAATGTTGACTGCCTGGAGAATAGGAAAAGGATCCAATGATTAAACCAATCACCTAACCTTCTCAAGCAGAGAACCAAGATATACCGCTGCCTACGGGTTAGAGTGTGTGAGGGCCTTTGTGCAACACTTATCGATCCTGGCTTTTTCAAGATATGTGATTCATTCTCTTTTGATTATAAACTATTAAGCATGGAAGCCGAATTAATCACTGCTTCTTCCTCCCTTTTCTTGATTTCTTAGACAATGACTTCAAACAACTAGGTCCTGCAATGTATTCAGCGGGGTTACTCTTTACCACTACTTGCAACCTCGCTTCACCTTCCACCATCTTCAGACCACCAGATGGATGACCATCTGTCCCTGTTACAGCAGTAAGTGCAGGCACTTTTGGCCAATGAAGCTATAGAGAGAGTGCTGGTGCCAGAAGTTGGTTGTGGTTGTTACTCTCACTGCTTCTTAGTGCTGAACGAAAACAGATGCCTCCATCCCATCTTACACATTGACCCTGTAAATACCTTCCTCCAGAAGGACAAATTCAAGATGCTCACCCTGGCAATGTCTTGCCTGTCCTTGACTCGGAGACTGGATCGTAGCATTTGACCTGTAGGATGCTTATTTCCACATCCCTATTCTGCAGGCCCACAGACGTAAGCTACCATTTGTGGTGGGACAGCAGCATTTTCAGTTCACTGTGCTCCCCTGTGGCCTTACCAGTGCCCCTTGGGTATTCATGAAAGTAATGGCGGTGGTAACAGCACATCTTAAGAGGTCCCAGTCTTCACCTACCTTGACGGCTGGCTGCTGACGGTGACTTGTCCCAGGCATTCATCACCCACCTCCAGATTACAGAGAACATCCTGACATAGTTGAGATTTACAATCAACATGCCGAAGTTACACCTGACTCCTTTGCAGATGCTCCCTTTTACCAAAGCCATTCTGGATGCAGACATTTGGTCTATGATTCTAGTGTTTCAGCCTTGGTCCTGGATCTCAGTAAGGATGACTCTGAGACTGCTGGAACTGATGGACTCCTTTATCCAGATTGCCAAGCACACTAGATGTACCTCCATTTGGTCAATGGCAGATCCCTCTTCCTACCCCACCCAGAGTTAACAGTGATAACCTATGCATCACTTCTGGGTTGCACTGGCCACCTACAAAAATTGGAGATCAGAGCCTCCGGTCTCTGGCAGAGGCTTAACTCCATATCATTTTAATTGAGCTCCAAACTTCCTTCCCTACCATCAAAGGGAAACTTGTGCATGTGCTCATGGACAACACAACATCCATGGGCTACTGCAACAATCAGAGTGGGGTGGGGTCATGGACCCTGTGACAGGAGGCCCTGGACCTCTGGACATGGCTGGAACACAAGGAGATACTGTAGCGGTATGCAACCTGGCAGGATCTCTGATTGCCAGAATGGACGGACTCAGCCGTTGACTCATCGCAGATCACAAATGGCAACTAAATCTGAAGGTGACACAAGGACAAGGACAATGGAGACCACCTTGGTTTGATCTTTTTGCCACTGCTCAGGATGTCTAATGTCACCACTTTTGTGCACCTAAGTCATCTTAGTGGCTCCAAATTTGGCATGGATTCATTGGTATCGCGTACTATGATCATCTGTCCTCAGATCAGGCTGCCCCTTCAGGAGAACCTCTTGTTGCAGTGTTCAGGCAGGGTCCTGCATACAAACTTGCACAAGTTCCAACTCTAAATTGATGACTGAGCTGCAACAGTTGAGGGCTTTTGATCTTCCCTCTGAGGATGTTGAAGGGATTGTGACAGCCAGGCGCCCCTCAACTAATTCTGTATATGTTCTGCCATTGAGACAGGGTTGGTAAATGTTTGTAGCTTGGTTTACCACCAGGGAGATTGGCCCACTTTATTCCAAGCTGTACAAAGGGTTGTTGTTTGTGTTCTTTCAAGTCCAGAAAGGACTTGCTGTGGGCACTGTTAGGGGTATCCATCAATTCTTTTACCCTTTTTACAGTAGCCAGACCAGTCATTGTTTAAGTTGCCTGTAGTGGTGGACTTTCTCAAGTGTTTACAATCCATTTTCCCTCTTATCTGTTCATGATGCCACAATGGGATTTGAATTTGATTTTTAGGGTCCTCATGAGTGCAACCTTCAAACCTCTGAAGAGCTGTTATCTCTAGCTGTTTACCCTCAAGACTGTCTTTTAAGCTCTCTCTATCAACCCACCACACACCACTTTCTACCTAGACAAGTTAGTTCTATGGACTCGAGCCTCCTATCTGCCAAAATTAGGGACTCAATTTCATGTCAGTCAGACCATCGCCCTTCCAGCATTCTTTGCTTCACGCACCCCTATAAGGAGGAGCAGAGACTCAATCAGTTGGATCGAAAAAGGCTTCTTAGTTTCCATGATATTCATACCAAAGAACACCGGGTGAACAATCAGCTCTTTATCTGTTTCGCCGGAGTAAAGAAAGACAGTGCAGAAGAGGACTACCTCTCACTGAAACATGCTCTGCATTAAGATCTGCAATGCATTTTTCTAGAAACAGGTTCTAGAAGTCTTGCAGGCTCACTGTACCAGAGCCAAAAGTACAAATGCTATTGCATTTGCACATAGGATGCCTGCCCTGGACATTTGCCAGGTGGCTGCATGTGCGAATGCCGATACATTCAAGAAGCACTATTGTTGTATAGCCAGGCCCAGTGAGAGGGGCACTTTGCCCCTCGACACTGCAGGACTCTGGTTTGAGCCAGCTTACAGACCCACCACCTGGGATGTACTTCTTTAGGGTCAAGTAAGAGTGGTGGGGCGGGAGAGAAGTCAACAGATGACAGAATGGGGAAAATAAAATAAAAAAAAGAAAACTACTTACCTTGCACTCGCCGCATTGCAGACTCGGCCATAGGATGAGTGTAAGGTAAGTGGCTTTATTTATTTATTTTATTTCTCCATTCCATTGTCTGTCGAATTCCCTCGCCACTCCTGCCCTGCCCCACTACTCTGACCTGAACTGCCCACGCCTTCTGCTTTAGCATCCATTCAAGGGTGAGGAATCTGCAGTTACAAGTCTCCATAAAATGCACAAGGTCTTTATCTTCAGGAATGCTCTGTCAATCCCACCAAGAAAGCTGCCAGGTCAGCCCCAAAACAGAGAATGACAATAAGTGCAATACTAAGTGCAGTTCAATCAAAAATAGCACAAGAACACTATGGTGACACAAATCAAACCCTCAGATATTTTGCGATCCCAGTTAATACCACTGTATTAGGCCATATGGGCTGGTGGTTACAAAGGCAGGAGGTATCATGGTGCATATATTAGACTGCCTGTAGTACATTATGTATATCATACAATTGAATAACCTTTGATATGCCTTGATACCCTAGTATGCAGGTCAGTCAGAAACATCTTTATTTGATTCATAGAATCGTAAAGAGAAAAAGCTAAATCATACAGTGTTCAGATACTTCCAGTTCATACAATATGTTCACAAATATAGATTACCAGTTTATAAAACATTACATTTGTGCAAATACGCAGATCCAGAATAAAATGCGATCGAATCAGTAAAGGAAGGAACACGGTCATTGAGTTCTATGTACAAGAAAAGTTGTTCAATCTTCACTTCCTTCGAGTCCATTATAGTGATATTCACAATTTTGGGTTACCGATTCGTACAACATAGCATTTGTGCAAATACGCAGTTCTAGTCTGCGCACTGCAGGCCAATTGGCGCACCTTCTTCTTGTGAATGTGGTTAGGTTACATGGTCTCCCAAGGGTGATAGTGTCAGACAGAGGGGCCCAATTCACTGCCCGGTTTTGGAAGACATGGTGTTCTGCTTTGCAGGTCTCCTCCTCCCTGTCGACTAGCCACCACCCCCAGACCGATGGGCAGACAGAAAGGTTGAACCAGACCCTGAAGCAATATCTACGTTGCTATGTTCAGACCAATACGGACTCGTGGGTGGATGGGTTGTGGGTGGCGGAGGCGGCATACAATAACACGCAACATTCCTCCACACTTCATTCCCCTTTCTTTTGTTCCTATGGTCACCATCCTCGGCTTAGTCCCTTGTTGCTCCCAAATGACAATGTGAGGCTGCTGGCGGTCAGAACCAGGTTGTTGCGCATGCGCCGGATACTCGCAGACGCGTGCAAGAATCTTGTTCGTGCCAAGAGTAGGTAGAAGGCTCAGGCCGACAAACACGGCAGGCCTTGCCCGTTCTACAAAACGGGTGACCTGGTGTGGTTGTCTACCAGGTATATCAGGTTTAAGAAGCACAGTGTGTTTAATCCTCGGTTCATTGGACCTTATAGGGTTGCAGGTCATGTGAACCCTGTGTCGGTTCGGTTGCGCCTGCCTGCGCACTTGAGGATCCACCCTGTCTTTCACGTGTCCCTGCTGAAGCCCTCTCTTTGTCCAGTGCGACACACCCGTCGCCTATTTGGGTCAATCAAGACCGTGAATATGAGGTTCAGGGGGTTCTTGATTCCAGGTGGGTGAGGGGTCGTCTGCAGTACCTGATTTCCTGGAAGTGTTATGGACGGGAGGAGGACTCCTGGGAGCCTGCTCGTCTGGTTCATGCTCCTCGTCTGGTGGCAAAGTTCCATCGCTTGTTCCCTGGGAAGCCTGCCGCTGGCCAGCGCCCCTTGTGAGGGGGGATGTGCTGTCAGGTTTCAACGGTGATGGGTCGCTGTCCGCCTAATGCGGGACAAATGGCAACCGCAGTGACCAAACCACATTTCCCAGCAGACCTGGTGACGACGTCACGTTGTAACGTCGGTCACGCACAGACCCGGAAATAAAGACTCAGCCGGTCCTCGGCAGCGGTGCCGATAATTCCAGTCATGAAGTTGGTCGGATCGGTAAGACAGATTAGCGGTAAGCTCCTGTTCTGACCATCGCTGTCCGTCAGTATTACTTCTTCCCGTTCTGGGTTGGAGGAAGTAAGGATTGGATTTGCTGACTTTGCACGCGGCTGGGTGCACCTTCACAGACATAGGAGAACCTTGTGTGTTAACAAGGGTTCTCTTTCTTTCTCTCCCTGTTGGCTGAGACGGCATTTCGCGTTCTCGATGCAGGGAGAGGCTTGTTGAAGGTCAGGTTAGACCGGGACTATAATTGCAGCCCAACAAGATACTTGCACTGTTTTGACTCTCATAAGGAGATTGGATTCGTATGGATTAACACTGTATATTTTGTACGTTATACTGGGCTCAAGACACAGACGTGTCCAGAAGCAGACCCCTCCCTTCTGGGATAATCAGTACAAGGTGGCAGGACTACTGTTGAACGGATATCGTAAAGTAACCTGCCATATCTTTCTTTGTGATATATTTTGCCCCAACATGTTTTTTACGCTTTGTATCTAACACTACAGGGAGAGGAGCCACGGGGTACGTGATCCAGGGAGTGGTCAAACCTAAAGAAGAACACCGTACATGAGTGGTATGTGGAAGGTATTATAGGTCATTAACATAGCTTCTCATGACACTGTAGCTCATTGTGGTTATTTGCATTTATTGTTACCGTTGGTTTCCATCCCTGACTGCAGCCCATCATTCCTCCCGAAATACAAAGCCTCCTGTTTTTTCCTTTTCAGGTAGGGGCTTAGAGTAAAGGTGTATATAGCACGGAAGGATTGTATCGAGGCTTATTGTGGGGTTGCTGGGAGGGTGTTTTCTAAACCTTTGTCCTTCTCATTTCAGATCTCCCTCCCCGCTGTCCCCTTCCTTTCCCGCCCTCACGGGACCCCTTCTGGCAGTCTGTGGTTCTTATTCCAGGCTCTAGGGGAGTCGTGTGGGGGAGGTTATAAGATATTCATCACAGCCCCGAAGAGAACCAACACTGAGCCTGACACTAGCTCTTGGTTCACCCTCTCTGTCTGCCCATCAGTTTCTGGATGATAACTAGTGGAGAACCTAACTTCTGTTCCCAACCCTTCCATAAAAGCCCTCCAGAAGTGGGACACAAACTGGGAACCTCTGTCCGAGATAACTATTTTAGGAATCCCATGTAGTCTAACTATCTGGGAACTGAAATGGGCTGCTAGCTGTTTAGCGGAAGGAATCCCCTTTAATGCTGTAAAGTGGGCCATCTTAGAAAAAGCGTCCACCACCACTAAGATTGTATCAAAACCCTGACTTAGAGGCAAATCTGTAATGAGATCTAGTGTAACTGTGTGCCAGGGATAAGGGGGCGTGGGTAAGGGCTGCAACAAACCCCTTGGAGCCTGCCATTCCGACTTTCCCTGCGCGCAAATCTCACAGGACTTAACATACCTCTCAATATCCTAGGTCATCTTAGGCCACCAATAGTGTCTCTTTATTAGCTCCTCCGTTTTGGTTATTCCCTTGTGACCAGCTAGCCTGTCATCATGACATTCCCGCATCACTTGTTGCTGAAGTTCTGTAGTTGGAACATACAAGACATCTTGATGATAAGGCATCTGTTGAATGATCTTCCTGTTGGGGTCTTCCTTCACCCAATTCTGCATGGCTTCAGGACTCATGTTTTCAGCAATTGTCTTTTGCAAATTGATTGAGATTGTGGCTCCAATAATCTTTGCACTAGGAATGATTGGTTGAATGTCTGTAACAGCTTTCTGAGATTCTGTGCCAAGTCTAGATAACGCACCCGCCTTTCCATTTTGAGCTCCGGGACAAAAGGTAATCACAAAATCGTAGTCTGCAAAATATAAGGACCATCTCAATTGCCTAGGAGTAAGAGTTCTGGCGTTTTTCAGGAATTTTAAATTGCGATGATCTGTAAACACCGTCACTTGATGCTGGGCTCCCATCAAATAGTGTCGCCACTCCTTAAAGGCATCCTTAATAGCCAGTAGCTCATTTTCTGTGATAGTATAATTGATCTCTGCCGGGGTCAGTTTCCTAGATCGATAAGCTACCGGGTGCAGTTGGCCTGTGGTCTTGTGTCGTTGAGACAGAACTCCTCCCACAGCTTGATCAGACGCGTCGGTCTCTACATAGAAAGGTTCCGACGGGTCGGCATGTAACAGAACTGGTGCCGTGGTGAAATCTTTTCAAAGATTGAAAAGCCTCCTCCGATTCCTTTGACCACTCAAACGTGATTCCTTTTCTCAGCAATTTGGTGAGTGGAAGAATCTTTCTGTAAAATTCGCTAATAAACCTCTGGTAAAAGTTAGCGAATCCGATGAAACTTTGGACTTCTTTTACACTCGCCGGAGATTCCCAATTTGTCACCGCTTCCACTTTTCGTTGATCCATCAGAATGCCGGAAGGTGAAAGAACGGATCCCAAGAATTCTACCTGCGAAACATCAAAAGCGCATTTTTCCAGTTTCAACAACAATTTATTCTCTTGCAGTCTTCTCAAAACTCCTTTTACCTGCTCGTGGTGTCTTGTCACATCAGATGAATAAATTAAAATATCATCAATGTACACGATGGCACACTGATCTATAAACTCCTTCAGGATGTTGTTGATGAAATGCTGGAAGGCAGCTGGAGCATTGCACAATCCGTACGGCATCACTTGATATTAAAAAAGCCTGAATCTAGTCCGAAAGGCCGTCTTCCACTCGTCTCCTTCTCGCATTCGCACTAGATGGTAGGCGCCTCTTAGATCTAGTTCCGTGTAAATCTGGGCTCCTTTCACTTGATCCAGGAGGACCGAAATCAATGGTAGAGGGTACCGATTTTTCTTGGTTATCTTGTTGATTGCTCTATAGTCAATACACGTCCTTAACTCTCCCTCCTTCTTCGGCACGAAAAATAAGGGAGATGAGACAGGTGACTGCGACGGCCTGTTAAATCCATTGGCCAGATATTTGTCTAGATACTCTTTCAAATGTCGGTGTTCTTTCTCCGTTAATGCATAAACACTACTGCATGGCAAATTCGATCCTGGCTCCAATTCTATCTTGCAGTCATAGACTCGGTGTGGGGGTAGATGCTCGGCTTCCACTTCATTAAATACATCCTCGAACTCTTTGTACTCTTTCGAAATCTCCTGCATATTTATTACACACATGGAAAGTTCCATGGAACACAAGGACAAAGCCGGGTTACTCTCCACACGTGTAACCTCTGAACCAAAACAATTCTCATGACAGTAACTCGAGTCCATTACAATGGTTCTAGAGCTCCAGTTAATCGTAGGATTATGCTCAGTAAGCCACGGGAGTCCAAGAATCAGTTGAAATTGAGGAGCATCTACTGGGTTGAACTGGATCTTTTCTTGGTGCCCGTCATTGGAAATCAGTTGAATTGGTTCAGTGTGACTCACAATGGGACCTGATGAAAGATTAGTTCCGTCCACTGCTCGGACGGGCTCGCTCTTGATTTTCCTGATCGCCTGAAAGCCCACCTTAGCTGCAAACCGTAAGTCACAGAAATTCCCTGTGGCTCCCGAATCTATCATAACGGATACTTCTGTTAGGGTTGTCTGTCTGAATTTAACTTTCATAGATAGATTTAAATGCGGAGCCGCAGACTGCAGGGTATTTGCCACTCGATGTTCATTTGGAGTTATCTCTTGGATCGCACCCACCTGTTCAACTCCTTCCACAGGCGGTGCTGTTAGTTTTCCTTCGGCTTGAAGGTTCCTTTTGGTTTCTTTGGGCAATTTCTAACTAAATGCCCCCCGGATCCACAGTACATGCATAAGTTATTGGTTCTTCTTTTGTCTTTCTCTTCCTTTGTTAAAGGGCCCCTTATCGTTCCAATCTGCGTTGGTTCTGCACCTAGTTGAGTCTCTGTAGTTCTTGTGCCTTCAGATCGAGCTCGGTCAAATCTTGGAGTTATCGCTCGAAAGCCTTTCTTCTTTTCTCCTTTTCGTTCTCCCTGGCGGAAATCTCCAAAACCAACTCTATGAGCGCAGAAATCTCGGTGGGCCGATTTGGAATTAGGGCCAACATGTCCTTTAATTCATCTCTCAAACCGCGATAAAACACCGCAGCTCTCTTGCTTTCAGGCCAATCGGTCTCCACCACCAGCTTGTTGAACTGAGCCAGGTATGCGATCAGGTCTCGATTCCCTTGCCGCAAATCAAGTAATTCATTATCCACCACTTGGGATATCCTCCGACGGTCAAATATTCGAAGGAATTCTTGTTTAAAATCATCAAAGTTCCTTAGCAGAGGATCATCTCGTGAGACTAGGGGCATGGACCAAGCGGCTGCATCTCCGCTTAGATATGAGAGTATGAAAGCCACTTTAGACTGCGCATCAGGGAATATAGAAGGGCGGCACATAAAGTGTAAAGAGCATTGTGAGAGTAATATCTGCACCTTCTGTGGGTCCCCATTAAACCTTTCCGGAGCCACCAAAGGTATGACAGGGGATAGAGAATGTATGACTTGTGTGGTTGACCTATTAGTTGCCTCTAATACTGGATTCATGGCTTCCCTCTCCAAACTACTTGATTGGCGTAATCTTAATGCCAGCTCTGCGGTATCTTTTCTGGCACTAACTACCTCTTGCCTCAGGTTTCGATTTTCATCCCTGACCGCTCCCAGTTCCTTCTGTATAGCATCTAGAATTGTTCCTAAGTATTGAACGTCAATTCCTTCTGCCATCTCTGCTCGGGTGCAAAGGCAACTTGGGCACTTGGGCACTTCACTCTGTCAGAACTCTAAGCTTAATTTCTATGGTGGCTTACCAGTTCTTGCACAGGAACAGAGATGCTAGTACCCAAATCCCCTAAAGCAATGCTAGCAGGTCTACTCAGAGCCTCCCATCATCACCTCAGGGGACGGGGGAATTGGATAAAATAATAAACAGAGAAGAGACTGGTCCAGAGTGTCTCCTTCAGTCTGCTACTTGTTGTCGCTGTCTGCTTTCAATGGAACCTAGGAAATAACACACCATTACAATCCTTTCCTTACTATGGCTGTTCTATACTTATTCTATTGAAAATCTCACCCATCCTTCTACTTCTGGACCTTAGCTTCTCTTCTGTCTTATTGTAGTTGTTTGGCACTCCTCTAATTAGTTGTCCCTATTCAAGAGATAATAAATGTTAGTTTTCTTTCATCTGCTACCTTGTTGGCTATATCAGATTATTATTATTTAATTTGGGTAAGTGCACTTACTTCACTAACTAGATGAGTATTCCTTAACTGGGTTTCTATTTATTTTTCGTAGTTAATTAAGCTGTTCCTCCTATTGTCTTAACCTTTTTCTTTTGTATGTTTCTTCAGGTTTTTCAAAAGTTCGCGGGGTACAGCTCCTGGTGAGTATTTACACTTTACACATAAATGGTTAATTAAATCTGGTTGACTTTTCTGACTAACTTTGCTCTTATCTCTCTCTCTTTTATTCAACAGTAAGTTCAATAGTCAGAGCTTCTCTTATATTTCAGGTAAGATGGCTTCAAAGATATTTCCCAAAACACACAGCCTTATACGTTATCGTATTTCACTTAGCTTCGTTTTCTTCTTCTTTCCACTTGGTCTGATACGTTAGTTTTCTCTTTCTCACAGCTGGACTCGACGACGCTCCTTCGACTCTCTCCTCAGCTCAGCTGACTTCAGCAGGAATTCAAACTCCGCGACTCGCTCTTGGTTCTGTGCGCCGAGCCGCGTCAATAAATATATTCCTCACAGCTCACGGAACATGAAAGAGCATTAAACTTATACTATGGTTATAACTATGGGCATGAAAACAAGAGCCCTGCAACGGCACAACTATACCGGCTAAAGGCTCTGGTGAAGTGCGTATTTACATATGCGCTCGCGCTGCTTCTTGATTCCCGTGCAGCTGCTGCGCAACGACTAGAACTTCTACCTGTAGCCCACTGTGGCTACTGCGGCGGCCATCTTATCTCTCCTGATGAACGGGTGGTCCGGGCGGGTGAGGTTCGCGAGGAGGCGAGCTATGGACCCTGGCGGAGAGGGCATTGGCCAGCTGGTGCGTTTCGTCAGGCTATGTGGGGTTACCTGCTACAGGATTAAATGGTGAATTAAGTGCCTGTAGCACTGACTCCTATGTGCTTCTTGCAGGTGATTTTAATTGTTGTTTTGAGCCACTCGCGAGGGAGGACATCCTCGACTCATGGGAGGAGGATACAAGGAGGGGCATCCCTATTCTGTCCCTTGATCCAATCCGAAAATGGACTCAGAGTGCGATAGACATCACCGCACTCTGTATGGAATACGATCTGAGACCATCTAATGGTCGATCTAAATCCGATCCTATGGGTGCCCACACTTATAATAGAACGGGATGCACCTCCAGAATAGACTATACCATGTTGAACTACAACCTGTGGCCATTCCTGCAAGACATGGAAGTCATAGCATCCTGTGATAGTGACCACAACCCCCTATCCCTAACCCTTATCTCGCCCTGGCATGCCAGGAAGCCAGTTAAGCCCGCCCATTTGTGGAAAACATCCCACGAAGTTGTTCCTTCCAATTGTGGAAGGCGTTTGAAATGGGCCAAAGCAGCAATGGACGAGGAAAGGATGGCACAAGCAGGGTCCATAATGTCAGCGGTGGGCCTACGCCCTGATGAATCAGGAACTAATACTGCAGCTGTCATAACATTGTTCACAGAAACTACTGCTGCCATAAGCAATTTGTTTTTTATCCCCCATACCAGTGCGAGGCTCCCAGTGATAGGTTCCTCCAAGTCAAGAGACAAGTGGTATACTACTGAATGTCGGGCCGCTAAGGGGGAACTCATCTCTGCAGTGAAGACCAAGGATACAGCCAGCATTCGATCGGCAAGGCAATTCTACAAGAAATCTGTGGTAAAGGCCAAGGAGGCACAAGATTACAATTTTTGGAGGGAGCTATCTGAGGCGAGCTCTATGAAAGACTCTAAGGGGTTTTGGGGTTTATTGAGAGATAGGAACAAGCCCATTGACCTACAAATTACCTGTAACATTCCTGGTGATGTTTGGTTTGTTCATTTTTCTAAGCTTTACTCTGTCTCTCTGGGTGCATCCCAACCAAGGAAGGGTCCCTCGATCAGTCCCCTTGCCACAGCCTCCACTCCACATAATGTCTGTCCCTTTAGTATTAAGGAAGTTGAATGGGCGATCAAGAGCATTGTTTCCAATAAGGCTGCAGGCCCAGATGGAATCCCGGGCGATCTGTTGAAGTTATACCCACTATTGTGGAGTAGATTAATCTCTTCACTTTTGAATGCAGCTGTCTTGGGAGCCCCTTTCCCTGATTCTTGGCGGGGCGCAGAGGTCGTCCCTATTTTTAAGAAAGGTTGTCGGGACGACCCGGCTAACTATCGCCCTATTAGTCTGCTTGACTCAACCCAAAAAGTTGCAGGAAAAGTGGTATTGGGCAGGATTTTGCAGTGGGTGGAGGAACATCAGGTTTTGTCAGACTTCCAGGCGGGCTTTAGATCTGGGACAGGCACAATTGAGCAGACATTCCTCTTTTTAATGTTATACTGGAAAGTGGTGGTTCTGGGAGGAGGCAGCTTGTATCTAGTCTTTATAGACCTGCGAACTGCTTTCGACCTGGTCCCGCGGGCCCAATTGTGGAAAGTCCTAGACGGGTTGGGTATGCCATCTTATTTACTGGCATTGCTTATTAAGTTCCATGAAAGCAACTTTGCCCAGATCAGATGGGGTCTTCAGGGGGAAAAAACATCTCGTATCCCTGTTGGTAGGGGCGTCCGCCAGGGTTGTGTGCTGGCCCCCACTCTGTTCTCGCTTTACGTGAACGGAGTGGTGGAGCATCTTCTTCAGGAACCATCTGATGCACCTTCCCTGGCTGGCAGGAAGATACCAACGCTCCTATTTGCTGATGATACCCTTCTGATCTCTAAATCTCCATCGGGCATTCAAAAGTTGCTTTCTGGATTCAAGGACTTCTGTGACACCAGGGGCCTATCTATAAATGTAGGTAAGACCAAATTCCTTGTAATTAACCCACCCAGAAAATCTGTCTTTCCCCCTGCCCTGGACTCTGTTCCACTCGATAGAGTCAAAGAGTTTGATTATTTGGGTATACGACTCTGCGACACTATGAGTTGGAAGCCACACCACCACAAGGTATTCCTGACCCATAAGAGGGTTGCAGGGGCTCTGCTCAAAGAACAACGTGCCTCATTTATTAAACCTATTGGGGCTCTTTTGGATATCTACAGGGCAAGGGTGGTGAGCGCAGCCTTGTATGGCGCAGAACTGTGGGGTGTACAGAGAGTTGACTGTTTAACCTGCCTCGAAAATAACTTCCATAAAGATCTTATGAAGTTACCCCACAGTACCCCTACTCTCCCCCTCCTGCTTGATGCAGGCACATATCCTATAAGGGACCAAGCCAGGCTCCGTCCCCTCTTATTGTGGGCAAGGATTTGGAATGTTCCAGAACTGTGCAGTTATGCCGACGAATTACGAGATCTTCTATCTTCTCCAAGCTGGCATAAAGTGACTTGGCTCAGGGAGGTTAAGCGGCTCCTTTATGACTTGGGCCTAGGCGATGCTTGGGTTAACAAAACAGCCCCCCCTAAGCAATCGTTGAAGAAGGTCTATTGGCTGTGGGTGGCTAATGCGCGAAGGTGTAACCCAAACCTTTGTAAATCTGCCGTTCAGTTCCTCTTAATTAAGGAGCTCCCACTTAGAGAATCCTACCTGGACCTGATTCATAACCCTGGAGATAGATCTCTGTATTTCAAATTCAGGGTGGGTGTCTTACCTGTGGGATTGTTTACCTCCACCTGGAAACCTCCACATCAAACGATACCATTTTGCCCCTTCTGTGCCTCAAAAGTTGAGTCCATTGCCCATCTGCTGTTCGAGTGCAAGGCGTATGCGGCCCCTAGGTCGAGATGGCTCAAGCCACTTTGTAGGAGCCTGGGTACCAGATTGCACTTGGAAGCCTTACGCATCCTTTGTTCTGATGCCCGACCCTTTTTTGCCTGCTGTATGGCAAAATGTTTGGGCTGGGCTTGGCGAATAAGGTCTGCAAGGATGCTATTAATTCACTAGAGTCCTTTTTTACCTGTATGAGTTTTACGATCTGGATAACAACCTATTTTTAGTAAGCTAGGCTGATCCCTAGGTCTTCTATCTTTTGTATTGCCAAATCGATACTGATGTTCGCTTTTTAAATGTAAATGTTAAATGTTTTATCAAATTGTATATTGTAATGCAAGCTTTTATGATATGTTTTTATATCGAAATAAAGCAATACAACAACTTATCTCTCCTGTGTCGGACTCTCTCAGCCCATGTAACTCTAACAGGAGAATGTTGGCGAGATCGCACCCATTCTGTGCCGCATAGTCTGGAGCCTAGTGTTGAGGTTCTGACAACCAGCAGCAGACTTCTCTGGTGAGCAGTAGCTTTACTACAGTGATCTAATGAGCAACTAGAGTGCTAACATTCAGAATTCATGGCAAACGTATGACACATCTGAATGCCTTCTTGATGGAACCAAAGTAAACAAGCATTGAAAATGCCATAGATCTCGCCCTCGTTTGAGTTAAAGCCATTCTGTTTGTAATGAGGTGGCTTTTTAGCTTTGCTTTTATTAGTGTTTTTCAAACTTTCATGTAAATAACATGCATATGTATGCATATATGTATATGTATGCATGCATTTATATTTGTATTTATATAGATATGCAGATTATATATGTTTATATATGTATGTATATATATATTCACTGAAAAAACCATAGGTTATAGACCATATATAGTTAGGAATTAGCATTTACAAAACCTTGAAAATTCACTGAAAAAACCATAGGTTATAGACCATATATAGTTAGGAATTAGCATTTAAAAAACCTTATTTTACTCACACAAAACCATTGAAATTCCATATATAGTTAGTTGCACTAACTATATATGGCGCACCCGCAATCCACTGCTGATCATGTCACATATTACATCATTCATGACATGGTCAGTGACATCACTGATGACATCACTGATGACATCTCAAATGACATCACTGATGACATCACTGATGACAACATCCAGTGACTGTATTTTTCTGTAAAGTTAAAATATGTCTTGAGTGGATGTATAAGTGTCTGGATGAAGGATTTAGTAGGTGCATGACTGACTGTATGAGTGAGTGATTAAATGTGTCTCACTGAATGCATGGGTTAGTGACTAAACTGTCTTAATTTGTGCATCATTATGTCTGTTGTTCTGTAAACTGCTGCATGTGTTGATCATTAGCTATACGAGAGGCTATATGTGTTATTAATTGGTTGCCCAAGTATTTCTATGGGAGATTGAGTTTGTGTGGGGGTGGCTGGAAGGTGTGAGACTCTATGCATAGATGTGTGAGCAGTTTATTCACTAGGTGTATGAGTTCAAGAGTGCATGTGGAAACAGCTACATGGGCAGTTGACTGTGTGCATGAGTGTATTGATGAGTGAATGGATATCTCAATGCTACATGTCATAGTAAGTACATATGTAAAACACAGTACATGTGAGAGTTGGCATATATAAATAACTGTGCATGAGAGCCACTGAATGAGTGAGTGGTTGTATCGATCATTGTGAACTTGTATCAGGGATTGTATAAGAGAGTAAATATGTGTTAGTATATGTTTCAATAAGTAAGGTGTGTTTAACTGTATAGTTGAAGAAATGGAGGTGAGATTGTTTCTTTGCATGACTGACTGGGTGTGTGAGTAACTCCATGGATGAGTGGCAGTGTGTGAGTGTCTGTATACACTGAGTGTATCTAAGGTTATATTAGAGTCTGAAGAGGTTTATCGTATTAGCACAAGAATGATGTCAAATGAGATGTCATCAGTGATGTCATCAGTGATGTCATTTGAGATGTCATCAGTGATGTCATCAGTGATGTCACTGACCATGTCATGAATGATGTAATATGTGACATGATCAGCAGTGGATTGCGGGTGCGCCATATATAGTTAGTGCAACTAACTATATATGGAATTTCAATGGTTTTGTGTGAGTAAAATAAGGTTTTTTAAATGCTAATTCCTAACTATATATGGTCTATAACCTATGGTTTTTTCAGTGAATTTTCAAGGTTTTGTAAATGCTAATTCCTAACTATATATGGTCTATAACCTATGGTTTTTTCAGTGAATTTCAATGGTTTTTTAATAGCAAATATCATAAGCTGTCGAATGTCAAGTACGTGGTAAGTAAAAACATTTTCGTGTTTATGCACACTGATCTGCTTTGAATGCTGCCCCCCACCCCTCATTTCTATTAGGAGTACTCTCTCTTTGCAGATAGTGAAGGGTAGTTAACGCAGCCCTTTGCCCCCTTTGTAATCCGTCGTGCCTGCTTCTCTCTCCATTTGATTGATTGTTCTCTTTGGTTCATTCTCTATTTACAAACAAGCACAGAGTCGCAATACTCTGTTTAGTCTTTGCAGATAGCGAAAAATCGTGTAAAAAAACAAAAGGAATCGAGCAAAATCAGTAGGCCACTAATGGGATCTCTTTTTGACCTCGCTAAAATAGAAACATTAGGAACAACCTGTTGAAAATAGCAATGCGTATGTACATAAGCGGCGTTCATTTGTGTTCACAGTACCCCTTGTTGATTGTTTCAATCGAGCATTGAATTGTTCGATGTTAATTCTCTTAAGGATCTTCTCTACCTGCAAACGAGGAAGAATAGG
Organism: Lissotriton helveticus; assembly: GCF_964261635.1. Lineage (NCBI taxonomy): Eukaryota > Metazoa > Chordata > Amphibia > Caudata > Salamandridae > Lissotriton > Lissotriton helveticus. The sequence continues at coordinate 1,509,939,164 of NC_136057.1, forward strand.
AATATTCTCTCTCCCTTTGCAGATAGTGAAGGGTAGGTAACGCAAGCCTTTAACACGTCGTACCTATTTCATTCCTCATTGATTGATTGATTGTCCGAACATTGACTGTTTGGGAATTAGTTCTTTTTGGAGGTATTCCCTGTTTGCAAATAAACGTAGGAAAATCTTTGCAAGTAGTGAAAGGGTACGTAATGCGGACCTTTCTCCCCCGTTGTAATCTGTCATGCCTATCTACTCCCCACTGATTGATGCACCTGTTTCACCCGGACCATTTACTAGACATACGTCATCTGGCCCGACCAGAGAGCACCCCTAGTGAAAAGGACATATGCAATAATAACGAAGTGATCACTGTATCCTGTTAACAGAAACTTTAGCATGAAACAACCTGGAAAGAAAAGAATAGGAAAACGAAAATCAGTAGGCCACTGATGAACATGAACTTTTATTAAACAACGAACAAAGAAACGATAACATAACGTAATGATAAAACCTATTAATGTCCTAGAAACAAGAAAACGTTAAAATATGCCAGTGGTGAGAGACCAGAAAAACAGTAAGAGAAACCAAATCACCCCTCGCTGTCCCACCGCCTGCCACGCCAAAAAAATCGATAGACTAGGGAAAATGCAAGTCAGTAGAACATCCGCCCCCACTCTGGAAACTTCCAAGGTGGGGCAGGGTTCCGGCTACGCCCAGCCGGGAGCAGCCCATATAAGGCAGGTCCTGCTGCCACGCCTCGGCCAGGAGATCCTAACGTAGGGTGTAGCCGGAGGAGAGGCCGAGACCAACGGGACCCGGCCAGGGGATTGCCTTTACAACGCTGAACAGTTGCAGGGGGGGGGAATGTCTCCTCGACCCTCCCCTCTCTCTCCCAGTCCGGCCGCGGTGGCCCTTGAGAGTTGCAGGTAGTCCCGCCACATGCTCTTCCGGTCCGGCCACCAACGGTCGGGGGGCCGAGGCCGACGGAATCCGGCTGCAGCCGATAAACCAAGAAACCCGTTCATGGGGCCAGAGCCAGGGGCGTCCGGCCGACATCTACCGGAAGCCCGGCCCGAAGACGGACGGGACACTTCTTCTTTCTTGTATAATTGCTGCAACAACCCTGGGGGGGGATGTCTTGCACATGCCTCCGACCCCCCCCCCTCGTCCTCATCGCCTGGTCCGGCCATAACAAATCTCAAGCGAGACGCCGTGGGGTGCACTGGGAGGGAGAGACGGTGCGAACAGGCCTCTCCCGCCTCCCCAGTGGAGGCTTCCCAGCTGCACCCTCAGCGGTCCAGGCGCCCGGAAAAGAGTTCTTCCACTGTGGCCATGCTGCAACGTCTCGCCCGGCAGGGTGGAGCCCGTCCGCTCATTTGACCCCGCGATCGCCAGTAGCTACCGAACTCTCAAAATGGCGGTCGACCTGGCAAGAGCGGGCCCAGCATAAAGAAATGGCCCGGTCACTGGTTGACTCCACCACCGTAGTCCTCCACGACCTTGAAGATTCTAGAGGAGCCGCGGGAGTCTCCGACCCCCGATGGGGAATGACTGCCATGATCACCCGTGGAGTGACGAAACTGTATCCGCGGGACGTCGGCGCCAGCCTCACTTTGAATTACTAGAATCCTGCAGACCTCACTTCCGGTGAAAGCACAGTGTGACCCGGTAGGAAAAATTGTTGCACCCCCTCCCCTTTTTGACTGATAGTTCAAACCACCGATCCTTTCCTTTGCCCTTTTAACGGAACTTTGGACTGCCTCCCCCTCTTTTACATTTTCTAGAGAAAACAAAACATTAACCACTACATTAGCATAGCAGTTGACACCAGAACTGTTTTCAAATTGAAAACCAACAACATCTTCAACAGAATCCTTTTTGTTTCTGCTGTGACCCTGCTCCAGCACAGGCATTGTCCCCAGCAGTAATTCTGCAATGCCGGTAAGAATAGCTGTGGTGCCTACTGGACTCACTCACCCCCGCGGCGCCCCACGCCGTTATTTGCTGGGCGGCAACTTGCTAGACATCACCTTCGTGACATCCAGATTTCAGCGCGTTCTGCTGCCTTGGAACTATTCGCACAACAGACCGCTACTGACAAGAATATTTCATTATTGGTGCTGTCAATTTCAATAAATCTATTGGATAATTCAAAAGAAATTGCCACGGTCTCTTCGTTGTTTAAATGTTTTTACTGTTTTTGTTTTGTTGTATATATTTATATGTTATTAAAGTTTTATATTCCTACTACTTTGTTGGAGTGCTATATATTTTTTATGTGACACATAATTGTAAAAACTTTGATGTACAAAGAGTCATTCCTGGAATCTTCCGCTTCAGGCTCGGTCCCCTCCCCAATCACAATACAGGATAGTTTTCAGATAGTAGGAACACGTGTGGTGTGACGGATCTCATCGGGTGTGGGCCTTGATCTACTATAACTCCTTTGAAGAGGGGTGATTCTTTACAGCTGGGGCCATAAACTACATCTGCAGGGCTAGCTGATAGCCTGGACAATCGGACACAGAGGAAGAGGAGTGTCACAGGGTGCGGTAGTGAATAGGGCGAAAGGGAGGTGTCGGGCGGGCACAGTGTGATTCTCAGGGAAGAGCAGCGCAGATGGGGGGAGGTTTATTGCCCATGCATAAGACAGAGAGCGGGGGTGACCAGTGCCTGGGGAAGATGCTTGCGAGGGTGAGGAGCCATGCTACGAATCGACAGCGTGCAGAGAGTGGGTCTGGTCAAGACATCTAAAATGGCTGCCGTGCACGACAAAAGTGTGGCATTTCAAAAAAGGCAAGATGGCGCAGACAATGTTTTTCAACACTTCCTCATTTCCTTCGAATCGAACGTTAACAGACGTTGGGGCATATTACCAAAGTTAAGCGATATTTATCGCTAACGATGCTTACCAACCAATTTTTTACCACTAAGCATCGTCAGAAATTATCGAAGATAAACCTTACTATTATCAAGGTTTATCGCAAATGCGATAATAAACGGCCGCAATGCATGAATATCGCTAAAAACTCAGCGATATTCATGCATTACCGAGCTAATACTCTTAGCCATGTTATCCACCTCCCATTGGATAACATGGCTAAGAACTGCTCAGGGCAGGTGTTACTTTTTGGAGATATTCGCGCTTAGCGGGAATATCTCCAAAAGTTGGTAATAGGAGATAGATATCTTGCATGTTGTAATGCAAGTTATTGTGGTATATGGAACTCATACCATAATCTCTCAGGAAAGCAGAAACTGATCCTTTTGGGACCGCCTAAAAAGGCCTAGGGGGTGAGGAGTACTCTACTTTGCCCCCTTTTCACGTTCCGAACTATTTTATTTTACTCTCTTCTGTAATTACACAAAATACCAGCGATAAGATGCATCGGAGACACACAGTGAGAGAAAGGAGGCCGGAGATGAAGAAGACATGTCAAATACACATTGGAGATAATATAGTGGCAGAAGGGAAGTAAATATGAGTAAACTTACCATGTAACATAAAAATGTTGCACTCTATACTATAAGTCTCATTTTATACTACAATCACTTCGCTACAACCTCATAAATTAAAAATAAAAATAAATAATGTCTCAAACAATTTTTGATTTCTAAATATAAATTTATTCTTCAGAATTTTCTAAATTTGAAACAACTAGTAACATGTCCTCATCAGTAATTTCCTCTTCAATCATCTCATCTGGAATCTCCTCATTAAAAGTCTGCAATGATGATTCTTGTAACTCTATGGTCTCCAAACACTCGATAAATTCGCCATCAAGAGATTGATCAAAAAAATCATTCAAGTCATCTCCTCCTTCTGACAATATTTCATTATTGGTGCTGTCCATTTCAATCAATGTAGTGGAATCATTCAAGTCATCTCCTCGTGACAATATTTCATTATTGGTGCTCTCAATTTCAATCAATGTAGTGGAATCATTCAAGTCATCTCCTCCTTGTGACAATATTTCATTATTGGTGCTGTCCATTTCAATCAATCTAATGGAATCATACAAGCCATCTCCTCCTTGTGACAATATTTCATTATTGGTGCTCTCAATTTCAATCAATGTAGTGGAATCATTCAAGTCATCTCCTTGTGACAATATTTCATTCTTGGTGCTGTCCATTTCAATCAATCTAATGGAATCATACAAGTCATGTCCTCCTTGTGACAATATTTCATTATTGGTGCTCTCAATTTCAATCAATGTAGTGGACAATTCAAAAGAAATTGCCACGGTCTCTTCATTGTGAGCCATTTTATTTTGAAATTGCTTGCTGTAAATTGCAGAAAAAAATAATCACTTTCATTTATCGTTTTTAGTAATACATAATATAAAACTAACTTCATCAAGTATTTAGTATAACAGAAGGACTGCAAATAAATAACAGAAAACATTTTTCAAATTATCTTCAAGTGTACAACATAGTTCCCCTTACAAATTAACAACTCACCTTTTTAAAAGTAGCAGAAGTGTTAGTACTGTGTAAATCAAACACCAGAAATTCACCACCAAAAATTCCTCACAAATGTACCTCAGACAGTAGTATCACAAAATGGCTGTGGTTTCCTCTCATTTGACATATATACATAACCAATTAACTTTCATCACACACAAATACAAAACCAAAGTAACATTTTAATTGGTTCTAAATTTCAACACTTTCAAATGTGTTTTCCCCATGCAATTTTCCATAGGACATTTACATACGTCTACAGCCTGAATGGCTGAACGGAATTACACCAAACTTGGCAAAATGGTACATCAAACCTAAGAGGTCAGGAAGGATCTACTATGCCCCCTTATGGTCATTTCCCCCTTCGCTTTGGCCTCCTCTTGTCTCTCAATCCTACCGAGAGACAAGATGGCGGCCGCTACGGACTGTTTGGAATGTTGACAGACGCCGGAGAACCAATCAGCTTCGCAAAGCTCCGTAACGCGAAAAGTACGCGAAGCGGAGCGCTGTTACAGATATATATCTTTTTTTGAACGTTAATTTCTCAAAATCCACTGGAGCACATATATTGAGACCTAGCAAAGGCACATCGGGCTACCAGTCCCTAATATTTTACCAAGTTTCGTGCAAATCCATTCAGCCGTTCGATTATTATTATTATTATTTTTTTTTGCCCCGCGGGGCCCTTTTAAAACCTCCACATCAAACCTAGGGGGTCAGCGAGGATCTACTATTCCCCCTTATGGTCATTTGCCCCTTCGCTTTCGCCTCCTCTTGTCTCTCGATCCTACCGAGAGACAAGATGGCGGCCGCTACGGACTGTTTGGAATGTTGACAGACGCCGGAGAACCAATCAGCTTCGCTTCACAAAGCTCCGTTGCGCGAAAAGTACGCGTCCTGGGACGCTGCCCGGTCCGCTGTTACAGATATATATCTTTTTTTAAACGTTAATTTCTCAAAATCCACTGGAGCACATATATTGAGACCTACAAAAGGCACATCGGGCTACCAGTCCCTACAATTTTGCCAAGTTTCGTGCAAATCCATTCAGCCGTTCGGGCTAAAAGTGAGGCCAACCGCCCTATGGAAAACTCAATGTTAAAAACACGTTTTGGGACCCCCCTTTTTTCTCGGCCCCCACTGGACGAACCCCCCCCAAATTTTCAAGGGCTGCTCAGAAACAAAATGTGCCATTTTCCTGAAAATTTCAGCCAATTCCGTCCACAAACGCCAAAGTTATTAGACATAGAATTTTCAAAAAACCCATAGAGAAAAAATCCTAACTATATATACCTACTGGCGACCGCCAGTAGGTAATATACACATACATATATATAAATGCATAGGCATTTATATGTGTATATGTGTGCGTGTAGAGAGAGGTAGAGAGGTAGAGGTAGAGGTGTAGAGGTAGAGGAGTAGAGGTAGAGAGGTAGAGGTAGAGCTGTAGAGGTAGAGAGGTAGAGGCTAGTAGAGAGAGAAGTAGAGAGAAGTAGAGAGAGGTAGAGAGTAGAGAGTGAGTAATAGAGAGTAGAGTGAGTAGTAGAGAGTAGTAGATAGCAGTAGAGAGAGTAGCAGAGAGTGAGTAGTAGAGTGAATAGTACAGTGAGTAGTAGAGAGTAGTAGAGAGTAGTAGAGAGTGAGTAGTAGAGAGTGAGTAGTAGAGAGTGAGTAGTAGAGAGTGAGTAGTAGAGAGTAAGTAGTAGAGTGAGTAGTAGAGAGCAGTAGAGAGTGAGTAGTAGAGAGTAGTAGAGAGTGAGTAGTAGAGAGTGAGTAGCAGAGAGGGAGAATAGTAGAGAGTAGTAGAGAGTGAGTAGTAGAGTGAGTAGTAGAGAGTAGTAGAGAGTGAGTAGTAGAGAGTAGTAGAGAGTAGTAGAGAGTGAGTAGTAGAGAGTAGTAGATAGTGAGTAGTAGAGAGTGAGTAGTAGAGTGAGTAGTAGAGAGTGAAGAGTAGAGAGTAGTAGAGAGAGAGTAGTAGAGAGTGATTAGTAGAGAGTAGTAGAGAGTGAGAAGTAGATAGTGAGTAGTAGAGAGCAGTAGAGAGTGAGTATTAAAGAGTGAGTAGTAGAGAGAGAGTAGTAGAGAGTGAGTAGTAGAGAGTAGAAGAGAGTGAGTAGTAGAGAGTAGTAGAGAGTGAGTAGTAGAGAGTAGTAGATAGTGAGTAGTAGGGAGTGAGTAGTAGAGAGAGAGTAGTAGAGAGTAGTAGAGTAGTAGAGAATGAGTAGTAGAGAGTGAGTATTAGAGAGTGAGTATTAGAGAGTAGTGGAGTAGTAGAGAGTGAGTAGTAGCGAGTAGTGGAGAATATTCCAAAGTTTGGCACAGCACCACTTGCACAACAAGTCCAATCAAATCATATCACTTAGCGTCCTTATTGAAGCGCTGAATCTTGTTGTATATTCAAATGCTTTTATTTTTCTTAAGTTTATGTACCACAGCCAGCCGACGCGTTTCGTTCTGTACAACATAACTTCTTCAGGGCATTCCTATTTCCTTCAAGTTATGTCGGTATCTTGTTGTCATATAACTAGATATTTCTTCCAAATGTTAGACGAGTCGTAAGTACATTCTTATTGAAAGTGAATAGGTATCAATTTTACCCACACAATTCGGGCAGACTTGAGTAATTTATGGCATCCTCAAAGTCAGTCTTTCAAAAATTCCAAAGTATAGGACATGATAATCCAAATCCAAATGTTTCTCAAGAAAAGTCATTTTCAATCGTTCGGAATATCGGCGTTTGGGCAGATATGACCAGGGACACGGTTTATTACTTTTCTTGAGAAAGATTTGGATTTGGATTATCATGTCCTATACTTTGGAATTTTTGAAAGACTGACTTTGAGGATGCTATAAATTACTCAAGTCCATGGATGCTGCTGGGAACGTCCCCAGCAACACCCATTGCACACCCCATGAACGCAGGACACTGCGGTAAAGGGACTGATATTTATCAGGCAGGATTACGCCACAAAAAGTGGCTTAGTCCTGCCTGATAAATATCACTCAGTCTTCTGCGCCACCGGAACATTACAAAAAGTGACGTTCTGGAGGCGCAAGGGGCTCGTAAATAAGGCCCCATAGGTTTCACACTCGTTATAGTTAGGAATTAGCATTTAAAAAACCTTTGAAATTCACTTAAAAAACCATAGGTTTCACACCAGTTATAGTTAGCTGTGCATTTAACTCATACAAAACCATTGAAATTCCCCCGTTATAGTTAGTTGTACTCACTATAACTCGCACGCAATCCACTGCTGATGATGTCACATATTACATCATTCATGACATGGTCAGTGACATCACTGATGACATCTCAAATGACCAGCTAACTATAACTGGTGTGAAACCTATGGTTTTTTTCAGTGAATATATATATTACCTACTGGCGGTCGCCAGTAGGTATATATAGTTAGGATTTTTTCCCTATGGGATTTTTGAAAATTCTATGTCTAATAACTTTGGCGTTTGTGGACGGAATTGGCTGAAATTTCAGCAAAATGGAACATTTTGTTTCTGAGCAGCCCCTGGAAATTTGGGGGGAGTTGGTCCAGGGGGGGCCGAGAAAAAAGGGGGGTCCCAAAACGTGTTTTTAACATTGAGTTTTCCATAGGGCGGTTAGCCTCACTTTTAGCCAGAACGGCTGAATGGATTTGCATGAAACTTGGCAAAATTGTAGGGACTGGTAGCCCGATGTGCCTTTTGTAGGTCTCAATATATGTGCTACAGTGGATTTTGAGAAATTAACGTTCAAAAAAAGATATATATCTAGAGCCGCGCCTGGAGCGCTCCTCCGTACGCGTACCGGGGAGCGCTACAGGCGCGCAACGCGACTTGCGCACGGCAAGCTGATTGGTTCTCGGGTGTCTATAAACATTCGAAACAGTCCGCAGCGGCCGCCATCTTGTGTCTCGGTAGGATTGAGACACAAGAGGTGGCAAAAATCAAAGGGGGAAATGAGCAAGAGGGAGCAGGGTACACACCCCCTGACCCCCTAGGTTTCATGTGGGGGCCATAAAAGGCTCCCGCGGGTGAAAAAAAAAAATAAAAAAAAAATCGATTTTCGCGGGGGTGAGCGCCCGGTACGCGCACCGGGGAGCGTACGGGGGAGCGTACCATGGAGATTAAAAATGACAGACTTTTAAAAAAATAAAGCTTCTTTTTAAAAATTGGAGGTAGTTCTGAAAAGAACTTTTTTTTTCATTTTGTTGTTTTATATATTTTTTTTTTTTGTTTTTTTTGTTTTATATTTTTTTAGACTTTTTAAAACAATTTTATATTTTTTTTGGATTTTTTTCAAGGGAAAAACAAAAACAAGGATTCCAAAACTGCTCAACAGGAGCAAAAAAAATTGAAAATTTAGGGACTGGAAGAGCAGCGGTGTTGCTGTTTCTTTAGGGCAATCAGTTCAACACTCTGCTCCCCATAGCAGAGCAGTTCGTCACACTCTGCGCACAAAAATTTGATGCCCGCAAACACCGGCTGAATGTTAGGGATCATTCTTCCACGGGGTGGTCCCGAAGGTGTTGCTCCACCAGTGGAGGTGCTGCCGCCATCTGTTGGTACATTCCGTGCCAGCTCTCTGACACTCTCCCTGGCAAAGTTGTTAGGGTGTCTTCTTTTGACATGCCGGATCAAATTGGCATTGCCAAAACTATATTTTTTCAGAGGATTGCCTCTGGATAAACTACTCCCACATATTTTGCATGTTACTTTGGGAGCGTTGACTTTTTTCTGTCCTTCTGGGATGTCGTAAAATTTCCAGATGAAATGGGTTTTTTTCTTTTGCTGAGGAGGGTCCTCATCTAAAAATCCCTCTGAATCACTGCTGGATGACTCTCTTGCAGCCATTGCTGGAGATCAGAAAAGTAGGAGATAGAGTAGACACAACAGCTCTTGCTCTCTCCAAGTACAAAGCAATAGTGAGAGAATTGGGTGGGTTTCACACAATTTGGAAAAAAAAAAGTTCTGAACCAATGAAAAGTGTTATTTTAAAGTCACATGGTTTGACGCGCTTACGCTACGCGCCCGGGGCGCGCCCCGGGCGTGTATCGTAAGCGCATCGGGGCGCTTACGTTGCGCGATCGTATGCGCTTCCGGGTGCGCTTACGCGGTGCGTCATAAGACGCATCTCGCGATACGTGTCTTATGACGCAAGGCGTGGCGGCTACGCAATATGTCACGATGTTGTTTTCGTTCTCGGCAATAGCGCTTCCGGGACGCGCATTAGTACGCGCACCCGGGGCACGCCGCAAGATTGCGCTTACCCGTGCGTTCACCTGTCCGCGCCCCGGGAGCGCACTAAAAATAATATTAAAAAAAAAAAAAAAAATTATAAAATATAAAATTAGATTTAAAATGTATTATTTTTATAAAGATTTGCTATTAAAAAACCTATGAAATTCACTGAAAAAACCATAGGTTATAGACCATATATAGTTAGGAATTAGCATTTACAAAACCTTGAAAATTCACTGAAAAAACCATAGGTTATAGACCATATATAGTTAGGAATTAGCATTTAAAAAACCTTATTTTACTCACACAAAACCATTGAAATTCCATATATAGTTAGTTGCACTAACTATATATCGCGCACCCGCAATCCACTGCTGATCATGTCACATATTACATCATTCATGACATGGTCAGTGACATCACTGATGACATCACTGATGACATCTCAAATGACATCACTGATGACATCACTGATGACATCTCAAATGACATCACTGATGACATCATGATACAGCAATACCAGTTACTACATACGCACTCACTGATTCCTACGTCTACACACACATTCACTCATTCACCCATACAATCACTCATACATACAGTCACTCATTATTACAACACTATCATATGCACTCATACAGCTATGCAGACACTCACACACTGCCACTCATCCATGGAGTTACTCACACACCTAGTCAGTCCTGTAAAGAATCAATCACACTTCCATTTCCTCATCTATACAGTTAAACACAGAACACCATACTTCAGTGACATCACTGATGACATCACTGATGACATCTCAAATAACATCACTGATGACATCTCAAATGACATCACTGATGACATCATGACACACCAATACCAGTTACTACATACGCACTCACTGATTCCTACGTCTACACACACATTCACTCATTCAGCCATACAATCACTCATACATACAGTCACTCATTATTACAACACTATCATATGCACTCATACACCTAGTCAGTCCTGTGAAGAATCAATCACACTTCGATTTCCTCATCTATACAGTTAAACACAGAACACCATACTTTTCACACATATACTAACACATACTTACTCTCTTATACAATCACTGATACAAGTACACATTGATATGCACAGTCACACACCTCCCAGCCAGCCACACACACACTCAGTCTTCCATACATCCACTCATTCTTCAATATGTAAAACATATTTAAACTTTACAAAAACACACAGACACTAGATGATGTCATCAGTGATGTCATTTGAGATGTCATCAGTGATGTCATCAGTGATGTCACTGACCATGTCATGAATGATGTAATATGTGACATGATCAGCAGTGGATTGCGGGTGCGCGATATATAGTTAGTGCAACTAACTATATATGGAATTTCAATGGTTTTGTGTGAGTAAAATAAGGTTTTTTAAATGCTAATTCCTAACTATATATGGTCTATAACCTATGGTTTTTTCAGTGAATATATATATATATTCACTGAAAAAACCATAGGTTAGAGACCATATATAGTTAGCTGGACATTTTATTGACATAAAACCAATGAAATTCCATATATAGTTAGTTGCACTAACTATATATCGTGCACCCGCAATCCACTGCTGATGATGTCACATATTACATCATTGATGACATGGTCAGTGACATCACTGATGACATCACTGATGACATCTCAAATGACATCACTGATGACATCACTGATGACATCTCAAATGACATCACTGATGACATCATCTAGTGTCTGTGTTTTTGTAAAGTTTAAATATGTTTTACATATTGAAGAATGAGTGGATGTATGGAAGACTGAGTGTGTGTGTGGCTGGCTGGGAGGTGTGTGACTCTGTGCATATCAATGTGTACTTGTATCAGTGATTTTATAAGAGAGTAAGTATGTGTTAGTATATGTGTGAAAAAGTATGGTGGTCTGTGTTTAACTGTATAGATGAGGAAATCGAAGTGTGATTGATTCTTCACAGGACTGACTAGGTGTATGAGTGCATATGATAGTGTTGTAATAATGAGTGACTGTATGTATGAGTGATTGTATGGGTGAATGAGTGAATGTGTGTGTAGACGTAGGAATCAGTGAGTGCGTATGTAGTAACTGGTATTGGTGTTTCATGATGTCATCAGTGATGTCATTTGAGATGTCATCAGTGATGTCATTTGAGATGTCATCAGTGATGTCATCAGTGATGTCACTGAAGTATGGTGTTCTGTGTTTAACTGTATAGATGAGGAAATGGAAGTGTGATTGATTCTTTACAGGACTGACTATGTGTGTGAGTAACTCCATGGATGAGTGGCAGTGTGTGAGTGTCTGCATAGGTGTATGAGTGCATATGATAGTGTTGTAATAATGAGTGACTGTATGTATGAGTGATTGTATGGGTGAATGAGTGAATGTGTGTGTAGACGTAGGAATCAGTGAGTGCGTATGTAGTAACTGGTATTGGTGTGTCATGATGTCATCATTGATGTCATTTGAGATGTCATCAGTGATGTCATCAGTGATGTCATTTGAGATGTCATCAGTGATGTCATCAGTGATGTCACTGACCATGTCATCAATGATGTAATATGTGACATCATCAGCAGTGGATTGCGGGTGCACGATATATAGTTAGTGCAACTAACTATATATGGAATTTCATTGGTTTTATGTCAATAAAATGTCCAGCTAACTATATATGGTCTCTAACCTATGGTTTTTTCAGTGAATTTTCAAGGTTTTGTAAATGCAAATTCCTAACTATATATGGTCTATAACCTATGGTTTTTTCAGTGAATTTCATTGGTTTTTTAACAGCTAATATCTGTAGCTGTAAAATGTATTCTTCTTTAAATCCAAAAATATATTTTATATGTTTATTAATAACTTTTTTTTAAAATATTTTTTTTTCTTCGTTCCCGCTTCGCGAATCGGGAAGCTTCCCGTTAGCTGACCTTGATGCCGCGAAATAGACCACGAGCCGGTAAACGTTTCTTTACCGCAACTGCCGCGTTAGAAAACAACATCGTGACGCCTCCCGTCCGCATGACGTTTCGCGTTGTCGCGTGATACGTCATATGACGTGCTACGTTAGCGAACTCGTACGCTTACCGAGTCGCAAAGCACAGGTTTCTGGAAGCAAACCGGGAGGCCCTGCAAAGCGCGTAACATACACACAGCAGGTCATGTGACTTGGTAATAACACTTTTCATTGGTTCATTTCACTTTCGGTTTCCTAATGATGTAAGACTAGGTCATATGATCTAAAATGAACACTTTTCATTGGTTGAGAACTATTTTTTTTCCCAAATGGTGAAAATCCCTCCTTCTTTCCTCACTCTGACTTTCATCATTGTGAGAGAAAGACCCTTTGTTACCAGTGAGCAATGGCTTCTTTACTAGCTTCAGCTGGTGCTTCCCCACCACCTCCACCACATCCAAGGAAGAGTGGACCACCTGCTAAAGTTATAATTCAGCAAGAAGACGAAGAAGAGGAACAGGACGACCTAGATAATCTCCCTATTATGGCCAGAAGATCTGTTGTACCGGAAGTAACGGGACCAGAGGGCAGGGAGATGGTGCCAAATATACAAACGAGATTTCGTGAAGTAAAACAAGTCTGCCTACATTGCAGTGGATTCATTTGCTACGCAGAAAGTAGCATCACTCTGATCAACAGAGCTATTGACAATCATGCTCATGTTTGTCCGAAACTCCCCAAACAATAAATTCTTTTTTTTTGTTTTCTTGCTCCTGTTGAGCCCTTTACAATGAATCGTTTTCGTTGCCCCCTCCGAAAAAAAAACAAAAAAATTATAAAACTGTTCAGAAAAATTCAAAAAAAGTAAAAAAATGTTCAGAAAAATAATAAAAAAAATATAAAACAACAAAAACAATTTAAAAAAAAGTTCTTTTCAGAACTACCTCCCCGTTATTAAAAAATTGGTACAATATTTGCAACTGTGCCAACCTCTATTTCTCTTAGTTCGCTTCCCAGTTCGCTCCCCGGTACGCGAACCGGAAGCGAACCCAAAAATTTTTTTAAAAAAAAAGAACAGTAAGTATAAGGGAAGGAAACAGACACTTATGTTAAAAGAAAGACAGCTATAAGGGAGTAAACTAGAGATACTATTACCCGTAATCCACTGCTGATGATGTCACATATTACATCATTCATGACATGCTCAGTGACATCATCAGCAGAGGATTGCGGGTAACAGTATCCCTAGTTTATTCCCTATAGCTGTGTTTCTTTTAACATAACTGTCTGTTTCCTTCCCTTATACTTACTGTTCTTTTTAAAAAAAAAATTTTAGATCAGTCAGAAACAGTGAAAGTAATGAAATATAAAAGACTACGTAGAATATGAGGACTGTATGCAACAACTTTGACACTTACAGAAGCCTCACCTTCTCCATGCCTCCTACACAGTTCTACATGTACATCATAAATGCAAACAGAACAGAATTAATTATACATGTTAAATGGTTTATTTTTGCTGTTCTCAGAATGTATCAAATTTCACTAAAACAGTGACTTGAAGGTATTCATCATATAACAGCGGGGAAAAAAAACACAATCAAAATGATTGTGTTTAAAAAACCCATACAACATTAAAAATCAGAATTCAGAACTCCTTAAAGTTAACTTACTTTCCATGACGGCCAAGGATGTCCTATGAACAGCTTACACTCTGTTGTGCTGTTATTACTTTCAACCCGCCACTTTCTGAAAGAAAACCTCCATCGTTTTCAAAAACATGTTACATACAATAAATGACTTCTTGCTCTCTACCACAAGATTCCACAAGGCCAAATCTTGTCAGAGCCATGTATAACTCTTGGATTTCTTGTTAGCCAATCCCGTCTTTTCGCATTTCCACAACTTTCAGAATTAAAATGTTGAAGATCATTTACACAATCCTGGACTAGTAATATCTTCCCCTTCTTCCTCAATCATGTTCTACATTTCCTATCACACTGATACTGCTTACTATGAAGCAGACTTACACTACCTTTATGACTAGTACAATTATTTAATTCTCTACATCACTTTTAATCACAAAGCAATGTAAAACAGTAGACAGCATTGCAGACTTACATTCCCTCTACTCCATGTTTTGATTGGCTGCTTCAATTAGCTTATAAAAAGAAACAGTTTTTCTGAACTCATTCAAAGTGCACGTATTTCTCCATAAAGTCCAGTGTTATGGTAAGAAGTTATGTCTCTGTACTACACTTATCCTCAAGGCCAAATCGTGTAGGAGCCATGAGAACTTCTTGAAATTCCTCAGAGCACATCCCGAGATTCTTTCCCTAAAATTTTGGTTTTAAAAACACCAGGTAAGAGTTTTTAAGGTCAAACGGCAATTTCTTTTTGAAAATTAAAACAGAATCATTGCAGAATGACCAGCCATTTCTACACTTTAAATAAGCTGTATAATGTCCTGATGTTATTGAAGGACCATCATGATATATAATTGCTACAGTTACAAAAGTCCTTCCTGATATTGACAACTGTGAAGCCACAAAATTTTTAATTAAAGTTGTCAATTTTGTTCCATCAGGCCTACATCGTTGGAACATTAAAATGACATACTGGCCATATGTTCGTATAAATAATGTGGACATCATTTCAGATTTACATTGGCTACACTCCATGTTGTGATCAGCTGCTTTTACTAGCTTATTAAAAGAGACTGATTTACTGTCTGGCAAAGTTAAATATATAAATCTTTCTGAGTCTACACTAGTAGTACTTGATACCCTACAGTTCTCGCAGTCATGCTGCCATTGATAAGAAAGCCCAAACAGGTGATCTACATCTACACCTTCATCATGCAATACATCAAGCATGTACATTAAAAACTCCTGACAATCTTGCTGACTATTTTGAGAGAATTGTGTTTGGCCTGAACATCTGTCTAACAGATTTCGAATTTCAGACACACTTTCTATGTTTGTTCTATCAGTGCTACATTTCTCTAACACAGAATTTAACAAACTGCAAAATCTTTGATCAGAATTGACCACAATCTCTTCTTTTACATTTTCTAGAGAAAACAAAACATTAACTACTACATTAGCATAGCAGTTGACACCAGAACTGTTTTCAAATTGAAAACCAACAACATCTTCAACAGAATCCTTTTTGTTTCTGCTTGTAATTTCAGGTTCATCGACTTTTCGTCTTTTTGCTACAACCTCCCCAGTATTGGTCACATTTCTTCGTTTCCGGCCTACCACACGTTTCTCAAACAAAGGATACTGAGGCAAATGTGGCGCATACTCTCTTCTCAACCTATTGTATTCCTTAACACAATCTAGATCCGCACAAATGTTTGTGACATCACACTCAATCAAGTACAATCCCGATAAAGTCCTAACTCGTGACAATGCCACATATGCCATACCCTCCTTGAACACAGAACTGCCAATATTCACCAATGCACAGTCTACACTTAAACCTTGCGATTTATGAATTGTCACCGCATATGCCAAGCAAACAGGAAACTGCTTACGACGAACATATAAGTCTTTTACAAGCAAAAATCTAGCAGAACAACGAGCAATTAGCTGTACTTCCTCAATGCCATCAAATTTAATTTTTAAAAATTCAATTCCATCTCTATTTCTGTATTTCACAAAATCAACAACATTACCCATTGATCCATTTACCAGACCTCTTTCAACATGTAAATTCCTTCTTAAAATTATACGGCAGTTCAAGCACACATTCAGAGTCTTTTCAAAACCCGCAGTTTTAGATATACTCTTCTCTAATGAATCCAATTTTGTTTTCAGATTCTCAGACAAAATAATTGTTGATCCCATATGCTCTACTCTGTCAATAGCTTCCAATTTCACAATCTCTTGCTTTTCTAAATGCAACATTTTGTTGTTGAATTTGGCACATTCTGCAAGAGTTGGCATCAAACATATTCCAGATTTTTTCTCAGTAACTTTCTGAAAAATATTCTCAGGCACAACATCTTCGTCTGGATATAAATTTGTCAGTAATCGTGCATGTAAAGCTTCTTTCCCATGCTCGGTCACTTTTCCAATTCTAACATCTTGTAGAATAGTCTTGTAAACTTCATCCTTTGCCTGACGCATATTTTCATGCAGTTCAGCATAATTGAAGTTTAACCATATATTGACGTTGCCAATACTCCCTAAGCACTTCCTGGTATCTTCATGCGTGAGCATTTTGAACACAGGTTGCCCTTTCACTGGTGTCAGCTGCAGAAGATCTCCGAAAACAATGATGTGTTTGCCACCAAATAACACATCATACTCTGTTTTGAGAACTTCTTGCATTCTCAAATGCACAAAGGCAAGCATGACATTGGAAACCATGCTTACTTCGTCAATGATAAGAAGTTTCATTTTCCTCAAGACTCTTGAAACTTCAAAACAAGCATCTCCAAATAGCTTGTGATATTCTAATTTGTTGTCATGCTCCACTGGCAGCATCAGTAAACGATGTAAAGTAATCCCTTTAATGTTATGTGCTGCCAGTCCAGTTGGAGCGGTGACAACACAAGACAGCGATGACTCTGTCCTTTCCTGCAAATAACATGAAATTGCTTTAATAAGGAAACTTTTTCCAGTTCCCGCTTCTCCACTCACGTACAGTCGGACAGGCTTCAACGACGTACATGAGCACTCTTTCTTGTCATGACTTAATCCATGATCAATTTGCATGGTAAGTTCGTCATATATTTTCCTCTGCTCAACGTTGAGTTGTCTTTCCAACTCTTCTAAGTTAACCGCATCCTCCTGAGCATGTGCCATGGCTCTTTCCACTTCATTCATAGCAGTGGCAGCTTCATTTTCGATAAGAGGTCCTCCTAGTGGATCCTGACTCAATGAAGCAGAACTCTGACTGTCCTGAGAACTGTCTCTGGCAATCTCGGCTGCAATCGTTGCTTCCTGCTCAATTTCCACATTCAACATTTCTACATATTTGGGAAAAGCAGGACATTATATGGTCTCCTTGGCAGCATTGAATGAGTCTTCGTAACAAAGGAAATCTCCAAGCAGTTCCTCTTCTGCACGCCAAGGCTTAAAAAGTTGCAAAAGTGCTAAATAGAAAAACTCCTTTTTTTCAGGAGATTCGCCACTCAATTTTCGATGGTTTATCAAGTGGCATTTTCTTTGCTTGACCAGACATCCCTCACTTCCTATTACAGCATACACTCCTTTCTCAGTATCTTCTTTGATGTTCCTCTTGAATATGTAATTTTGCAGAACCTCATACAGACAAACATTCTCGAGGTGACTGCTTCGATTTGGATAATATGTATCCAACATGTTGCTCTTCAAAATGTCGGTACTGTTTGGCTCCTTTTCCGCCAAATACTCAATTTCCCGCACAGGTTTCAGAACTCGATTACGCGTTGCAGCAAGACCAACACTCGCCCAAACGATACTCCTGGACTTGGCATAGAGACTTGCTGAAGACAACCGGTCAGAACATTCGTAAGCTCCGATTTCTCGATGCGACAACATCTTCAGACTGAAACTGTACAACTTCTTGCTGAGGCTCTTTTCATGGGAAATGTCCTCCCACATATCCTTCAATTCTGTCTTCTCTTTTTTGGTGATGTAAGATGTCACATACCGAGCCACAGCCATACAGTTATCAGCCACAAACTGTATATCCATGTTAGCATTCCACATGGACAAAATCACCGGGTTGTATTCGTTAATGTACTTAGACTCTTCGTTCCTCTTCAAATTGTATGTGTTTTTAGGTGATTTCTTCATCACATTATGTCGCAGCGAAGACATCAAACTGTTCACTCTTCCTTTAGAAATCACCGGTCGTGGAAAGCCGAAACGACATTTGGTGTAGAACTTGTCTTTGTTCCGGAATTTACGACGACAGTACTTTCCACATCGATGGCTTTGGAAACGTAGAACTTTTTCTCGTAGGCTTTTTTTCTCCTTTGCGTTTGGAACAGCACACGTAGAATATTGTTCTATGAAACTCATCACTGAGTCTTCTGCATCCGTTCCAAATTTAGGTGCATCCTTGATCCACAGCAACATATGTATATGAGGAGCACCTCTTGCTTGGTACTCCTTCCTCCAGAAGAAATCCAACACCTCTCCAAGAGGTGGATTCTTCTTATTCATGATGAAAGACATCATACCTTCAAATCTATGATTGAAGTACCTACATACATTGACTGGATCCAAAGAGCACAGTTCTCCGGGTGTCTTGAATTCGATGTTTTCTACGTTAGCATTTGCCTCTCGTAGAAATTCAAGTAAGTCTTCCCAGCCATACTCAGCACAGCTCAAAGTGAGGAACCATGTGGGAGTTCCTAAGTTCCTTAGCATACATTTTAAATCACCATGACGACGGTACCAGTACTCATTAGTACCACGCTGACACGCCATGAGATTAATCAGGTGAGAATCCAAAATACTGTCTTGGACATTGACTTTATCCATAAAGTCACTTGCCGAGATGTTTTGCATGTGTATACCACTTTTCAAGATGTGGTTCACTGCATATGACAGTCCAGACAGATCGCTTTCAAACAGGAGATGAAACAAATAAGGAATGCATTGTCGAAACCTAGGATCTCCTGCATACAATCGCAAAGTCCGGTATTCAGAAGCAGGAATTTGATGAGGTCGCTCATCATATCTTCCTCCCTGACCTGTTGGAAAAAGCTGTGGGAAACACCGAGCTTCCAAACTTTCCTCCCAAACACTAATGGGACTCCCTTTCGCTTGTTTCATTTGAAACAACTCAATAGCATTCCCCATGACTTCCTTGGAATGCAAAGGATGAACACTATAATGTTCATATATTTCTTCACTAGTACAGGGTTCTACTTTCTCAATTTGACCAGCACACAAATCGCTATCCTCTTCCTCACTTACTTCCTCTTCTGCAACATATACATTTTTATAGTACTTATTATATTTTTTCAAATACAATGTTGCCCTTTTGACTTTCCTAACATCTACTAAATCTTGCCATATTTTCTTATTCTTTGTCGGAACCCCATTAACTAAGATAACAAGAGGTTCCTCTTCCACTTTTTCTACTCCAATTGTGTTAATGTTTTTCTTCAAATCTAGAGGCAAATAAACAACTCTTCCCTTTAATCCTCTCTGTAAATCTGATGGAGGCAATTTCCCTGTCTTTGGCTCCATTCTTACAATAGCCTGAAAGGGATGGATACTTTGAATCAAAATAGATTCATAAGTATTTAAATCCTTCAATTCAGAAGGAATCTCAACCAATTCCAGATTATTATGAACTGCTCTAGCAGGCATCTGGTTTTGATTTAATTTGTTACAACAATAAGTACACACACGTTGATCCAATCCCAAATCAAAACAATTTTCTACCATCAAGTATGTTGTAAAATCCTTCCATTCACTATTATTTTCCCTTTCACTTTTTCCATATAAATCCACTAACTTAGTCTGATTCTTATAATAAGTGCGTCGACAACACACACAAGTGAAATTTGGCCTCTCACTTGATTTCACCTCAAACGTCGCAATTTCCCTCTGGAAATTATCTGTACTGGAAACCTGTACACTATCTTCCACATTACTCTCTTCTTCTTGGTCAATTTCAACATTCTCCTCTTTACTTCCAAAGTAACAAAACTCAATTTCTTCACATATATTCTTCACATCTATTTCAGAACCATGCAAAAGAGCAGCGCATAATTGTTTAAGCATAATTGCTGGACTCTTAGCATAATACAACATTCTAACTAATTTCCTCACTTTATTATGATGCACTGCTAGCATCCTGAAATGATGAAAAACACTCTGGCATACTCTCCTGGAAAGACAAGCCAGTGAATGACCATGCAAACCTATCACTTCTCTCACTCTGCAAGGATCTAATTCTTGCAACAACTTCATTTTGTGCTTCAAACTGTTCTTACTAAATGACCGTATAAAATCACAAAGCAAATTGATGGAATCCTGTCGTACACTGCAAATACTACTACACTTCCAGGTGTACACAGGACCCTTAGGACGTCTCCCTAAAACCTCATTACCTAACACCTCTTCTATCTCTGTTGTCACAAGTTTTTCTTTTTCAACTGGACAACCATCTTTCACTTCATAAGCTCGACCACTGGTGTCAACTGCATGCACCAAATCATTATCCTGGAAATAACTCTCCTCATTAAAAAATGCCTCAGAGCTGGAACTATGCATCCATTCTCCAGAAAAAACTTCACAAAAATTACTACGATTAACTATTCTCTTCCATCTACTATTTCTTTTGAAATCATAAATTACCTTGTTTAGCTTCCGAATTCTATTGATTGTCAAAATAAATAACTTACGTTTAATTTCAAATGCCTGATCAATAACTTTCTCAACAATTTTTTTTCTCTTATAAAAAACCACTTTCTGCTGACCTTTCTTAATATTTTTTAACAAATTCCCAATTATCCTGTTGCGGAACATTCGTTTACGAATATCCCTAAACTCTTGTTTCCTTCTACTTTCATGCATAGAGTTATCTCTTACTCTAGCAGTAACATTTCTCATTGGCCTTTCCTTACCATTTGAATTCTGTCTCCTTTTCTGGAGTGAAACATTTTCTGTAGTAATATTTTTTTTACTACACATATTTCTTATGACTGTTTTTCGACTCTTACCCGGTGCTTTCTTGGTGACTTGACAAATCTTTTTGTTAGAGGACTGCTGCATTCTTCCATGGTCCTGCTGTCTTTGACGTTTTGCAGCCTTTCTTACTCTTTCTTTGCTAGGCATCCTAAAATCTTGAAATAATCTGCAGTTGAATCTGTGGTAAAATATAATAAAAAATGTTATTAACCACTATTACCCAACAGTAAATTAATAACAGTCATCAAAAACTTAACACACTACTTAAGTATATAATATACTGAAGCCTATCTCCAATTTTTCACTGAACAGGACTCATCTCTTCTTAACCTTGGATAAACCTCACCTACTCTGTGTCCCCTGCACATAATTAAATGTAAAGGGGCAGATTTATATTAACTAGCACATCCCCAGGGATGCACCAGTTAACGTGCACCGCTGCTCTGCCACCCACGGTGTGCCGCATTTACAATCAGATAGGACAAAGCTACATCAAAACCCTGCGCCTGCTTGAAGCAGGCATAGATCTTGACGCAGGTAGGCTGAAAGCTAAAGCAACAACTAAGTATCGTGTGCAGAAGTTACAAAAAAGGAAAAATGGCGTTTAAACCAGTAATGAGCCCATGCTAACGTAACACAGTGTAAAAATATCCAGGATCTACATCAGTTTGGGGTTCACGAACCTGGCAGGTACAAGGCACTGAGGCTTTCCACCGTGCATGTCTCATCCCAAATCATATGTTGTTTGTGAATGAAACAATTTCCCAGACCAAATGCTTTGGATTGGCTACTTCTAAAAAATTAAACACCCCTACTATCCCGGAGTTAGAGGAATATGATGGTTGGAGTAATTTTACTCGTTGTCCATTAAAGATTTACAGGCCCTACTCCGTAATTCTTCCTTTAACATTTCCAGTATAAATCCAAAAGGTTCACTGCTTTGGCAACGTGCCTTATCCACGGTTTAATAACGCTGCCTTTTGCTTTATATAAGTTTTCAAATTGTATGAAATATATACCAATAGGTCGTTATTAACCTTTAGGTAGTGGTTTTCTTCATGAGGTCTGGTCGCTTCCATACACATACAGATTTTCAAAGATGATCAAGACCTTTATCTGAATGGAGAGGAATGCACTGAGACGCCAGATCATTCACTAATGTGTAGGCACATACAGTTACACGGTTCATGCAACAAACACCGACCAAATATGGCTTGCGTGTTGCAAGGCACGCCAGTTCCTGCTATCATCCCCACGTTCAAGTTCTTGGAAAATGGTAGTTATTTGATGCTCAATAATGAAGATTGTTCTGGGTTAATTAAAAGTATTCATTTTATCGTAACAGTAAATGAACGGGTTATTTGCTGCAGAAATGTTCTATTTCCTCCCACACATGAACATAGGGAGTTTTCAATCTGGCCACAAATACCAACCTTGGGAGCACATTTCAACAGCATGGCAAGAATAAGAGCTCTTTTGTCTCAGAGAGAGGTGGCCTTGAGTTCGGCCCGTGAAACTTTCGTGCTTCACATAGCGAACACCCGTACAGAGGTGCAGACCCTTTTAAATACAGATTCGACTTTGCATTTCAGCAAGATTACCCATTCATTTCCATGCAGCAGGAGGCCCATAGGAATGAAGGTGCAATTTGCGATTAGCAATTACCTCATCGCAAATTACGAATTTTTCCGACGGTGCAGGGGTGTCTCAAGAACACCCTGCTGCACCCCTGAAAAAAAAATTTGGGGTCATATGGCGCACATAAATTTTGAAAACATTCCTTTACCTCAAAAACGATTTTCAACTCATAATTTGAAAACACTGCACATGGGGAAATGACTTAAAATGTCCTTAAGACACATAAAAGCATTTTTTGATTGCCTTTGCAGCATGTTTCAGTCACCTTTAACATGCCTATGTAACGGAAACATTCAAAATCTAAATTTGCCATGCACAGGTGGGAGCATATTTACAAGCAATTTGCTCCACACACAAACTTCTTACATTGAAATGGGAAAAATAACATCAGAGACTCTCAATTACCTTATAAAGAAGCAGACACCATTATGTCCTTCTCATCAATATTAAAACCATTGCTTTTTCTCAAAAACGATTTACAAGTCATAATTTGAAAACACTCCACAGCTCCTATGCACATAAAAGCCCTGTCAGTACTAATACTTCACATTTTCTCCAATTACAATTTCTCAAAGAAACAAAATCTATTTGTGAAACACTTGAGACAAAGCAACATTTGAAAAACACAACTTTCTTCATAATTTTCTCCTTAAAGCACACTATTTTCTATCTAAATTAAAGAAATTTTTTCTCACCTTAGCAAATACTTTGAGTTTCAAAACAGTCTCAGAAACACACCAATTTGTCTTCAGCAGAGCAAAAGGTATGCACTCCAGAGTCTGCAGCTATCAAAAGCACAGAAATGCTGTAATTCCTCACACAGATCTCTCATGTCACCCAATCAAAACTCTTCCCTCACTTTTTTTCAAAGCAAAACCCTTCCCCCCTCTGCCTCCTCTCTGCTTTTTCTGCATAGCAACCACCTCTTGCAAGACCTCTCACACAACAATGTTGCAATTGAACTCTGAACTCTCAGTGCACCTGCATATCCAAAGCATTCTTTCATTTAATGATTTTTTCTTCGCCACTCAAAATACATCTTTCAACGAACTCATCCATGCACACTAACTTTCTGTTTTCAGCAATCAAAATCCACCAATCACTCTTACTGCTTCATTAACACAGAAACTCCTCAGTTTTTTTCATTTTACACTCTCATTTTTTCAACTGCCATTTCATTGCCACACTTCATCTGACTGCAGGAGAACCTTCTCTCGCCATGTTTTCTGTCTGGATTGTTGGACATAGCTACATCTATTGGGCTCAAAGGTACGCTGAAAACAGGAATTTACCTAACCTCAATTTACAAGATGTGGAAATTAAGTGGTTTGGCCACAGAGGATTAAAATGTCACCAATTGATACCATTGGTGAAAACCTTTATGCATTTGCCAAAACCTGACCTGTTAATTGTGCACTGTGGAGGTAATGATTTGGGCACTTTGACTGGGGTAGGTCTGGAAATGCTTTTAAAGGACACCTTTGAGCAATTGATGGCACTTTTTCCTCAGACTGCCTTGGTATATTCAAATATATGCCAAAGACAGAAATGGAGGTGGTCGAACCAATTTTGTCCACAAATTGAGAAATCGAGGAAGCATGTAAACAAATCTGTTTCAGCTTACATGAGAGACCATGGAATGGGCTCCCTGTACAACAATAACTTGCGTTACTACATGCAAGATATCTACAGAGCAGATGGAGTTCACTTCTCAGATGAGGGCAACAGAGTTTTCACTCTGAATTTAAGACTGTGCATTGGTACCTACTTATAAGTACCTAAATGTACCATAAACCCAAAAGCTCTTCTCAGAGCTACCCTACATCTGATCACTCACAATTATTATTTTACTCTAACTTTTTTCACTAATTTTCAAGAAAGTACGCTCCCCAGACCGCTTCCCGGTTCGCGAACCGGGCGCACTCCACGCAAAAAAACTAAAAAAACTGTATATTTTTTTTTTGCCCTGCGAGACCCTTTCAAAGCCTCCACATCAAACCTAGGGGGTCAGGGAGGATCTACTATGCCCCCTTATGGTCATTTGCCCCTTCGCTTTGGCCTCCTCTTGTCTCTCGATCCTACCGAGAGACAAGATGGCGGCCGCTACGGACTGTTTGGAATGTTTACAGACGCCGAAAAACCAATCAGCTTCGCAAACCTCCGTAACGCGAAAAGTACGAGAAGCGGAGCGCTGTTACAGATATATATCTTTTTTTGAACGTTAATTTCTCAAAATCCACTAGAGCACATATATTGAGACCTAGCAAAGGCACATCGGGCTACCAGTCCCTACAATTTTGCCAAGTTTCGTGCAAATCCATTCAGCCGTTCGATTATTATTATTATTATTTTTTTTGCCCCGCGGTGCCCTTTTAAAACCTCCACATCAAACGTAGGGGGTCACCGACGATCTACTATTCCCCCTTATGGTCATTTGCCCCTTCGCTTTGGCCTCCTCTTGTCTCTTGATCCTACCGAGAGACAAGATGGCGGCCGCTACGGACTGTTTGGAATGTTTACAGACGCCGGAGAGCCAATCAGCTTCGCTTCGCAAAGCTCCGTAACGCGAAAAGTACGCGAAGCGGTGCGCTGTTACAGATATATATCTTTTTTTGAACGTTAATTTCTCAAAATCCACTGGAGCACATATATTGAGATCTAGCAAAGGCACATCGGGCTACCAGTCCCTACAATTTTGCCAACTTTCGTGCAAATCCATTCAGCTGTTCGATTATTATTATTTTTATTTTTTTTTGCCCCGCGGGGCCCTTTTAAAACCTCCACATCAAACCTAGGGGGTGAGCGACAATGTACTATGCCCCCTTATGGTCATTTGCCCCTTCGCTTCGGCCTCCTCTTGTCTCTCGATCCTACCGAGAGACAAGATGGCGGCCGCTACGGACTGTTTGGAATGTTGACAGACGCCGGAGAACCAATCAGCTTCGCTTCACAAAGCTCCGTTGCGCGAAAAGTCCGCGAACCAGAGCGCTGCCCGGTCCGCTGTTACAGATATATATATTTTTTTAAACGTTAATTTCTCAAAATCCACTGGAGCACATATATTGAGACCTACAAAAGGCACATCGGGCTACCAGTCCCTACAATTTTGCCAAGTTTCGTGCAAATCCATTCAGTCGTTCGGGCTAAAAGTGAGGCCAACCGCCCTATGGAAAACTCAATGTTAAAAACACGTTTTGGGACCCCCCTTTTTTCTCAGCCCCCCCTTGACGAACCCCCCCAAAATGTTCAGGGGCTGCTCAGAAACAAAATGTGCCATTTTCCTGAAAATTTCAGCCAATTCCGTCCACAAACGCCAAAGTTATTAGACATAGAATTTTCAAAAAACCCATAGAGAAAAAATCCTAACTATATATACCTACTGGCGACCGCCAGTAGGTAATATATATATATATATATATATATTCACTGAAAAAACCATAGGTTATAGACCATATATAGTTAGGAATTAGCATTTACAAAACCTTAAAAATTCACTGAAAAAAACCATAGGTTATAGACCATATATAGTTAGGGATTAGCATTTAAAAAACCTTATTTTACTCACACAAAACCATTGAAATTCCATATATAGTTAGTTGTACTAACTATATATCACGCACCCGCAATCCACTGCTGATGATGTCACATATTACATCATTCATGACATGGTCAGTGACATCACTGATGACATCACTGATGACATCTCAAATGACATCACTGATGACATCACTGATGACATCATCCAGTGACTGTGTGTTTCTGTAAAGTTTAAATATGTTTTACATATTGAAGAATGAGTAGATGTAGAAGTGTCTGGATGAAGGATTTAGTAGGTGCGTGACTGACTGTATGAGTGAGTGATTAAATGTGTCTCACTGAGTGCATGGGTTAGTGACTAAACTGTCTTAATTTGTGCATCATTATGTCTGTTGTTCTGTAAACTGCTGCATGTGTTGATCAGTAGCTATATGAGTAACTATATAGGTTATTGATTGGTTGCCCAAGCATTTGTATGGGAGACTGAGTGTGTGTGTGAGTGGCTGGGAAGTGTATGACTCTGTGCATAGATGTATGGGTTCAAAAGTGCATGTTGGAAACAGCTGTATGGGCGGTTGACTGTGTGCATGACTGTATTGGTGAGTGAATAGATATCTCAGTGCTACATGTCAAATTAAGTACATATGTAAAATACAGTACATGTGAGAGTTGACATATATAAATAACTGTGCATAAGAGCCAGTGAATGTGTGAGTGGCTGTATGGATCATTGTGAACTTGTATCCAGGATCGTATAAGTGAGTAAATATGTTTTAGTATTTGTTTGAATAAGTAAGTAAGGTGTGTTTAACTGTATAGTTAAGGAAATGGAGGTGTGATTGATTGTTTGCATGACTGTCTAGGTGTGTGTGTAACTTCATGGATGAGTGACAATCTGTGAGTCTGTGTTTACACTGAGTGTATCTAAGGTTATATTAGAGTCTGAAGAGGTTCATCGTATTATCACAACAGTGATGTCATCAGTAATGTCATTTGAGATGTCATCAGTGATGTCATCAGTGATGTCATTTGAGATGTCATCAGTGATGTCATCAGTGATGTCATTTGAGATGTCATCAGTGATGTCATCAGTGATGTCACTGACCATGTCATGAATGATGTAATATGTGACATCATCAGCAGTGGATTGCGGGTGCGTGATATATAGTTAGTACAACTAACTATATATGGAATTTCAATGGTTTTGTGTGAGTAAAATAAGGTTTTTTAAATGCTAATCCCTAACTATATATGGTCTATAACCTATGGTTTTTTCAGTGAATTTTTAAGGTTTTGTAAATGCTAATTCCTAACTATATATGGTCTATAACCTATGGTTTTTTCAGTGAATTTCATTGGTTTTTTAATAGCTAATATCAAAACCTTTACAATGTATTATTCTTTAAAAAGAAAAATATTTTTTACATGTTTTTTATACAATTTTTTTTGTATTTTTTTTGTTTCGCTCCCAGTACGCGTACCGGTTAGCTTCCCGTTAGCTCAATCCGGAGGCGCGACCCGGTACGCGAACTGGTAAACGTTCCTTTAGCGCACCTCTCGCGTTACAAAACAACATCGCGACGCTTCGCGTCAGCATGACGTTTCGCGTTCTCGCGTAATACGTCATATTACGTGCTACGTTCGCGTACCCGGAAGCGCAGCGGTACGCGAACCGGAAGCGATCCGCGGCGCGGCGCCGACCGCGTAATGTAAACATAGCAGGTCATGTGACTCGATAATAACACTTTTCATTGGTTCATTTCACTTTTGGTTTCCTAATGATGTAATACAAGGTCATGTGATCTAAAATGGACACTTTTCATTGGTTTAGAACTTTTGTTTTTCCCAAATGATGAAAACCCCTCCTTCTTTCATCACTCTGACTTTCATCTTGGTGAGAGAAAGACCCTTTATTGAGACTTTGTGATGGCTTCATTAGTAGCTTCAGCTGGTGCTAGCCCACCACCTCCACCAAATCCAAGAAAGAGAGGACCACCTGCAGAAGTAATTCTGCAAGAAGAGGAAGAACAGGAAGAGGAGGAAGAGGAGGAAGAACATGAGTTTTTGCCAGAGGAGCCCAGGAGGTACAATCGACAGGAGAATTATATCTGGCAATTCTACAGAATTCCTGAGGGGCAAAAGAAAGTGAATGCTCGTTACGTGTTTTGCCGCATATGCGGTGACAGATTGTCAAGGGGCACTGATAAAAAATATAGTTATGGCAATCATACTATGCATCGGCATATGAGTAGGTGGCACCCAAATAATTATAGTGCTGCCCAGCTACGTGACCAACAACAAAATCCCCTCCAAATGGCAAGAAGATCGGTGGTTCCAGAGGTGTCGGGACCAGAGGCGAGGGAGGTGATTGCAAACATCCAAATGTTGTTTGGGCACGTAAAACAAGTGTGCGTGGAATGTGGCGCTTTCATCTGCTACAGAGAAAGTAGCATCACTTTGATTTTGCGAGCAATTCAAAATCATATTAATGTTTGCACAAGACGCACCAAAAAATAAATTCTTTTTTTTTTTTTGCTCCTGTTGAGCCCTTTATAATGGATCGTTTTTGTTTCCCCCCCCCCCAAAAAAACCAAAAAATTTTTAAAAACGTTCAGAAAATACAAAAAAAGTAAAAAAATGTTCAAAAAATACTAAAAAAAATATAAAACAACAAAAACATAAAAAAAAAAGTTCTTTTCAGAACTAACTCCCCATTATAAAAAAATTGGTAGAATATTTGGAACTCTGCCAACCTGTATTTCTCTTAGTTCGCTCCCGGAGCGCTACCCGGTACGCGTACCGGAAGCTAACCAAACAAATATTTTTTAAAAAAGAACAGTAACTATAAGGGAAGGAAATACACAGTTATGTTAAAAGAAAGACAGCTCTAGGGAGTAAACTAAGGATACTGTTACCTACAATCCACTGTTGATGATGTCACATATTACATCATTCATGACATGGTCAGTAACATCAACAGCAGTGGATTGTAGGTAACAGTATCGTTAGTTTACTCCCTATAGCTGTCTTTCTTTTAACATAACTGTCTATTTCCTTCCCTTATAGTTACTGTTCTTTTTTAAAAAACATTTTTTTGATCAGTCATAAACAGTGACATTAATAGAAACAGAGAGAGTGAACAAGAGTGAAGAACTATGGTCCTCCTCAGCCACCCTCAGAAAACCAAGGGGGTCAAGATACATCTACCGTGCCCCCTTCTACCTATTCTGAACATTATTTGCCCTCCATCTTGTATCTTGATTCGAACGAAACACAAAATGGTGGACTGCCATAACGCTGCTGGTTTGCGAACCGGGCAACTTCCCAGGAAGCGGTCCCAAAAAAAAAAAAGTTGGGAAAGTAATTCACAGACACTAAGAGTAATAGAGATGGAGTGAGTGAACAAGACTGAGGAACTATGAGAACAGAGGGACTGAGAAAAAGAGTGGAAGGAGTTGAGTAAATAGGTAATAGAGAAAGGAATGAGGAAAGTAGCAAAGGCAGGAAACTGAGGATTAAAGAAGTGAAGCAGTGGATCTAATAGTAGGTGAATGTGATAGAAATGTAACGAAAAGAGTACAACTATTTACCTTGTAATTGCCGTTAAATTAATCACATTTTATTTCTATACTTTCAATCTGTGAAAGAGAGAACCAACATTTGAAAAAAATTAAAATATGTATTTAAAAATTACAAAAGACAAGGGAAAATATTGAAGGACAAATAGTTTTTCAACAACTTTCACACTGACAGAAGCTTCTGCTTCTCCAGGTCCTCTACACAATGCTAAAGATATACATTTTAAACTAACAGTATCTTGATGCAGATGAAGTGAGGCCTATCTTAAAACATGGTGCATCTTTTGCATTGCTCTTGTTTCAGAAAAGTGTCGCTTCAGTATGCCAATAACATGTCTCCTATCCAGAGATTTGTTTGAGGTGAGGCCTACTCAGAGTTCAAGATGAGATTTACACTTGTTGAAGTGTACAGAGGAGATAATATCTGTGAAAGTCTACTAATGAAGTGAGTCATGTCCACTGCACTCTTCAACAAAGTAGAAACCTCCTATGTTTCCCTGGACAGACCTAAACTTGATCTGCACAATGTGATTCGTAATGATAGGAAACTCAGGTGATGTAATTGAAATATGTGCAATTTATTTTGCTCATTTCACAATCACATCACTTGTGTTTCCTTTGCTTAGGTATCTCATTGTGCAGATGTAGTCCAGCATATGAAAGAATACGTAGAAGTGCAGCACTGCATACAATAAATTTAACACTTACAGAAAACTCACCTTCTCCATGCCTCCTACACAGTTCTACATATACATCATAAATGCAAACAGTACAGAATTAATTATACATGTTAAATGGTTTATTTTTGCTGTTCTCAGAATGTATCAAAATTCACTAAAAACAGTGACTTGAAGGTATTCATCATGTAACAGCGGGGAAAAAAAAACACAATCAAAATGATTGTGTTTAAAAAACCCATACAACATCAGAAAATAAAATTCAGAACTCCTTAAAGTTAACTTACTTTCCATGACGTCCAAGGATGTCCTATGAACAGCTTACACTCTTTTGTGCTGTTATTACTTTCAGCCCGCTACTTTCTGAAAGAAAACCTCCATCGTTTTTAAAAACACGTTACATGCAATAAATGACTTCTTGCTCTCTACCACTATTTTCCACAAGGCCAAATCTAGTCAGAGATATTTATAACTCTTGGATTTCTTGTAAGCCAATCCCATCATTTGGCATTTCCGCAACTTTCAGAATTAAAATGTTGAAGATCATTTTCACAATCCTGGAATAGTAATATCTTCCCCTTCTTGGTCAGTCATGTTCTACATTTCCTATGACACTGATACTGCTTAATATGAAGCAGACTTACACTACCTCTATGAGTACTACAATTATTTAATTCTCTACATCACTTTTAATCACAAAGCAATGTAAAACAGTAGACAGCATTGCAGACTTACATTCCCTCTACTCCATGTTTTGATTGGCTGCTTCAATTAGCTTATGAAAAGAAACAGTTTTTCTGAACTCATTTAAAGTGCACATACATCTCCATGATGTCCAATCCTTTGATTAGAAGTTATGTCTCTGAACTACACTTATCCTCAAGGCCAAATTGTGTAGGAGCCATTAGAACTTCTTGAAATTCCACAGATCATATCCCGAGATTATTTTCCTAAAATTTTGGTTTTAAAAACACCAGGTAAGAGTTTTTAAGGTCATACGGCAATTTTTTTTTGAAAATTAAAACAGAATCATTGCAGAATGACCAGCCATTTCTAGACTTTAAATAAGCTGTGTAATGTCCTGATGATATTGAAGGGCCGTCATGATATATAATTGCTGTAGTTACAAAAGTCCTTCCTGATATTGACAACTGCGAAGCTACAAATTTTTTTATTAAAGTTGTCAATTTTGTTCCATCAGGCCTACATCGTTGGAACATTAAAATGACGTACTGGCCATATGTTCGTATAAATAATGTGGACATCATTTCAGATTTACATTGGCTACACTCCATGCTGTGATTAGCAGCTTTTACTAGCTTATTAAAGGAGACTGATTTACTGTCTGGCAAAGTTAAATATATAAATCTTTCTGAGTCTACACTAGTAGTACTTGATACCATACAGTTCTCGCAGTCATGCTGCCATTGATAAGAAAGCCCAAACAGCTGATCTACATCTACACCTTCAGCATGTAATACATCAAGCATATACATTAAAAACTCCTGACAATCTTGCTGAATATTTTGAGAGAATTGTGTTTGCCCTGAACATCTGTCTAACAGATTTCGAATTTCAGACACACTTTCTATTTTTGTTCTATCTGTGCTACATTTCTCTAACACAGAATTCAACAAACTGCAAAATCTTTGATCAGAATTGACCACAATCTCTTCTTTTACATTTTTTAGAGAAAACAAAACATTAATTACTACATTAGCATAGCAGTTGACACCAGAACTGTTTTCAAACTGAAAACCAACAACATCTTCAACAGAATCCTCTTTGTTTCTGCTTGTAATTTTAGGTTCATTCACTTTTTGTCTTTTTGCTACAACCTCCCCAGTATTGTTCTCATTTCTTCGTTTCCGGCCTACCAGACGTTTCTCAAACAAAGGAAACTGAGGCAAATGTGGCGCATACTCTCTTCTTAACCTATTGT
Source organism: Lissotriton helveticus (assembly GCF_964261635.1). Lineage (NCBI taxonomy): Eukaryota > Metazoa > Chordata > Amphibia > Caudata > Salamandridae > Lissotriton > Lissotriton helveticus. The sequence continues at coordinate 1,509,971,849 of NC_136057.1, forward strand.
ATTCCTTAACACAATCTAGATCTGCACAAATGTTTCTGACATCACACTCAATCAAGTACAATCCCGATAAAGTTCTAACTCGTGACAATGCCACATATGCCATACCCTCCTTGAACACACAACTGCCAATATTCACCAATGCAGTGTCTACACTTAAACCTTGCGATTTATGAATTGTCACCGCATATGCCAAGCAAACAGGGAACTGCTTACGGCGAACATATAAGTCTTTTACAAGCAAAAATCTAGCAGAACAACGAGCAATTAGCTGTACTTCCTCAATGCCATCAAATTTAATTTTTAAAAATTCAATTCCATCTCTATTTCTGTATTTCACAAAATCAACAACATTACCCATTGATCCATTTACCAGACCTCTTTCAACATGTAAATTCCTTCTTAAAATTATACGGCAGTTCAAGCACACATTCAGAGTCTTTTCAAAACCTGCAGTTTTAGATATAGTCTTCTCTAATGAATCCAATTTTGATTTCAGATTCTCAGACAAAATAATTGTTGATCCCATATGCTCTACTCTATCAATAGCTTCCACTTTCACAATCTCTTGCTTTTCTAAATGCAACATTTTGTTGTTAAATTTGGCACATTCTGCAAGAGTTGGCATCAAACATATTCCAGATTTCTTATCAGTAATTTTCTGAAAAATATTCTCAGGCACAACATCTTGTTCTGGATATAAATTTGACAGTAATCGTGCATGTAAAGCTTCTTTCCCATGCTCGGTCACTTTTCCAATTCTAACATCTTGTAGAATAGTCTTGTAAACTTCATCCTTTGCCTGACGCATATTTTCATGCAGTTCAGCATAATTGAAGTTTAACCATATATTGACGTTGCCAATGCTGCCTAGGCACTTCCTGGTATCTTCATGCGTGAGCATTTTGAACACAGGTTGCCCTTTCACTGGTGTCAGCTGCAGAAGATCTCCGAAAACAATGATGTGTTTGCCACCAAATAACACATCATACTCTGTTTTGAGAACTTCTTGCATCCTCAAATGCACAAAGGCAAGCATGACATTGGAAACCATGCTTACTTCGTCAATGATAAGAAGTTTCATTTTCCTCAAGATTCTTGAAACTTCAAAACAAGCATCTCCAGATAGCTTGTGATATTCTAATTTGTTGTCATGCTCCACTGGCAGCATCAGTAAACGATGTAAAGTAATCCCTTTAATATTATGTGCTGCCAGTCCAGTTGGAGCAGTGACAACACAAGACAGCGATGACTCTGTCCTTTCCTGCAAATAGCATGAAATTGCTTTAATGAGGAAACTTTTTCCAGTTCCCGCTTCTCCACTCACGTACAGTCGGACAGGCTTCAACGACGTACATGAGCACTCTTTCTTATCATGACTTAATCCATGATCAATTTGCATGGTAACTTCGTCATATATTTTCCTCTGCTCAACGTTGAGTTGCCTTTCCAACTCTTCTAAGTTAACCGCATCCTCTTGAGCATGTGCCATGGCTCTTTCCACCTCATTCATAGCAGTGGCAGCTTCATTTTCAATAAGAGGTCCTCCTAGTGGATCCTGACTCAATGAAGCAGAACTCTGACTGTCCTGAGAACTGTCTCTGGCAATCTCGGCTGCAATCGTTGCTTCCTGCTCAATTTCCGCATTCAACATTTCTACATATTTGGGAAAAGCAGGACATTCTATGGTCTCCTTGGCGGCATTGAAAGAGTCTTCATAACAGAGGAAATCTCCAAGCAGTTCCTCTTCTGCACGCCAAGGCTTGAAAAGTTGCAAAAGTGCTAAATAGAAAAACTCCTTTTTTTCAGGAGATTCGCCACTCAATTTTCGATGGTTTATCAAGTGGCATTTTCTTTGCTTCACCAGACATCCCTCACTTCCTATTACAGCATACACTCCTTTCTCAGTATCTTCTTTGATGTTCCTCTTGAACATGTAATTTTGCAGAACCTCATACAGACAAACATTCTCTAGGTGACTGCTTCGATTTGGATAATATGTATCCAACATGTTTGTCTTCAAAATGTCGGTACTGTTTGGCTCCTTTTCCGCCAAATACTCAATTTCCCGCACAGGTTTGAGAACTCGATTACGCGTTGCAGCAAGACCAAGACTCGCCCAAACGATACTCCTGGACTTGGCATAGAGACTTGCTGAAGACAACCGGTCAGAACATTCGTACGCTCCGATTTCTCGATGCGACAACATCTTCAGACTGAAACTGTACAACTTCTTGCTGAGGCTCTTTTCATGGGAAATGTCCTCCCACATATCCTTCAATTCTGTCTTCTCTTTTTTGGTGATGTAAGACGTCACATACCGAGCCACAGCCATACAGTTATCAGCCACAAACTGTATATCCATGTTAGCATTCCACATGGACAAAATCACCGGGTTGTAGTCGTTGATGTACTTGGACTCTTCGTTCCTCTTCAAATTGTAAGTGTTTTTAGGTGATTTCTTCATCACATTATGTCGCAGCGAAGACATCAAACTGTTTACTCTTCCTTTAGAAATCACCGGTCGTGGAAAGCCGAAACGACATTTGGTGTAGAACTTGTCTTTCTTTCGGAATTTACGACGGCAGTACTTTCCACATCGATGGCTTTGGAAACGCAGAACTTTTTCTCTTAGGCTTTTCTTCTCCTTTGCGTTTGGAACAGCACACGTAGAATACTGTTGGATGAAACTCATCACTGAGTCTTCTGGATCCGTTCCAAATTTAGGTGCATCCTTGATCCACAGCAACATATGTATATGAGGAGCACCTCTTGCTTGGTACTCCTTTCTCCAGAAGAAATCCAACACCTCTCCAAGAGGTGGATTCTTCTTATTCATGATGAAAGACATCATAGCTTCAAATCTATGATTGAAGTACCTACATACATTGACTGGATCCAAAGAGCACAGTTCTCCGGGTGTCTTGAATTCGATGTTTTCTACGTTAGCATTTGCCTCTCGTAGAAATTCAAGTAAGTCTTCCCAGCCATACTCGGCACAGCTCAGAGTGAGGAACCATGTGGGAGTACCTAAGTTCCTCAGCATACATTTTAAATCACCATGACGACGGTACCAGTACTCATTAGTACCACGCTGACACGCCATGAGATTAATCAGGTGAGAATCCAAAATACTATCTTGGACATTCACTTTATCCATAAAATCACTTGCCGAGATGTTTTGCATGTGTATACCACTTTTCAAGATGTGGTTCACTGCATATGACAGTCCAGACAGATCGCTTTCAAACAGGAGATGAAACAAATAAGGAATGCATTGTCGAAACCTAGCATCTCCTGCATACAATCGCAAAGTCCGGTATTCAGAAGCAGGAATTTGATGAGGTCGCTCATCATATCTTCCTCCCTGACCTGTTGGAAAAAGCTGTGGGAAACACCGAGCTTCCAAACTTTCCTCCCAAACACTAATGGGACTCCCTTTGGCTTGTTTCATTTGAAACAACTCAATAGCATTCCCCATGACTTCCTTTGAATGCAAAGGATGAACACTATAATGTTCATATATTTCCTCACTAGTAGAGGGTTCTACTTTCTCAATTTGACCAGCACACAAATCGCTATCCTCTTCCTCACTTACTTCCTCTTCTGCAACATATACATTCTTATAGTATTTATTATTTTTTTTCAAATACAATGTTGCCTTTTTAACTTTCCTAACATCTACTAAATCTTGCCATATTTTCTTATTCTTTGTCGGAACCCCATTAACTAAGATAACCAGAGGTTCCTCTTCCACTTTTTCTACTCCAATTGTGTTAATGTTTTTCTTCAAATCTAGAGGCAAATAAACAACTCTTCCCTTTAATCCTCTCTGTAAATCTGATGGAGGCAATTTCCCTGTCTTTGGCTCCATTCTTACAATAGCCTGAAAGGGATGGATACTTTGAATCAAAATAGATTCATAAGTATTTAAATCCTTCAATTCAGAAGGAATCTCAACCAATTCCAGATTATTATGAACTGCTCTAGCAGGCATCTGGTTTTGTTTTAATTTGTTACAACAATAAGTACACACACGTTGATCCAATCCCAAATCAAAACAATTTTCTACCATCAAGTATGTTGCAAAATCCTTCCATTCACTATTATTTTCCCTTTCACTTTTTGCATATAAATCCACTAACTTAGTCTGATTCTTATAATAAGTGCGTCGACAACACACACAAGTGAAATTAGGCCTCTCACTTGATTTCATGTCAAACGTCGCAATTTCCCTCTGGAAATTATCTGTACTGGAAACATGTACAGTATCTTCCAAATGACCCTCTATTTCTTGCTCAATTTCAACATTCTCCTCTTTACTTCCAAAGTAACAAAACTCAATTTCTTCACATATATTCCTCACATCTATTTCAGAACCATGCAAAAGAGCAGCGCATAATTGTTTCAGCATAATTGCTGGACTCTTAGCATAATACAACAGTCTAACTAACTTCCTCACTTTGTTATGATGCACTGCTAGCATCCTGAAATGATGAAAAACACTCTGGCATACTCTCCTGGAAAGACAAGCCAGTGAATGACCATGCAAACCTGTCACTTCTCTCACTCTGCAAGGATCTAATTCTTGCAACAACCTCATTTTCTGCTTCAAACTTTTCTTGTTAAATGACCGTACAAAATCACAAAGCAAATTGATGGAATCCTGTCGCACACTGCAAATACTACTACACTTCCAGGTGTACACAGGACCCTTAGCACGTCTTCCTAAAACCTCATTACCTAACAACTCTTCTGCCTCTGTTGTCACAAGTTTTTCTTTTTCAACTGGACAACCATCTTTCACTTCATAAGCACGACCACTGATGTCAACTGCATGCACCAAATCATTATCCTGGAAATAACTCTCTTCATTAAAAAATGCCTCACAGCTTGAACTATGTATCCATTCTCCAGAAAAAACTTCACAAAAATTACTACGATTAACTATTCTCTTCCATCTACTATTTCTTTTGAAATCAAAAATTGCCTTGTTTAGCTTCCTAATTCTATTGATTATCAAAATAAATAACTTACGTTTAATTTCAAAAGCCTGATCAATAACTTTCTCAACTTTTTTTTTTCTCCTATAAAAAACTAATTTCTGTTGACCTTTCTTAATATTTTTTAACAAATTGCCAATTATCCTGTTACGGAACATTCGTTTACGAATCTCCGTAAACTGTTGTTTCCTTCTACTATCATGCACAGATTTATCTCTTGCTCTAGCAGTAACATTTTCATTTGTCCTTTTCTTTCCATTTGATTTACTTGTGTTGTTATGGATTGAAACATTTTCTGTACTAATATTTTTTTTATTACAAATATTTCTTATGAAATATTTAGAGCTCTTACCCGGTGCTTTCTTCATCGCTTGAGAAATCTTTTTGTTAGAGGACTGCTGCATTTTTTTTTTCTCCTGCTGTCTTTGACGTTTTGCAGCCTTCATCTCTCTTATTTTTGTAGGCATAGTTGAATCTGAGGAAAAATATAATAAAAATGTTATTAAACATTATTATCAAACAGTAAATCAGTAATAGTGATCAAAAACATAACACACTACTTGACATTTTAAATAGAAGATTTTTTAGTCCTTGCAAATTTACAATACAGAAATAGCAGAAAAGAAATGAGATTTATATTTATGTTACCTATGCTATTTTATATGTGAATCTGATCTAATTTTATGAGCATATTTTAATATTTTATTGAAGACACTACACATAACCTGTTTTTGAAGGTGTCTTTATTTTTAAATTAAACGGTTTACCTTTTTACTTTTTATTGATTATAAATTTTAAAAATAAATGTTTATAATTCCAAAGGCTCAAGCAGGTCAGCTTCCCATCCTATATCATATAATTCGGACAAATCTGCATCCTCATCACGCTCTTCTTCATCCTCAGGATTTAAATCATCCAATGGATCAACATCCACTGATGTTTCAATTACAAGTTCAATGATGAGGTCAAAATCAACTGATTGCAGATTGTCGCTCATGTTGAGGTTGTCTTTATCTTTAAAGAAAGACAACAACAATGAGATGTTGCAGAGTAAGAGACAAATCTCACAGATTATAATAGTAAAATTATTTAACGAGAGTAACATTTTGCAGCTATTATTTAGCCATGTCCAGCGATGCTGAGCAGGTGAAGCCTATGTCTAATTTTTCACTGAACAGGACTCATCTGTTCTTAACCTTGGATAAGCCTCAACGACTCTGTGTCCCCTGCACATACTCAAATGTTAAAGTGCAGATTTATATTAAATGGCACATCCCCAGGCATGCACCAGTTAATGTGCACCACTGCTTTACCACCCATGGTGTGCCGCATTTACAATCAGATAGGAGAAAGCTGCTTCAAAACCCTGCGCCTGCTTGAAGCTGGCATAGGTCTTGACGCAGCACTGTATAGATGGGGCACCCCTGATCCTTGCTGGAGCTGCATCGCACTTACGATACAACTCCAGCAATGCGCCACCTTTACAGCACAGATGCGTCACGCATCTGTGCCTTTTTTGCCCCATGCTGCGCCGCATTGTAAATGCAGCACACCATGGGTGGCGGAACAGTGGCGCAGGATGACTGTCACATCCCTGGGGATGCGCCACTCATCATAAATCTATCCCTAAGCTTCTTATCTTGTTACAGATGAACTGCCATATGTATCATCAAAATATTTTACATATTATAAATAGCAAATTTTAAGGAATAAATAGCGATTCTTTACTATTCCTAATTTGCAATGAGCAAATTGCTAATTGCAAATTACCCATTCATTTCCATAGGCTAGGAGGCTCATAGGAATTAATGTTGCAAGTTGTGATTAGCAATTAGCTCATCACAAAATAGGATTTTTTTCAAGCGTGCAGGGGTATCTCAAGAACACCCTGCTGCACCCCTGAAAAAGAAATTTGGGAGCACATGGCACACCTACATGCCCTAATGGCATGTATGGGCGTCATATGGGACCTTTTTTTTTTTTTTAAAAAAATGCTTTTTGAAAAGAATTCGCAAATTACCACAAACTACAAGTTGGTGGTAGTTTCCAAATCCTTAATATCATTTTTTACATATTTTTTTTTGATACATTGCATTTAAGGAATCACAAATTTTGAATTATTGACATTTTAAGTAATTTCCACATGTGCACTGTTTTCTAAATATAATTTGAAAATCGTTTTTGGGGAAAAGTAATGGTTTGCAAATTTATGACAAGGACATAATGGTGTATGCTTCTCTATAAGGCATTTCAGTATCACTAATGTCATTTTTCCCATATTACATTATAAGACCTTTCCCCATGAAGCACATTCCTTGTAAATATGCTCCCACCAGTGCATTGCAAATTTAGATTTTGACTGTTTCAGACACATAGCCATGTTGAAAGTGACCCAAAAAAATTGCAAACGTTTTAAAAAAAAACATTCATGTGTCTTAATGACATTTTAAGTCATTTCCCCATGGACAATGTTTTCTAAGTGGCACAAAAGAGGTATACACCTATCATAAATCTGTCCCTAGAATTATAAATGATTAAATCAGGATGACAATAAGATGTGGCCTATCCAGAGGTTTGTTTAAGGTGAGGCCTACTCAGGATTGCAGATTAAAGTTATGCTTGATGAAGAATACAGAGGAGATAATTTATTGTAAAGGCCTACCAATGAAGTAAGTGATTTCTACTTCATTGCACCAGTCATCATAAATGTATCCATAAGCTTCTTATCTTGTTAGACATCAACCGCCATATGTATCATATAACTATTTTGCATTTCCAAAAAAGCGAATTTTAAGGAATAAATAGCGATTCTTTACCATTCCAAATTTGCGATGAGAAAATTGCTAATTGCAAATTACCCATTCATTTCCATGGGCTAGGAGGCTCATATAAATGAAGGTGCAATTTGCGATTAACAATTTGCTCATCACAAATTAGGAATTTATTCCAAAAGTGCAGGGGTGTCTCAAGAACACCCTGCTGCAACCCTGAAAAAGAAATTTGGGGGCATATGGCGAACATAAATTTTAACAACATTCCTTTACCTCAAAAACGATTTTCAAATCATAACTTCAAAACACTACACATGGGAAAATTACTTAAATTGTCCTTAAGACACATAAAAGCGTATTTTGATTGGCTTTCCTGCATGGTAGGGTCACTTTTAACATGGCTATGTAACATAAACATTCAAAATCAAAATTTTCAATGTACAGGTGGGAGCATATTTACAAGCAATTTGCGCCACAAAGAAAGGTCTGACATTAAAATGGGAAAAATAACATCAGGGACAGTCAATTGCCTTATAAAGAACCATACACCATTATGTCCTTCTCATGAATTTAAAAACAATTCCTTTTTCCCAAAAACGATTTTCAGATCATAATTTCAAAAAACTGCACATGAGAAAATGACTTAAAATGTCATTGAAACACATGAAAGCGTTTTTTTATTGGCTTTCCTGCATGGTTGGTTCACTTTTATCATGGCTATGTAACACAAACATTGATAATTAAAATTTTCATGCACATGTAAGAGCATATTTACAAGCAATTTGCGCCACAGAGAAAGGTCTTACACTAAAATGAGAAAAATAACATCAAGGACAGTCAATTGCCTTATAAATAACCATACACCATTATATCCTTGTCATGAATTTAAAAACAATTCCTTTTCCACAAAAACGATTTTCAAATCATAATTTCTAAACACTGCACATCAGAAAATGACTTAAAATGTCATTAAAACACATGAAAGCATTTTTTGATTGGCTTTCCAGCATGGTTGCGTCACTTTTAACATGGCTATATAACAAAAACATTCAAAATCAAAAATTTCCATGCACATGTGAGAGCATATTTACTAGCAAATTGCGCCACATAAATCATAATTTTCTCCTTAAAGCACACTATTCTCTATCTAAAGTAAAGAAATATTTTCTCACCTTAGCAAATACTTTGAGTTTGAAAACAGTCTAAGAAACACACCAATTTGTCTTCAGCAGAGCAAAAGGTATGCACTCCAGAGTCTGCAGCTATCAAAAGCACAGAAATGGTGTAATTCTTCACACATATTTCTCATGTCACCCAATCAAAACTCTTCCCTCACTTTTTTTCAAATGAAAACCCTTCCCCCTCTGCCCTTTCTGCCTATTTTCCATAGCAACCACCTCTTGGAGAAACTCTGGTGTTTGCAAATTCACACAACAATGTTGCAATTGAACTCTGAACTCTCAGTGCACCTGCATATCCAGTGCTTTCTTTCATTTAATGATTTTTTATTGACCACTCAAAATACATCTTTCAAACAACACATCTGTACACCCTAACTTTCTGTTTTCATCAATTAAAATCCACCAATCACTGTTACTACTTCATGAACACAGAAACTCCACAGTTTTTTTCATTTCAAACTCACATTTTTTCAACTGCCATTTCATTGCCACACTTCATCTGACTGCAGGAGAACCTTCTCTCACCATGTTTTCTGTCTGGATTGTTGGTCATAGTTATATTCACTGGGCTCAAAGGTACGTTGAAAGCAGGAATTTACCTAACCTCAATTTACAAGATGTGGAAATTAAGTGGTTTGGCCACAGAGGATTAAAATGTCACCAATTGATACCATTGGTGAAAACCTTTATGCATTTGCCAAAACCTGACCTGTTAATTGTGCACTGTGGAGGTAATGACTTGGGCACTTTGACTGGTGTAGGTCTGGAAATGCTTTTAAAGGACACCTTTGAGCAATTGATGGCACTTTTTCCTCAGACTGCCTTGGTATATTCAAATATATGCCAAAGACAGAAATGGAGGTGGTCAAACCAATTTTGTCCACAAATTGAGAAGTCGAGGAAGCATGTAAACAAATCTGTTTCAGCTTACATGAGAGACCATGGAATGGGCTCCCTGTACAACAATAACTTGCGTTATTACATGCAAGATATCTACAGAGGAGATGGAGTTCACTTCTCAGATGAGGGCAACAGAGTTTTCACTCTGAATTTAAAAATGTGCATTGGTACCTACTTATAAGTACCAAAATGTACTATAAACCCAAAAGCTCTTCTCAGAGCTACCCTACATCTAATTACTCACAATTATTATTTTACTCTAACTTTTTTCACTAATTTTCAACAAAGTACACTCCCTGGTGCGCTACCCGGTACGCGTACCGGGAGCTAACCTCGCGAAATTTTAAAAAAAAATGTTTTTTTTTTCGCACATATGGGCCTCCTCAGCCACCCTCACAAAACCTAGGGGGTCAAGATAAGTCTACCGTGCCCCCTTCTACCCATTCTGAACATTATTTGCCCTCCATCTTGTATCATAATTCGACCGAAACACAAAATGGTGGACTCCCGTTACGCTTAAGGTTCGCGTACCAGGGCGCTCACCGGTTCGCGTACCGGGTCGCTTCCTGGGAAGCGCACCATCAAAAAAGGTGGGAAAGTAGTTCACAGAAAAGCCACTGGAGACAATTTCACCAAATATAGAATAGCTCATACTACATACCAATCCCTACCATTTTCACAAATTTGATTGGAATTCCATTTAGCCATTTAGCCTGTAGTCCTCTCTAAATACCGTGAGGTAAATTACTTCACAAAACACATCTGAAGTGTTGGAATTGACAACCAATTAAAATGTTACTTTCATTTTCTACTTTTTTTACCTGACATTTGATTGGTTATGTACCCGAATATATATAAAGGAAGAGAAGGAAACACAGCCATTTTGACTACTACTTCCTGGTGTACATTTCATTTGGATTTTCATTAATAACTTCAACTTCTTTTTAAAGGTAAGTTGTTATTTTTAAAACTGAAGTATATTGTGCACTTTAAGTTAATATGGCAAACTGTTTCTGTTAGTTATATACTATCCCTCTGTAGTACTTATAAATTTAGATACACTTTTTTATATTCCTACTTCCACTCTGATACTATACACTGCCCAAAGATAAATTCTCTGATAAAAACTGCCTATCTAAAATTAATCCCAACAGTGCCCTACCTCTACTAATATATATTTTTTTTATGCAAATTTCAGGAAAAATGGAAAGTGAACAAAACATTTCATTTGAAATTGTCCTTCCAGAGTCCAACACAGAAATCATTGATCCAAATGAGATTGAATTTATGGATGAAACATGGGACCAAGAACTACTGCAATGTGTGCAAGCAGTAGATAACCTCCTTGCAAATGAGGACATTTTACAACCTCAGAGACTACAATCTATATTCCATGATTATGAAATTTCTGACAATGAAATGTTAGAAAGTTTAATAAATTATGAAACACAATAAAAAAAGTTTAAAAAAAAATAAAATAATCAACAAAACCAACAATCAATTAACATACAGCATTTGAAAAGTCTATCATTCATTTTTTATTGTGATACGCTCCCCAGTACGCTTCCCGGTTCGCGTACCGGGCGCTAACCACGAAAAAAAACAAAAAAAAAATTTTTTTTTTTTGCTTAGCGGGGCCCCTTTAAAGCCTCCACATCAAACCTAGGGGGTCAGGGAGTATCTACTATGCCCCCTTAAGGTCATTTGCCCCTTCGCTTTTGACCTCCTCTTGTCTCTCGATCCTACCGAGAGACAAGATGGCGGCCGCTCCGGACTGTTTAGAATGTTGACAGACACCGGAGAGCCAATCAACTTCGCTACGCGAAGTTCCGTTACGCGTCAAGTACGCGTACCGGGGCGCTGCCTGGTCCGCGCTTACAGATATATATCTTTTTTTGAACGTTATTTTCTCAAAATCCACTGCAGCACATATATTGAGACCTACAAAAGGCACATCGGGCTACCAGTCCCTACAATTTTGCCAAGTTTCGTGCAAATCCATTCAGCCGTTCGGGCTAAAAGTGAGGCTAACCGCCCTATGGAAAACTCAATGTTAAAAACACGTTTTGGGACCCCCCTTTTTTCTCGGCCCCCCCTGGACCAACTCCCCCCAAATTTCCAGTGGCTGCTCAGAAACAAAATGTTCCATTTTCCAGAAAATTTCAGCCAATTCCGTCCACAAACGCCAAAGTTATTAGACATAGAATTTTCAAAAATCCCATAGGGAAAAAATCCTAACTATATATACCTACTGGCGACCGCCAGTAGGTAATATATATATATATATATATATATATATATATATAGTGTCACGCCATGTGGGCCCTTCCTGAAGAGTTCCAGGGTCATTGATACTTAACCGGACCGCCGCCCCTCCCTGAAGGCAGTAGATCTGATGTCGCTTGACATCAGATCTACTGCTCATACAAAACCATTGAAATTCCCCCGTTATAGTTAGTTGTACTCACTATAACTCGCACGCAATCCACTGCTGATGATGTCACATATTACATCATTCATGACATGGTCAGTGACATCATTCATATTACCTACTGGCGGTCGCCAGTAGGTATATATAGTTAGGATTTTTTCCCTATGGGATTTTTGAAAATTCTATGTCTAATAACTTTGGCGTTTGTGGACGGAATTGGCTGAAATTTTCTGGAAAATGGAACATTTTGTTTCTGAGCAGCCCCTGGAAATTTGGGGGGGGTTTGTCAAGGGGGGGTTGAGAAAAAAGGGGGGTCCCAAAACGTGTTTTTAACATTGAGTTTTCCATAGGGCGGTTGGCCTCACTTTTAGCCCGAACGGCTGAATGGATTTGCACGAAACTTGGCAAAATTGTAGGGACTGGTAGCCCGATGTGCCTTTGCTAGGTCTCAATATATGTGCTTCAGTGGATTTTGAGAAATTAACGTTTAAAAAAAGATATATATCTGTAAGCGCGCTCTGGGCAGCGCTCCGGTTTGCGGACTTTACGCGTACCGGAACTTCGCGTAGCGAAGCTGATTGGCTCTCCGGTGCCTGTCAACATTCTAAACAGTCCGGAGCGGCCGCCATCTTGTCTCTCGGTAGGATCGAGAGACAAGAGGAGGCCAAAACAAAGGGGGAAATGACCATAAGGGGGCATAGTATATCCTCCCTGACCCCCTAGGTTTAATGTGGAGGCTTTAAAAGGGCCCCGCGGGGCAAAAAAATAAATAATTTTTTTTGTTTTTTTGCGTGGGTAGCGCCCGGTCCGCGAACCGGGAAGCGTTCTGGGCAGCGTACTATAATGATAAATGAATGATAGACTTTTCAAATACTGTATGTTAATTGATTGTTGGTTTTGTTGATTATTTTTTAATTTTTTTATTTTTTATTTTTTAAGCAATTATTTATTATTGTGATTGTGTTTCAAAATTTAATAACATTTCTAACATTTAACTACTTTATGAATTACATATAAAAATGATTAAAGACTCAAACAATTTTTTTATTTTTACATACAATTTTATTTTTCAGATTGTTTTTCAAAATTTAATAGAACGTCTAGCATTTGACTGTCCGATATGTCCTCTTGTTGAGTGAACATAAGTTCCCACATTTGACCGTCATCATAATGGAGTAAATGATCGACAGATTCTACACATTGAAGTAATTCATAGTCCCGTGACTCATCCATGAATTCTAAGTCATCAATGGGTTCCATAACTTGTTCATTGTTGCTGTCCAGAACAATTTCGAAGGAAACATTCTGCTCACCTTCCATTTTATTGCTGTAATTTGCATAAAAAATAAATATATCAGTAGTGATAGGACACTGTTGGGTTTAAGTTCAGACAGGTACTTGTGAGTTTATAACAGAGAAGTAATCTATGGGCACTGTATGGTTTCAGGCGTGAAGTAGTACTATTAAAAAGTGCCTGTGAAGAAGCCTAAGTAAATTCATAATTATACCACAGAAACCTAAATCAATCCATAATTATAATAAAGAAGCCTTTCTCAATGTCTAACTCTTACAGAGGGATAGTATATAACTATCTGAAAATGTTTTCAAATTTATAAAATAATATCTCACCTTCTAAAAACAAGTTTAAGTTGTGAGTGAAAATGATCTTGCAATGTAATTCAGGAAGTAGTAGTCAAAATGGCTGTGTTTCTCTCTCTTTCTTTATATATATTCAGGTACATAACCAATCAAATGTCAGGTAAAAAAAGTAGAAAATGAAAGTAACATTTTAATTGGTTGTCAATTCCAACACTTCAGATGTGTTTTGTGAAGTAATTTACCTCAGGGTATTTAGAGAGGTCTACAGGCTAAATGGCTAAATGGAATTCCAACCAAATTTGTGAAAATGGTAGGGATTGGTATGTAGTATGAGCTAATCTATATTTGGTGAAATTGTCTCCAGTCGCTTTTCTGTAAACTACTTTCCCACCTTTTTTGATGGTGCGCTTCCCAGGGAGCGACCCGGTACGCGAACTGGTGAGCGCCCCGGTTCGCGAACCTTAAGCGTTACGGGAGTCCACCATTTTGTGTTTCGGTCGAATTAAGATACAAGATGGAGGGCAAATAATGTTCAGAATGGGTAGAAGGGGGCACGGTAGACTTATCTTGACCCCCTAGGTTTTCTGAGGGTGGCTGAGGAGGCCCATATGTGCGAAAAAAAACAATTTTTAAAAAAATTTCGCGAGGTTAGCTCCCGGTTCGCGTACCGGGAAGCGCCCCAGGGAGCGTACTTTGTTGAAAATTAGTGAAAAATGTTAGAGTAAAATAATAATTGTGAGTGATCAGATGTAGGGTAGCTCTGAGAAGAGCTTTTGGGTTTATGGTACATTTAGGTATTTATAAGTAGGTACCAATGCACAGTCTTAAATTCAGAATGAAAATTCTGTTGCCCTCATCTGAGAAGTGAACTCCATCTCCTCTGTAGATATCTTGCATGTAGTAACGCAAGTTATTGTTGTACAGGGAGCCCATTCCATGGTCTCTCATGTAAGCTGAAACAGATTTGTTTACATGCTTCCTCGACTTCTCAATTTGTGGACAAAATTGGTTTGACCACCTCCATTTCTGTCTTTGGCATATATTTGAATATACCAAGGCAGTTTGAGGAAAAAGTGCCATCAATTGCTCAAAGGTGTCCTTTAAAAGCATTTCCAGACCTACCCCAGTCAAAGTGCCCAAATCATTACCTCCACAGTGCACAATTAACAGGTCAGGTTTTGGCAAATGCATAAAGGTTTTCACCAATGGTATCAATTGGTGACATTTTAATCCTCTGTGGCCAAACCACTTAATTTCCACATCTTGTAAATTGAGGTTAGGTAAATTTCTGTTCTTAGCATACCTGTGAGCCCAGTGGATATAACTATGTCCAACAATCCAGACAGAAAACATGGTGAGAGAAGGTTCTGCTGCAGTCAGATGAAGTGTGGCAATGAAATGGCAGTTGAAAAAATGAGAGTTTAAAATGAAAAAAACTGTGGAGTTTCTGTGTTAATGAAGCAGTAACAGTGATTGGTGGATTTTGATTGCTGAAAACAGAAAGTTAGGGTGCATGGATGAGTTCTTTGAAAGATGTATTTTGAATGGTCAATAAAAAATCATTAAATGAAAGATTGCAGTGGATACGCAGGTGCACTGAGAGTTCAGAGTTCAATTGCAACATTGTTGTGTGAACTTGCAAACACCAGAGGTCTTCCAAGAGGTGGTTGCCATGCAGAAAAGGCATGAAATGGCAGAGGGGGGAAGAGTTTTCATTTGAAAAAAAGTGAGGGAAGAGTTTTGATTGGGTGACATGAGAGATATGTGTGAAGAATTACAGCATTTCTGTGCTTTTGATAGCTGCAGACTCTGGAGTGCATACCTTTTGCTCTGCTGAAGACAAATTGGTGTGTTTCTGAGACTTTTCAAACTCAAAGTATTTGCTAAGGTGAGAAAATATTTCTTTAATTTAGATAGAGAATATTGTGCTTTAAGGAGAAAATTATGAAGAAAGTTGTGTTTTTCAAATGTTGATTGGTCTCAAGTGTTTTACAAATAGATTTTGTTTCTTTGAGAAAATGTAATTGGAGAAAATGTGAAGTATTAGTACTGACAGGGTGTTTTTCTGCATAGGAGCTGTGGAGTCTTTTCAAATTATGACTAGAAAATCGTTTTTGAGGAAAATTAATGGTTATAATATTTCTGACAAGGACATAATGGTGTATGCTTCTTTATAAGGCAATTGACTGTCTCTGATGTTATTTTTCCCATTTCAATGTAAGACCTTTCTCTGTGGCGCAAATTGCTTGTAAATATGCTCCCACCTGTGCATGGCAAATTTAGATTTTGAATGTTTGTGTTACATAGCCATGTTAAAAGTGATACAAACATGCTGCAAAGGCAATCAAAAAACGCTTTTATGTGTCTTAAGGACATTTTAAGTAATTTTCCCATGTGCAGTGTTTTGAAATTATGATTTGAAAATCGTTTTTGGGGAAAAGGAATTGTTTTTAAATTTATGACAAGGACATAATGGTGTATGCTTCTTTATAAGGCAATTGACTGTCTCTGATGTTATTTTTCCCATTTCAATGTAAGACCTTTCTCTGTGGCGCAAATTGCTTGTAAATATGCTCCCACCTGTGCATGGCAAATTTAGATTTTGAATGTTTGTGTTACATAGCCATGTTAAAAGTGATACAAACATGCTGCAAAGGCAATCAAAAAACGCTTTTATGTGTCTTAAGGACATTTGATGTCATTTTTCCCATATTACATTAAAAGACCTTTCTCCGTGGGGTACATTCCTTGTAAATATGGTTACACTTGTGCATGGTAAATTTAGATTTTGACTGTTTGAGTTACATAACCATGTTAAAAGTGACCCAAAAAAATTGCAAAGGCTTTCAAAAAACACTTTCATGTGTCTTAAGGACATTTTAAGTCATTTCCCTGTGGGCAGTGTTTTCAAATTATGACTTGAAAATCGTTTTTGAGGTAAAGGAATGTTGTTAATTGTTATGTGCGCCATATGCCCCCAAATTTCTTTTTCAGGGGTGCAGCGGGGTGTTCTTGAGACACCCCTGCACCTTTGGAAAAATTCCTAATTTGCGATGAGCTAATTGCTAATCGCAAATTGCACCTTCATTCCTATGGGCATCCTGGCCCATGGAAATGAATGGGTAATTTGCAATTAGCAATTTGCTCATCGCAAATTAGGAATGCTAAAGAATCGCTATTTATTCTTTAAAATTCGCTATTTTGGAAATGCAAAATAGTTTGATGATACATATGGCGGTTGATCTCTAACAAGATAAGAAGCTTAGGGATACATTTATGATGACTGGCGCAATGAAGTGGACATCACTTACTTCATTGGTAGAGCTTTACATGTATTATCTCCTCTGTATTCTTCATCAAGCGTAACTTTAATCTGCAATCCTGAGTAGGCCTCACCTTAAACAAACCTCTGGATAGGCCACACCTTATCGTCATCATGAATTAATCATTTAAAATGCTAGGGACAGATTTATGATAGGTGTATGCCTCTTTTGCGCCACTTACAAAACACTGCCCATGGGGAAATGACTTAAAATGTCCTTAAGACACATGAAAGTGTTTTTTTAAAGCCTTTGCAATTTTTTTGGGTCACTTTTAACATGGCTATGTGACTCAAACAGTCAAAATCTAAATTCACCATGCACAGGTGGGAGCATATTTACAAGGAATGTGCTCCATGGGGAAAGGTCTTATAATGTAATATGGGAAAAATGACATCAGAGACAGTGAAATGCCTTATAAAGAAGCATACACCATTATGTCCTTGTCATAAATTTACAAACCATTCCTTTTCCCTAAAAACGATTTTCAAATCAAAATTTGAAAACACTGCACATGTGGAAATGACTTAAAATGTCCTTAATTCAAAATTTGCTATTCCTTATTTTGCGATTGCACTGAAGGATTTGCAAATTTTGCGATTCCTTAAATGCAATGTATCAAACAAAAAATATGTAAAAAATGACATTAAGGATTTGGAAACTACCACCAACTTCTAGTTTGTGGTAATTTGCGAATTCTTTTCAAAAAGCTTTTTTTCCAAAAAACAAAAGGTGCCATATGACGCCAATACATGCCCTTAGGGCATGTATGTGCGCCATATGCCCCCAAATTTCTTTTTCAGGGGTGCAGCAGGGTGTTCTTGAGACACCCCTGCACCCTTGAAAAAATTCCTAATTTGCGATGAGCTAATTGCTAATCGCAAATTGCACCTTCATTCCTATGAGCCTCCTAGCCCATGGAAATGAATGGGTAATTTGCAATTAGCAATTTGCTCATTGCAAATTAGGAATGGTAAAGAATTGCTATTTATTCCTTAAAATTCGCTATTTAGGAAATGCAAAATAGTTTGATGATACATATGGCGGTTCATCTGTAACAAGATAAGAAGCTTAGGGATACATTTATGATGACTGGCGCAATAAAGTGGACATTACTTACTTCATTGGTAGGCCTTTACATGTATTATCTCCTCTGTATTCTTCATCAAGTGTAACTTTAATCTGCAATCCTGAGTAGGCCTCACCTTAAACAAACCTCTGGATAGGCCACACCTTATCGTCATCCTGGATTAATCATTTAAAATGCTAGGGACAGATTTATGATAGGTGTATGCCTCTTTTGCGCCACTGTGCGTCACTTTTATGATGCAGCGGCGGTGCAAAAGATTTGCTATGAGGCGACAAAATTACAAATTGATGCATTTAGGCAGATGTGTCATGGTGTAAAAAAAACGTGCCACATGAAACCGATGCAGCAGTGATGCAAAAGATGCACCATGTTGCAAGACAGGCCTCACTTGGGGCCATATGTATCAAGCTAATTAGCATTCGCAAAGATCAAAATTCTGCAAATTTCGGCCTTTGCGAATGCTAATTAGACAAATGGTATGTATCAAACAAGTTTGATGCAAAATAAGGAATAGCAATATTTACTATTCCTTATTTTGCGATTGCACTGAAGGATTTGCAAATTTTGCGATTCCTTAAATGCAATGTATCAAACAAAAAATATGTAAAAAATGACATTAAGGATTTGGAAACTACCACCAACTTCTAGTTTGTGGTAATTTGCGAATTCTTTTCAAAAAGCTTTTTTTCCAAAAAACAAAAGGTGCCATATGACGCCAATACATGCCCTTAGGGCATGTATGTGCGCCATATGCCCCCAAATTTCTTTTTCAGGGGTGCAGCAGGGTGTTCTTGAGACACCCCTGCACCCTTGAAAAAATTCCTAATTTGCGATGAGCTAATTGCTAATCACAAATTGCACCTTCATTCCTATGAGCCTCCTAGCCCATGGAAATGAATGGGTAATTTGCAATTAGCAATTTGCTCATTGCAAATTAGGAATGGTAAAGAATTGCTATTTATTCCTTAAAATTCGCTATTTAGGAAATGCAAAATAGTTTGATGATACATATGGCGGTTCATCTGTAACAAGATAAGAAGCTTAGGGATAGATTTATGATGACTGGCGCATCACCAGGGATGTGCCAGTCATCCTGCGCCGCTGTTCCGCCACCCATGGTGTGCTGCATTTACAATGCGGCGCAGCATGGGGCAAAAATGGCACAGATGCGTGACGTATCTGTGCTGTAAAGGTGGCGCATTGCTGGAGTTGTATTGCAAGTGTGATGCAGCTCCAGCAAGGCTCAGAGGTGCCCCATCTCCACAATGTTGCGTCAAGACCTATGCCTGCTTAAAGCAGGCGCAGGGTTTTGACGCAGCTTTCTCCTATCTGATTGTAAATGCGGCACACCATGGGTGGCAGAGCAGCGGTGCACGTTAACTGGTGCATGCCTGGGGATGTGCCATTTAACATAAATCTGCCCCTTTACATTTAAGTATGTGCAGGGGACACAGAGTCGGTGAGGCTTATCCAAGGTTAAGAAGAGATGAGTCCTGTTCACTGAAAAATTAGACATAGGCTTCACCTGCTCAGCATCGCTGGACATGGCTAAATAATAGCTGCAAAATGTTACTCTTGTTAAAAAATTTTACTATTATAATCTCTGAGATTTGTCTCTTACTCTGCAACATCTCATTGTTGTTATCTTTCTTTAAAGATAAAGACAACATCAACATGAGCGATAATCTGCAATCAGTTGATTTTGACCTCATCATTGAACTTGTAATTGAAACATCAGTGGATGTTGATCCCTTGGATGATTTAAATCCTGAGGATGAAGAAGAACGTGATGAGGATGCAGATTTGTCCGAATTATATGACATAGGGTGGGAAGCTGACCTGCTTGAGCCTATGGAACTATAAACATTTATTTTAAAAATGTATAATAAAAAAAAAGTAAAAATGTAAACCGTTTAATTTAAAAATAAAGACACCTTCAAAAACAGGTTATGTGTAGTGTCTTCAATAAAATATTAAAATATGCTCATAAAATTAGATCAGATTCACATATAAGATAGCACAGGTAACATGATTATAAATTCCATTTCTTTTCTGCTATTTCTGTATTCTAAAATTGCCATGCACTAAAAAATCTTATATGTAAAAATGTAAAGTAGTGTTTTAAGTTTTTGATTACTGTTATTGATGTACTGTTGGGTAATAGTGGTTAATAACATTTTTTAATATATTTTACCACAGATTCAACTGCAGATCATTTCAACATTTCACCATGCCAACGAAAGAAAGACTGAGAAAGGCTGCAAAACGTCAAAGACAGCAGGTGATTGAAAAAAAGCAGCAGTCCTCTAACAAAAAGATTTGTCAAGTCAACAAGAAAGCACCGGGTAAGAGTACAAAAACATTCATAAGAAATATTTGCAGTAAAAAAAATATTACTACAGAAAATTTTTCAGTCCAGAAAAAGAGAAGCAATTCAAATGGAAAGGAAAGGCCAATCAAAAATGTTACTGCTAGAGCAAGAGATAACTCTGTGCATGATAGTAGAAGGAAACAACAGTTTAGGGACATTTGAATGTTCCGCAACAGGATAATTGGCAATTTGTTAAAAAATATTAAGAAAGGTCAACAGAAAGTGGTTTTTTATAAGAGAAAAAAAAAAGTTGAGAAAGTTATTGATCAGGCATTTGAAATTAAACGTAAGTTATTTATTTTGATAATCAATAGAATTAGGAAGCTAAACAAGGCAATTTATGATTTCAAAACAAATAGTAGATGGAAGAGAACAGTTAATCGTAGGAAATTGCCACGTTTCAGGTGAAATCAAGTGAGAGGCCTAATTTCACTTGTGTGTGTTGTCGACGCACTTATTATAAGAATCAGATTAAGTTAGTGGATTTATATGCAAAAAGTGAAAGGGAAAATAATAGTGAATGGAAGGATTTCGCAACATACTTGATGGTAGAAAATTGTTTTGATTTGGGATTGGATCAACGTGTGTGTACTTATTGTTGTTGCAAATTAAATCAAAACCAGATGCCTGCTAGAGCAGTTCATAATAATCTGGAATTGGTTGAGATTCCTTCTGAATTGAAGGATTTAAATACTTATGAATCTATTTTGATTCAAAGTATCCATCCCTTTCAGGCTATTGTAAGAATGGAGCCAAAGACAGGGAAATTGCCTCCATCAGATTTACAGAGAGGATTAAAGGGAAGAGTTGTTTATTTGCCTCTAGATTTGAAGAAAAACATTAACACAATTGGAGTAGAAAAAGTGGACGAGGAACCTCTGGTTATCTTAGTTAATGGGG
Source organism: Lissotriton helveticus (assembly GCF_964261635.1). Classification (NCBI taxonomy): domain Eukaryota; kingdom Metazoa; phylum Chordata; class Amphibia; order Caudata; family Salamandridae; genus Lissotriton; species Lissotriton helveticus. Next base: position 1,509,993,412 of record NC_136057.1, read on the forward strand.
TTCCGACAAAGAATAAGAAAATATGGCAAGATTTAGTAGATGTTAGGAAAGTTAAAAAGGCAACATTGTATTTGAAAAAAAATAATAAATACTATAAGAATGTATATGTTGCAGAAGAGGAAGTAAGTGAGGTAGAGGATAGCGATTTGTGTGCTGGTCAAATTGAGAAAGTAGAAACTTCTACTAGTGAAGAAATATATGAACATTATAGTGTTCATCCTTTGCATTCCAAGGAAGTCATGGGGAATGCTATTGAGTTGTTTCAAATGAAACAAGCCAAAGGGAGTCCCATTAGTGTTTGGGAGGAAAGTTTGGAAGCTCGGTGTTTCCCACAGCTTTTTCCAACAGGCCAGGGAGGAAGATATGATGAGCGACCTCATCAAATTCCTGCTTCTGAATACCGGACTTTGTGATTGTATGCAGGAGATCCTAGGTTTCGACAATGCATTCCTTATTTGTTTCATCTCCTGTTTGAAAGCGATCTGTCTGGACTGTCATATGCAGTGAACCACATCTTGAAAAGTGGTATACACATGCAAAACATCTCGGCAAGTGACTTTATGGATAAAGTCAATGTCCAAGACAGTATTTTGGATTCTCACCTGATTAATCTCATGGCGTGTCAGCGTGGTACTAATGAGTACTGGTACCGTCGTCATGGTGATTTAAAATGTATGCTGAGGAACTTAGGTACTCCCACATGGTTCCTCACTCTGAGCTGTGCTGAGTATGGCTGGGAAGACTTACTTGAATTTCTACGAGAGGCAAATGCTAACGTAGAAAACATCGAATTCAAGACACCCGGAGAACTGTGCTCTTTGGATCCAGTCAATGTATGTAGGTACTTCAATCATAGATTTGAAGGTATGATGTCTTTCATCATGAATAAGAAGAATCCACCTCTTGGAGAGGTGTTGGATTTCTTCTGGAGAAAGGAGTACCAAGCAAGAGGTGCTCCTCATATACATATGTTGCTGTGGATCAAGGATGCACCTAAATTTGGAACGGATCCAGAAGACTCAGTGATGAGTTTTATACAACAGTATTCTACGTGTGCTGTTCCAAACGCAAAGGAGAAGAAAAGCCTAAGAGAAAAAGTTCTGCGTTTCCAAAGCCATCGATGTGGAAAGTACTGTCGTCGTAAATTCCGAAAGAAGGACAAGTTCTACACCAAATGTCGTTTCGGTTTTCCACGACCGGTGATTTCTAAAGGAAGAGTAAACAGTTTGATGTCTTCGCTGCGACATAATGTGATGAAGAAATCACCTAAAAACACATACAATTTGAAGAGGAACGAAGAGTCCAAGTACATCAACGACTACAACCCGGTGATTTTGTACATGTGGAATGCTAACATGGATATACAGTTTGTGGCTGATAACTGTATGGCTGTGGCTCGGTATGTGACGTCTTACATCACCAAAAAAGAGAAGACAGAATTGAAGGATATGTGGGAGGACATTTCCCATGAAAAGAGCCTCAGCAAGAAGTTGTACAGTTTCAGTCTGAAGATGTTGTCGCATCGAGAAATTGGAGCGTACGAATGTTCTGACCGGTTGTCTTCAGCAAGTCTCTATGCCAAGTCCAGGAGTATCATTTGGGCGAGTCTTGGTCTTGCTGCAACGCGTAATCGAGTTCTCAAACCTGTGCGGGAAATTGAGTATTTGGCGGAAAAGGAGCCAAACAGTACCGACATTTTGAAGACCAACATGTTGGATACATATTATCCAAATCGAAGCAGTCACCTCGAGAATGTTTGTCTGTATGAGGTTCTGCAAAATTACATATTCAAGAGGAACATCAAAGAAGATACTGAGAAAGGAGTGTATGCTGTAATAGGAAGTGAGGGATGTCTGGTCAAGCAAAGAAAATGCCACTTGGTAAACCATCGAAAATTGAGTGGCGAATCTCCTGAAAAAAAGGAGTTTTTCTATTTAGCACTTTTGCAACTTTTCAAGCCTTGGCGTGCAGAAGAGGAACTGCTTGGAGATTTTCTCTGTTACGAAGACTCTTTCAATGCCGCCAAGGAGACCATAGAATGTCCTGCTTTTCCCAAATATGTAGAAATGTTGAATGCGGAAATTGAGCAGGAAGCAATGATTGCAGCCGAGATTGCCAGAGACAGTTCTCAGGACAGTCAGAGTTCTGCTTCATTGAGTCAGGATCCACTAGGAGGACCTGTTATCGAAAATGAAGCTGCCACTGCTATGAATGAAGTGGAAAGAGCCATGGCACATGCTCAGGAGGATGCGGTTAACTTAGAAGAGTTGGAAAGACAACTCAACGTTGAGCAGAGGAAAATATATGACGAAGTTACCATGCAAATTGATCATGGATTAAGTCATGACAAGAAAGAGTGCTCATGTACGTCGTTGAAGCCTGTCCGACTGTACGTGAGTGGAGAAGCGGGAACTGGAAAAAGTTTCCTCATTAAAGCAATTTCATGCTATTTGCAGGAAAGGACAGAGTCATCGCTGTCTTGTGTTGTCACCGCTCCAACTGGACTGGCAGCACATAACATTAAAAGGATTACTTTACATCGTTTACTGATGCTGCCAGTGGAGCATGACAACAAATTACAATATCACAAGCTATCTGGAGATGCTTGTTTTGAAGTTTCAAGAATCTTGAGGAAAATGAAACTTCTTATCATTGACGAAGTAAGCATGGTTTCCAATGTCATGCTTGCCTTTGTGCATTTGAGAATGCAAGAAGTTCTCAAAACAGAGTATGATGTGTTATTTGGTGGCAAACACATCATTGTTTTCGGAGATCTTCTGCAGCTGACACCAGTGAAAGGGCAACCTGTGTTCAAAATGCTCACGCATGAAGATACCAGGAAGTGCCTAGGCAGCATTGGCAACGTCAATATATGGTTAAACTTCAATTATGCTGAACTGCATGAAAATATGCGTCAGGCGAAGGATGAAGTTTACAAGACTATTCTACAAGATGTTAGAATTGGAAAAGTGACCGAGCATGGGAAAGAAGCTTTACATGCACGATTACTGTCAAATTTATATCCAGAACAAGATGTTGTGCCTGAGAATATTTTTCAGAAAATTACTGAGAAGAAATCTGGAATATGTTTGATGCCAACTCTTGCAGAATGTGCCAAATTCAACAACAAAATGTTGCATTTAGAAAAGCAAGAGATTGTGAAACTGGAAGCTATTGACAGAGTAGAGCATATGGGATCAACAATTATTTTGTCTGAGAATCTGAAAACAAAATTGGATTCATTAGAGAAGAGTATATCTAAAACTGCAGGTTTTGAAAAGACTCTGAATGTGTGCTTGAACTGCCGTATAATTTTAAGAAGGAATTTACATGTTGAAAGAGTTCTGGTAAATGGATCAATGGGTAATGTTGTTGATTTTGTAAAATACAGAAATAGAGATGGAATTGAATTTTTAAAAATTAAATTTGATGGCATTGAGGAAGTACAGCTAATTGGTCGTTGCTCTGCTAGATTTTTGCTTGTAAAAGACTTATATGTTCGCGGTAAGCAGTTTCCTGTTTGCTTGGCATATGCGGTGACAATCCATAAATCGCAAGGCTTAAGTGTAGACAGTGCATTGGTGAATATTGGCAGTTCTGTATTCAAGGAGGGTATGGCATATGTGGCATTGTCACGAGTTAGAACTTTATCGGGATTGTACTTGATTGAGTGTGATGTCACAAGCATTTGTGCGGATCTAGATTGTGTTAAGGAATACAATAGGTTAAGAAGAGAGTATGCGCCACATTTGCCTCAATATCCTTTGTTTGAGAAACGTGTGGTAGGCCGGAAACGAAGAAATATAACCAATACTGGGGAGGTTGTAGCAAAAAGACGAAAAGTCGATGAACCTGAAATTATAAGCAGAAACAAAAAGAATTCTGTTGAAGATGTTGTTGGTTTTCAATTTGAAAACAGTTCTGGTGTCAACTGCTATGCTAATGTAGTGGTTAATGTTTTGTTTTCTCTAGAAAATGTAAAAGAAGAGATTGTGGTCAATTCTGATCAAAGATTTTGCAGTTTGTTAAATTCTGTGTTAGAGAAATGTAGCACTGATAGAACAAACATAGAAAGTGTGTCTGAAATTCGAAATCTGTTAGACAGATGTTCAGGCCAAACACAATTCTCTCAAAATAGTCAGCAAGATTGTCAGGAGTTTTTAATGTATATGCTTGATGTATTGCATGCTGAAGGTGTAGATGTAGATCAGCTGTTTGGGCTTTCTTATCAATGGCAGCATGACTGCGAGAACTGTATGGTATCAAGTACTACTAGTGTAGACTCAGAAAGATTTATATATTTAACTTTGCCAGACAGTAAATCAGTCTCCTTTAATAAGCTAGTAAAAGCAGCTGATCACAACATGGAGTGTAGCCAATGTAAATCTGAAATGATGTCCACATTATTTATACGAACATATGGCCAGTATGTCATTTTAATGTTCCAACGATGTAGGGCTGATGGAACAAAATTGACAACTTTAATTAAAAATGTTGTGGCTTCACAGTTGTCAATATCAGGAAGGACTTTTGTAACTGTAGCAATTATATATCATGACGGTCCTTCAATAACATCAGGACATTACACAGCTTATTTAAAGTCTAGAAATGGCTGGTCATTCTGCAATGATTCTGTTTTAATTTTCAAAAAAAAATTGCCGTATGACCTTAAAAACTCTTACCTGGTGTTTTTAAAACCAAAATTTTAGGGAAAGAATCTCGGGATGTGCTCTGAGGAATTTCAAGAAGTTCTAATGGCTCCTACACGATTTGGCCTTGAGGATAAGTGTAGTTCAGAGACATAACTTCTAACCATAAGACTGGACGTCATGGAGAAATACGTGCACTTTGAATGAGTTCAGAAAAACTGTTTCTTTTTATAAGCTAATTGAAGCAGCCAATCAAAACATGGAGTAGAGGGAATGTAAGTCTGCAATGCTGTCTACTGTTTTACATTGCTTTGTGATTAAAAGTGATGTAGAGAATTAAATAATTGTAGTAGTCATAGAGGTAGTGTAAGTCTGCTTCATAGTAAGCAGTATCAGTGTCATAGGAAATGTAGAACATGACTGAGCAAGAAGGGGAAGATATTACTATTCCAGGATTGTGAAAATGATCTTCAACATTTTAATTCTGAAAGTTGCAGAAATGCCAAATGACGGGATTGGCTTACAAGAAATCCAAGAGTTATAAATGGCTCTGACAAGATTTGGCTTTGTGGAAACTTGTGGTAGAGAGCAAGAAGTCATTTATTGCATGTAACATGTTTTTAAAAACGATGGAGGTTTTCTTTCAGAAAGTGGCGGGCTGAAAGTAATAACAGCACAACAGAGTGTAAGCTGTTCATAGGACATCCTTTGACGTCATGGAAAGTAAGTTAACTTTAAGGAGTTCTGAATTCTGATTTGTTATGTTGTATGGGTTTTTTAAACACAATCATTTTGATTGTGTTTTTTTTTCCCCGCTGTTATATGATGAATACCTTCAAGTCACTGTTTTTAGTGAATTTTGATACATTCTGAGAACAGCAAAAATAAACCATTTAACATGTATAATTAATTCTGTACTGTTTGCATTTATGATGTATATGTAGAACTGTGTAGGAGGCATGGAGAAGGTGAGGCTTCTGTAAGTGTCAAAGTTGTTGCATGCAGTGCTGCAGTTCTGCGTACTCTTTCATATGCTGGACTACATCTGCACAATGAGATACCTAAGCAAAGGAAACACAAGTGATGTGATTGTGAAATGAGCAAAAGAAATTGCACGTATTTCAATTACATCACCTGTGTTTCCTATCATTACGAATCACATTGTGCAGATCAAGTTTAGGTCTGTCCAGGGAAACATAGGAGGTTTGGACTTTGTTCAAGAGTGCAGTGGACATGACTCACTTCATTGGTAGACCTTCACATGTATTATGTCCTCTATTCTCTTCAACAACTCGAAATTTCATCTGCAACCCTGAGTAGGCCTCACCTCAAACAAACCTCTGGATAGGACACATCTTATTGGCATCCTGAAGCAATCATTTAAAATTTTAGTGTCTTGCGACACTTTTCTGAGACAACAGCAATGCAAAAGATGCACCATGTTTTAAGATAGGCCTCACTTCATCTGCATCAAGATACTGTTAGTTTAAAATGTATATCTTTAGGACTGTGTAGGGGGCCTGGAGAAGCAGAAGCTTCTGTAAGTGTCAAAGTTGTTGAAAAACTGTTTGTCCTTCAATCTTTTCCCTTGTCTTTTCTAATTTTTAAATACATGTTTTAATATTTTTCAAATGTTTGTTCTCTCTTTCACAGATTGAAAGTATAAAAACAAAAAGTGAGTAATTTAATGACAATTATAAGGTAAATGTTTTGTACTCTTTTCGTTACATTTCTATCACATTTAACTTCTATTAGTTCCACTGCTTCATTTCTTTAACCCTCAGTTTCCTGCCTTTGCTACTTCCCTCATTCCTTTCTCTATTACCTACTTACTCAACTCCTTCCACTCTTTTTCTCAGTCCCTCTCTTCTCATAGTTCCTCACTCTTGTTCACTCACTCCGTCTCTATTACTCTTAGTGTCTTTGACTGATCACTCTATCACTATTTGTTCATAATGCTTTCTCTGTGTAGTTGAAGCACACTAAGGGGCATATTATGAAATCGGCGAGACCCGGTTCCGAGGGCCGACCAGGTTTATCGGCGGGAGACTGGCGTAGTGGGCGATGTGCCAAAAAGCGCTGTCCCCCCCTCCCGTGGTCTATGGGGTGTAATACCACCCCCTGTGAAGTTTTAATTTTTCGTCTCTTTAACTAGAGACTGGAGGCTGTTTGCTCCCCGCCCTTGGCTGGTGTAGCGCTCCCCTCGGTTTTACTTCACAGACACAATTTTTCACTTTCACGGCCCACGGTCGGATGGGCCTTAGCGTGCCTAGACCGCCGGGGTTTACACTCTAGGTCCTGACGAATGCCAGGTCAATATACCATATCGGCTGAAACATGTTGACCAACCACATTTTCACGTAATGTTATTGGTACAAGACCATCCAATTAGTTGGCCTTGTTCACCACCACATTTCTTAAACCTTGTCCTTGATGATCACCTATTAAATAATTTTTGATACATCCAAGACAATTTTAAACCACCACCTCTGACACTATTCACGTCACCTATCACATAGCCCTCCTTCCTCACAAGACCAGCTCCGCAGTAATTCTGGCGTTGCAGCACACCGGGGTGACATTCGGTCTCACCCGGTGGGGCCCGATGATGAAGCAAGTCACCGACCAGGTCGGTGAGTGAGGGCTTTATAAACAAACCAAATGGGCCTTTGTTGATTCCTTGTGCTCCGTGCATATTCCCATCCCTTTTAAAGGGACACTCTTTTGTTGTTTCTTCTCATATTATGAACACAGCCAATAAAATTATTGCTGTTTTTATTGGCAGAAAACTGGTGCAAAAGTGGTTTTAGCGGCAGTTTTCTGCCGCAAAAGCGGCTTTAGCGACACATTTCTGCCAATAAAAGCTGCAAAACTTTTATTGCCTATGTTGATGATATGGCTCTATGTTACTTACATTTCTTTGCTGTTTCAATTAATCTTTTTCTGTTATTTTTTGTTTTCTGTTTTCTATTTTTTCTCTCTGTTATTCCCCATGTTTTAATCTTATTTTGAACATTCACTCACATTCTCCAAGAAACTCTTCTTTGTTAATGTTATACTCTCATTTTTTTTCTTTCACTTCCTTATCTATTTTGTTTTTCACAATTATACCCTCTTCCGTCTTTTCTTCGGTAAATAGATCTATTAAACAGTATCTCTTCTTTACTCCCTATAGCTGTCTTTCTTTTAACATCACTCTCTGTTTACTTTCCTTACACTTACTCTTTTTTAAAAAAAAAGAAATTTTTGGTTAGCTCCCGGTCCGCGTACCGGGAAGCTAACCGGGAAGCGAACCAAAAGAAATAGAGCTTGCCAGAGTGCTAAACATTCTAGCAATTTTTTTTGAAAGGGGAGGTAGTTCTGAAAAGAACTTTTTTTTTTTATATTTTTGTTGTTTTATATATTTTTTTTATTTTTTGAACATTTTTTGTTTTTTTTGTATTTTTTGAACGATTTTATATTTTTTTTGTTTTTTTTGGGGGGGGGGGAAACAACAAAAAACAGGCATTGAAAAGGGCTCAACAGGAGCAAAAAAAAATTACTGGGGGCGGTTAGGGCAATTATGATGTTCATAAGCCAGGTTGATAGCATTTATACTCATATTACCACATGCTATCAACCCACCACAGTGCATACAAGTATGTTTCATGTGGCCAAAATTCTCTTGTATGTTTAGCACAGTTTCCTGTGCCTCTGCTGGTGTCAATGAAATTGACGATCTTGATCTGGCCACAGGAGTTGATGTTGGATTTTCCTGCAAATCCCGTATTTCCGCCCGGCTGTAATTAAGTGGATGCTTCCTGGTCATGTGCCTATGCATAGTATAGTTCCCATAACTATACTTCTTATCCGTCCCTCTTGATAATTTATCTTTGCAGATGAGGCAGGTGACATACCTCGCATTCACTTTTTTTTGGCCAGGAGGGATTGAATAAAACTGCCAGATGAAACTGGGTTTCTTATGGGAAACCCGGGGCAACTCTTCTAAGAACTGTGGTTCTTCTCCCTCCTCTTCCTCCATTTCTTCCTCTTCCTCCTCTGTGTTGGTCATGACCTGGGGAGGTGGTCCTCTCTTCCCATGAGGAGGTGGAGGTGGTGGTGGGGGTGCACCAGCTGAAGCAACTACTGAAGCCATTTCTGAAGTATTAATAAAGGTCTTCCTCTCACAATGATGAAAGTCAGAGTGAGGAAAGAAGGAGGGGTTTCCATCATTTGGGAAAAACAATAGTTCTCAACCAATGAAAAGTGTTATTTTTAGGTCACCTGACCTAGCCTTACATGATTATGAAACCAAAAGTGAAATGAACCAATGAAAAGTGTTATTAACAAGTCACATGACCTGTTATGCTTACGTTACGCGCTCCGGTCAGCGCCCCGGATAGCTTCCGGGTCGCTGCGCTTCGCGCCTCGGTCCGCGCCCCGGAGCACTTCCGGGTGCGCTAACGCGGTACGTCACAAGACGCATTACGCGGCAACGCGATACATCGCGCTTTCGCGACGCACGCGGATCGCTTACGGGGAGCTGCGTTTCGCGCCTCGGTCCGCGCCCCGGGGCACTTCCGGGTGCGCTAACGCGGTACGTCATAAGACGCATTACGCGGCAACGCGATACGTCGCGCTTTCGCGACGCGTCACGATATTGATTTCTTACCGGTTCGCGGACCGGGTCGCGGCATCAATTTGAGCTAACGGAAAGCTTTCCGGTTCGCGGACCGGGAGCGAAACAAAAAAAATATTTAAAAAAAAATTATTAATAAACATATAAAATATATTTTTAGATTTAAAGAAGAATACATTTTACAGCTATAGATATTAGCTTTTAAAAAAACAATGAAATTCACTGAAAAAACCATAGGTTATAGACCATATATAGTTAGGAATTAGCATTTACAAAACCTTGAAAATTCACTGAAAAAACCATAGGTTATACACCATATATAGTTAGGAATTAGCATTTAAAAAACCTTATTTTACTCACACAAAACCATTGAAATTCCATATATAGTTAGTTGTACTAACTATATATCGCGCACCCGCAATCCACTGCTGATCATGTCACATATTACATCATTCATGACATGGTCAGTGACATCACTGATGACATCACTGATGACATCTCAAATGACATCACTGATGACATCTCAAATGACATCACTGATAACATCTCAAATGACATCACTGATGACATCTCAAATGACATCACTGATGACATCACTGATGACATCTCATTTGACATCAATGACCACATCACTGATGATATCATTCATGTGACAATACAATGCATCTCCTCACACTTTAAAATAACCTCTGTTTCACCCAGTGTTAAATACAGAGTATAATTTTTGAAACCATTGACACACCAATACTAGTTACTACATACGCACTCACTGATTCCTACGTCTACACACACCTTCACTCATTCACCCATACAATCATTCATACATACAATCAATCATCTTTACAACACTATCATATGCACTCATACACCTATACAGACACTCACAGTCTGCCACTCATCCATGGAGTTACTCACTCACCTAGTCAGTCATGTAAAGAATCAATGACACTTCCATTTTCTTGTCTATACAGTTAAACATAGAGCACCTTACATTTTCAAACATATACTAACACATACTTACCTTCTTATACAATCATTGATACAAGTACACATTGATCTGCACAGAGTCACACACCTCCCAGTCAGCCACACACACACTCAGTCTCCCATACAAATACTTGGACAATCAATCAGTAACCCATATAGTTAATCATATAGCTACTGATCAACACATGCAGCAGTTTACAGAACAACAGACATAATGATGCACAAATTAAGACACTTTAGTCACTAACCCATGCACTCAGTGAGACACATTTAATCACTCACTCATACAGTCAGTCATGCACCTACTAAATCCTTCATCCAGACATTTATACATCCACTCATTCTTAAATATGTAAGACATATTTTAACTTTACAGAAAAATACAGTCACTGGATGTTGTCATCAGTGATGTCATCAGTGATGTCATTTGAGATGTCATCAGTGATGTCATCAGTGATGTCACTGACCATGTCATGAATGATGTAATATGTGACATGATCAGCAGTGGATTGCGGGTGCGCGATATATAGTTAGTACAACTAACTATATATGGAATTTCAATGGTTTTGTGTGAGTAAAATAAGGTTTTTTAAATGCTAATTCCTAACTATATATGGTGTATAACCTATGGTTTTTTCAGTGAATTTTCAAGGTTTTGTAAATGCTAATTCCTAACTATATATGGTCTATAACCTATGGTTTTTTCAGTGAATATATATATATATAACAACTAAATATTTTTTGTATCTATCATTTTTTGAGGTATTAACTGCATATTATATTGCTTTTTGCTTTAGATACTATACCTCTCCAATATGTCTGCCATGTATTTTACACTGGGGGGTGAGTGCACTGTAGTCCTTTTTCAATGTCATTATTTGGTTTTTTGTAAATAGGACTATCGTTTTGCAATCCATTACAAACGTGAGCAAGCCGTGAGGTGAAACGCGTTGTTTGTTTTTGCTGCCTAAAATAAATCTCTGAAGCACAGCAACCTTTGTGTGTCGTCGTGCATTTCCTATTAACTGGGAAATTCTTCGTAGTGATATATATATATATTCACTGAAAAAACCATAGGTTATAGACCATATATAGTTAGGAATTAGCATTTACAAAACCTTGAAAATTCACTGAAAAAACCATAGGTTATAGACCATATATAGTTAGGAATTAGCATTTAAAAAACCTTATTTTACTCACACAAAACCATTGAAATTCCATATATAGTTAGTTGTACTAACTATATATCGCGCACCCGCAATCCACTGCTGATGATGTCACATATTACATCATTCATGACATGGTCAGTGACATCACTGATGACATCACTGATGACATCTCAAATGACATCACTGATGACATCTCACTTGACATCAATGATCACATCACTGATGATATCATTCATGTGACAATACAATGCATCTCCTCACATTTTAATATAACCTCTGTTTCACCCAGTGTTAAAAACAGAGTATAATTTTTGAAACCATTGACACACCAATACTAGTTACTACATACGTACTCACTGATTCCTACGTCTACACACACATTCACTCATTCACCCATACAATCATTCATACATACAATCACTCATGTTTACAACACAATCATATGCACTCATACACCTATACAGACACTCACACTCTGCCACTCATCCATGGAGTTACTCACACACCTAGTCAGTCCTGTAAAGAATCAATCACACTTCCATTTTCTACTCTATACAGTTAAACATAGAGCACCTTACGTTTTCAACCATATACTAACACATACTTACTCTCTTATACAATCATTGATACAAGTACACACACACTCAGTCTCCCATGCAAATACTTGGGCAATCAATCAATAACCCATATAGTTACTCATATAGCTACTGATCAACACATGCAGCAGTTTACAGAACAACAGACATAATGATGCACAAATTAAGACAGTTTAGTCACTAACCCATGCACTCAGTGAGACACATTTAATCACTCACTCATACATTCAGTCATGCACCTACTAAATCCTTCGTCCAGACACTTATACATCCACTCATTCTTCAATATGTAAGACATATTTTAACTTTACAGAAACATAGTCACTGGATGTTGTCATCAGTGATGTCATCAGTGATGTCATTTGAGATGTCATCAGTGATGTCATCAGTGATGTCACTGACCATGTCATGAATGATGTAATATGTGACATCATCAGCAGTGGATTGCGGGTGCGCAATATATAGTTAGTGCAACTAACTATATATGGAATTTCAATGGTTTTGTGTGAGTAAAATAAGGTTTTTTAAATGCTAATTCCTAACTATATATGGTCTATAACCTATGGTTTTTTCAGTGAATTTTCAAGGTTTTTTAATAGCAAATATCATAAGCTGTCGAATGTCAAGTACGTGGTAAGAATTTTTTTTTTCGTGTTTATGCACACTGATCTGCTTTGATTGCTGCCCCCCACCCCTCATTTCTATTAGGAGTACTCTCTCTTTGCAGATAGTGAAGGGTAGTTAATGCAGCCCTTTCCCCCTTTGTAATCCGTCGTGCCTGCTTCTCTCTCCATTTGATTGATTGTTCTCTTTGGTTCATTCTCTATTTACAAACAAGCACAGAGTCGCAATACTCTGTTTAGTCTTTGCAGATAGCGAAAAATCGTGTAAAAAAACAAAAGGAATCGAGCAAAATCAGTAGGCCACTAATGGGATCTCTTTTGACCTCGCTAAAATAGAAACATTAGGAACAACCTGTTGAAAATAGCAATGCATATGTATATAAGCGGCGTTCATTTGTGTTCACAGTACCCCTTGTTGATTGTTTCAATCGAGCATTGAATTGTTCGAAGTTAATTCTCTTAACGATCTTCTCTACCTGCAAACGAGGAAGAATAGGAATATTCTATCTCCCTTTGCAGATAGTGAAGGGTAGGTAACGCAAGCCTTTAACACGTCGTACCTATTTCATTCCTCATTGATTGATTGATTGTCCGAACATTGACTGTTTGGGAATTAGTTCTTTTTGGAGGTATTCCCTGTTTGCAAATAAACGTAGGAAAATCTTTGCAAGTAGTGAAAGGGTACGTAATGCGGACCGTTCTCCCCCGTTGTAATCTGTCATGCCTATCTACTCCCCACTGATTGATGCACCTTTTTCACCCGGACCATTTACTAGAGATACGTCATCTGGCCCGACCAGAGAGCACCCCTAGTGAAAAGGACATATGCAATAATAACGAAGTGATCACTGTATCCTGTTAACAGAAACTTTACCATGAAACAACCTGGAAAGAAAAAAATAGGAAAACGAAAATCAGTAGGCCACTGATGAACATGAACTTTTATTAAACAACGAACAAAGAAACGATAACATAACGTAATGATAAAACCTATTAATGTCCTAGAAACAAGAAAACGTTAAAATATGCCAGTGGTGAGAGACCAGAAAAACAGTAAGAGAAACCAAATCACCCCTCGCTGTCCCACCGCCTGCCACGCCAAAAAAATCGATAGACTAGGGAAAATGCAAGTCAGTAGAACATCCACCCCCACTCTGGAAACTTCCAAGGTGGGGCAGGGTTCCGGCTACGCCCAGCCGGGAGCAGCCCATATAAGGCAGGTTCTGCTGCCACGCCTCGGCCAGGAGATCCTAACGTAGGGTGTAGCCGGAGGAGAGGCCGAGACCAGCGGGACCCGGCCAGGGGATTGCCTTTACAACGCTGAACAGTTGCAGGGGGGGGGAATGTCTCCTCGACCCTCCCCTCTCTCTCCCAGTCCGGCCGCGGTGGCCCTTGAGAGTTGCAGGTAGTCCCGCCACATGCTCTTCCGGTCCGACCACCAACGGTCGGGGGGCCGAGGCCGACGGGATCCGGCTGCAGCCGATAAACCAAGAAACCCGTTCATGGGGCCAGAGCCAGGGGCGTCCGGCCGACATCCACCGGAAGCCCGGCCCGAAGACGGACGGGACACTTCTTTCTTTTATAATGGCTGCGACAACACTGGAGGGGGATGTCTTGCACATGCCTCCGACCCCCCCTCGTCCTCATCGCCTGGTCCGGCCATAACAAATCTCAAGCGAGACGCCGTGGGGTGCACTGGGAGGGAGAGACGGTGCGAACAGGCCTCTCCCGCCTCCCCAGGTGGAGGCTTCCCAGCTGCACCCTCAGCGCTCCAGGCGGTGGCATCCTAACAACTCCAGTGCTGCACAGTTTCGGAACGACCTAGATAACGGTTCTTCCACTGTGGCCATGCTGCAACGTCTCGCCCGGCAGGGTGGAGCCCGTCCGCTCATGTGACCCCGCGATCGCCGGTAGCTGCCGAACTCTCAAAATGGCGGTCGACCTGGCAAGAGCGGGCCCAACATAAAGAAATGGCCCGGTCACTGGTTGACTCCACCACCGTAGTCCTCCACGACCTTGAAGATTCTAGAGGAGCCGCGGGAGTCTCCGACCCCCGATGGGGAATGACTGCCATGATCGCCCGTGGAGTGACGAAACTGTATCCGCGGGACGTCGGCGCTCCCATGCTGGCGCCAGCCTCACTTTGAATTACTACAATCCTGCAGACCTCACTTCCGGTGAAAGCACAGTGTGACCCGGTAGGAAAAATTATTGCACCCCCTCCCCTTTTTGACTGATAGTTCAAACCACCGATCCTTTCCTTTGCCCTTTTAACGGAACTTTGGACTGCCTCCCCCTCTTTTACATTTTCTAGAGAAAACAAAACATTAACCACTACATTAGCATAGCAGTTGACACCAGAACTGTTTTCAAATTGAAAACCAACAACATCTTCAACAGAATCCTTTTTGTTTCTGCTGTGACCCTGCTACAGCACAGGCATTGTCCCCAGCAGTAATTCTGCAATGCCGGTAAGAATAGCTGTGGTGCCTACTGGACTCACTCACCCCCGCGGCGCCCCACGCCGTTATTTGCTGGGCGGCAACTTGCTAGACATCACTTTCGTGCCATCTAGATTTCAGCGCGTTCTGCTGCCTTGGAACTATTCGCACAACAGACCGCTACTGACAAGAATATTTCATTATTGGTGCTGTCAATTTCAATAAATCTATTGGATAATTAAAAAGAAATTGCCACGGTCTCTTCGTTGTTTAAATGTTTTTACTGTTTTTGTTTTGTTGTATATATTTATATGTTATTAAAGTTTTATATTCCTACTACTTTGTTGGAGTGCTATATATTTTTAATGTGACACATAATTGTAAAAACTTTGATGTACAAAGAGTCATTCCTGGAATCTTCCGCTTCAGGCTCGGTCCTCTCCCCAATCACAATACAGGATGGTTTTCAGATAGTAGGAACGCGTGTGCTGTGACGGATCACATCGGGTGTGGGCCTTGATCTACTATAACTCCTTTGAAGAGGGGTGATTCTTTACAGCTGGGGCCATAAACTACATCTGCAGGGCTAGCTGATAGCCTAGGACCGGCCTGGACATTCGGACACAGAGGAAGAGGAGTGTCAGAGGGTGCAGTAGTGAATAGGGCGAAAGGGAGGTGTCGGGCGGGCACAGAGTGTGATTCTCAGGGAAGAGCAGCGCACATGGGGGAAGGTTTATTGCCCATGCATAAGACAGAGAGCGGTGGTGACCAGTGCCTGGGGGAGATGCTTACGAGGGTGAGGAGCCATGCTACGAATCGACAGCGTGCAGAGAGTGGGTCTGGTCAAGACATCTAAAATGGCTGCCGTGCACGACAAAAGTGTGGCATTTCAAAAAAGGCAAGATGGCGCAGACAATGTTTTTCAACACTTCCTCATTTCCTTCGAATCGAACGTTAACAGACGTTGGGGCATATTACCAAAGTTAAGCGATATTTATCGCTAACGATGCTTACCAACCAATTTTTTACCACTAAGCATCGTCAGAAATTATCGAAGATAAACCTTACTATTATCAAGGTTTATCGCAAATGCGATAATAAACGGCCGCAATGCATGAATATCGCTAAAAACTCAGCGATATTCATGCATTACCGAGCTAATGCTCTTAGCCATGTTATCCACCTCCCATTGGATAACATGGCTAAGAACTGCTCAGGGCAGGTGTTACTTTTTGGAGATATTCGCGCTTAGCGCGAATATCTCCAAAAGTTGGTAATAGGAGATAGATATCTTGCATGTTGTAATGCAAGTTATTGTGGTATATGGAACTCATACCATAATCTCTCAGGAAAGCAGAAACTGATCCTTTTGGGACCGCCTAAAAAGGCCTAGGGGGTGAGGAGTACTCTACTTTGCCCCCTTTTCACGTTCCGAACTATTTTATTTTACTCTCTTCTGTAATTACACAAAATACCAGCGATAAGATGCATCGGAGACACACAGTGAGAGAAAGGAGGCCGGAGATGAAGAAGACATGTCAAATACACATTGGAGATAATATAGTGGCAGAAGGGAAGTAAATATGAGTAAACTTACCATGTAACATAAAAATGTTGCACTCTATACTATAAGTCTCATTTTATACTACAATCACTTCGCTACAACCTCATAAATTAAAAATAAAAATAAATAATGTCTCAAACAATTTTTGATTTCTAAATATAAATTTATTCTTCAGAATTTTCTAAATTTGAAACAACTACTAACATGTCCTCATCAGTAATTTCCTCTTCAATCATCTCATCTGGAATCTCCTCATTAAAAGTCTGCAATGATGATTCTTGTAACTCTATGGTCTCCAAACACTCGATAAATTCGCCATCAAGAGATTGATCAAAAAAATCATTCAAGTCATCTCCTCCTTCTGACAATATTTCATTATTGGTGCTGTCAATTTCAATCAATGTAGTGGAATCATTCAAGTCATCTCCTCGTGACAATATTTCATTATTGGTGCTCTCAATTTCAATCAATGTAGTGGAATCATTCAAGTCATCTCCTCCTTGTGACAATATTTCATTATTGGTGCTGTCCATTTCAATCAATCTAATGGAATCATACAAGCCATCTCCTCCTTGTGACAATATTTCATTATTGGTGCTCTCAATTTCAATCAATGTAGTGGAATCATTCAAGTCATCTCCTTGTGACAATATTTCATTCTTGGTGCTGTCCATTTCAATCAATCTAATGGAATCATACAAGTCATGTCCTCCTTGTGACAATATTTCATTATTGGTGCTCTCAATTTCAATCAATGTAGTGGACAATTCAAAAGAAATTGCCACGGTCTCTTCATTGTGAGCCATTTTATTTTGAAATTGCTTGCTGTAAATTGCAGAAAAAAATAATCACTTTCATTTATCGTTTTTAGTAATACATAATATAAAACTAACTTCATCAAGTATTTAGTATAACAGAAGGACAGCAAATAAATAACAGAAAACATTTTTCAAATTATCTTCAAGTGTACAACATAGTTCCCCTTACAAATTAACAACTCACCTTTTTAAAAGTAGCAGAAGTGTTAGTACTGTGTAAATCAAACACCAGAAATTCACCACCAAAAATTCCTCACAAATGTACCTCAGACAGTAGTATCACAAAATGGCTGTGGTTTCCTCTCATTTGACATATATACATAACCAATTAACTTTCATCACACACAAATACAAAACCAAAGTAACATTTTAATTGGTTCTAAATTTCAACACTTTCAAATGTGTTTTCCCCATGCAATTTTCCATAGGACATTTACATACGTCTACAGCCTGAATGGCTGAACGGAATTACACCAAACTTGGCAAAATGGTACATCAAACCTAAGAGGTCAGGAAGGTTCTACTATGCCCCCTTATGGTCATTTCCCCCTTCGCTTTGGCCTCCTCTTGTCTCTCAATCCTACCGAGGGACAAGATGGCGGCCGCTACGGACTGTTTGGAATGTTGACAGACGCCGGAGAACCAATCAGCTTCGCAAAGCTCCGTAACGCGAAAAGTACGCGAAGCGGAGCGCTGTTACAGATATATATCTTTTTTTCAACGTTAATTTCTCAAAATCCACTGGAGCACATATATTGAGACCTAGCAAAGGCACATCGGGCTACCAGTCCCTAATATTTTGCCAAGTTTCGTGCAAATCCATTCAGCCGTTCGATTATTATTATTTTGGTTTTTTTTTGCCCCGCGGGGCCCTTTTAAAACCTCCACATCAAACCTAGGGGGTCAGCGAGGATCTACTATGCCCCCTTATAGTTATTTCCCCCTTTGTTTTGACCTCCTCTTGTCTCTCGATCCTACCGAGAGACAAGATGGCGGCCGCTACGGACTGTTTGGAATGTTGACAGACGCCGGAGAACCAATCAGCTTCGCTTCACAAAGCTCCGTTGCGCGAAAAGTCCGCGAACCAGAGCGCTAACCGGTCCGCTGTTACAGATATATATCTTTTTTTAAACGTTAATTTCTCAAAATCCACTGGAGCACATATATTGAGACCTACAAAAGGCACATCGGGCTACCAGTCCCTACAATTTTGCCAAGTTTCGTGCAAATCCATTCAGCCGTTCGGGCTAAAAGTGAGGCCAACCGCCCTATGGAAAACTCAATGTTAAAAACACGTTTTGGGACCCCCCTTTTTTCTCGGCCCCCACTGGACGAACCCCCCCCAAATTTTCAAGGGCTGCTCAGAAACAAAATGTGCCATTTTCCTGAAAATGCCGATTCCGTCCACAAACGCCAAAGTTATTAGACATAGAATTTTCAAAAAACCCATAGAGAAAAAATCCTAACTATATATACCTACTGGCGACCGCCAGTAGGTAATATATATATATATATTCACTGAAAAAACCATAGGTTATAGACCATATATAGTTAGGAATTAGCATTTAAAAAACCTTATTTTACTCACACAAAACCATTGAAATTCCATATATAGTTAGTTGCACTAACTATATATCGCGCACCTGCAATCCACTGCTGATGATGTCACATATTACATCATTCATGACATGGTCAGTGACATCACTGATGACATCACTGATGACATCTCAAATGACATCACTGATGACATCTCACTTGACATCAATGATCACATCACTGATGATATCATTCATGTGACAATACAATGCATCTCCTCACATTTTAATATAACCTCTGTTTCACCCAGTGTTAAAAACAGAGTATAATTTTTGAAACCATTGACACACCAATACTAGTTACTACATACGTACTCACTGATTCCTACGTCTACACACACATTCACTCATTCACCCATACAATCATTCATACATACAATCACTCATGTTTACAACACAATCATATGCACTCATACACCTATACAGACACTCACACTCTGCCACTCATCCATGGAGTTACTCACACACCTAGTCAGTCCTGTAAAGAATCAATCACACTTCCATTTTCTACTCTATACAGTTAAACATAGAGCACCTTACGTTTTCAACCATATACTAACACATACTTACTCTCTTATACAATCATTGATACAAGTACACATTGATCTGTACAGAGTCACACACCTCCCATCCAGCCACACACACACTCAGTCTCCCATGCAAATACTTGGGCAATCAATCAATAACCCATATAGTTAATCATATAGCTACTGATCAAAACATGCAGCAGTTTACAGAACAACAGACATAATGATGCACAAATTAAGACACTTTAGTCACTAACCCATGCACTCAGTGAGACACATTTAATCACTCACTCATGCATTCAGTCATGCACCTACTAAATCCTTTGTCCAGACACTTATACTTCCACTCATTCTTCAATATGTAAGACACATTTTAACTTTACAGAAACATACAGTCACTGGATGTTGTCATCAGTGATGTCATCAGTGATGTCATTTGAGATGTCATCAGTGATGTCATCAGTGATGTCACTGACCATGTCATGAATGATGTAATATGTGACATCATCAGCAGTGGATTGCAGGTGCGCGATATATAGTTAGTGCAACTAACTATATATGGAATTTCAATGGTTTTGTGTGAGTAAAATAAGGTTTTTTAAATGCTAATTCCTAACTATATATGGTCTATAACCTATGGTTTTTTCAGTGAATTTTCAAGGTTTTGTAAATGCTAATTCCTAACTATATATGGTCTATAACCTATGGTTTTTTCAGTGAATTTCAATGGTTTTTTAATAGCAAATATCATAAGCTGTCGAATGTCAAGTACGTGGTAAGTGAAAACATTTTCGTGTTTATGCACACTGATCTGCTTTGAATGGTGCCCCCCCCCCTCATTTCTATTAGGAGTACTCTCTCTTTGCAGATAGTGAAAGGTAGTTAACGCAGGTCTTTGCCCCCATTGTAATCCGTCGTGCCTGCTTCTCTCTCCATTTGATTCATTGTTATCCAAGTATTTACTGTTTTAGAATTAGTTCTCTTTGGTTCATTCTCTATTTACAAACAAACACAGAGTCGCAATACTCTGTTTAGTCTTTGCAGATAACGAAAAATCGTGTAAAAAAAAAGAAAAGGAATCGAGCAAAATCAGTAGGCCACTAATGGGATCTCTTTTTGACCTCGCTAAAATAGAAACATTAGGAACAACCCCTCATGACAAATACAAAACTAGTGAGATGAACTGAACTCCACACAATGATGGCTGCAAAACAGCTCTGCTCCGCCACCCACCCCGCCCAAAATAACGATAAAGAACGGCTGCCATGATTGGTTGCGGAATGACCACGACGGAGCTACGAAATGGTGCTGCTCTCATGCTAACCCCAGCTTCGGTCTGAAACATCCAGAAACACTGTAGACTACCAATTCGATCAGTTCCGATACCGCCCCAATGTAACCCGGTAGAGAAGAACTAGCCCTCCCCTCTTTGACTAATAGTTCTTGTTGCCTGTCCCTTCTGTTGTCATTTAACAGAACTATTTAGCCTGCTGAAAGGGGTTGTGTTCCGACCGCTGGTTGGTGGAGACATTTTGACTATATTCTGTACCTGCGTTGTCGCGTAATGCGTCATATGACGCGCCGCGTTAGCGCATCCGGAAGTCATCCGGGGCGCGCAGCGCGTAACGTAAGCATAACAAGTCATGTGACTTGTTAATAAAACTTTTCATTGGTTCATTTTACTTTTCTTATTGTAATGATGAAAGGCTTGGTCATATGACCTAAAAATTACGCTTTTCATTACTTCCGAACATTATTTTTTCTTAAATATATGTTATAATGTTCCAGGCTAATGTACTTTCCCGGAAATTTTACAACTGTCCTGCAAGTAAAATATATTCTTTTTTCGAGAAAAAGAGCGTTTCTTCGTCCCATGACGGAGCCGTTGAGCAAAAGAGGGTCGACCTGCTGTCTTAGTCGCCGATACGCCTGAATATGAGATTCTTATCGATCACTTTATGTTGCAGGAATAGAAAACACAACAGCCCTTGACCATTTATCTTTACTGCGTTCCTTCGTATTATACCTTTTACCCTTCATGTAATTGGTCTGCTTTATTTCACTTGCCTTTTAATGATTCTAAAACAGTCACTATTATTAAAAACTTTACCAATGTATATACTACTACCATGTTTTCTTTTAAAAACCTTTATTGTGAAAATTTCATTATAAAAATACGAGCCTATAACCACGTGGGCCTGCCACGGAGCAAACTGTAATCGTATATGATAAATAGACATTTACACTGTAGAGGAACATAACGGGCGGGCCATTAGGTTGCAAGAACTAAGGTGTCTAACAGTTACGGAATCGGTGGACGTACATTTTATAATTAAAATACGACAGGGCCAGTTACAATAAAATTATCTAGATATACATTTGCGGGCAAGTACCATGGGTGACGTTAATTCGAACTTTCAACAGTACAGTAATCAATAACACATCAGAACTTAATATCAATAGGGATGTCGAAATATTCAATCAATTCTCGTCCCCGCCCGCCATATGCTTCAAAACTGCATACGTATCTCGTGATTTCAAGGTTCTGCAACCAGTACACAACAAGGAGTTACGAGTCCCATTTATTCCGGCGCCATTTTGGGCGAGGACGGGCAGGTCCAGGATATAGTCAAAATGTCTCTACCAACCATCGACTATGATGATGTTCATATGCTGTATTTATTAGAGTAACACTCAGATGTCCACATGAAATAAATTTGCCACAATCTAAACATGTCATTTTAATCTTTCCAAAGTTCTTCTAAATATTTGGGACCGTTTCCCTTGCCTCTGAAGCTCTCAGTGCCACTTCTTTGATGAATGTACTAGCAGGTCAGGGGTTCTCCTCCAAATCTCTCTTTTATGCAGCACTATAATTAATTGGTGCCACCTCTCCATATGACGATGCATGGTATAGTTACCACAACTATATTTTTTTTCGGTTCCTCTAGAGAGTTCATCGTGGCAGATGAAGCGTGTAACGTACCGGGCATTTACCTTTTTTTGCATGTACAGGAAAGGAAAAAAAAATCGAGCGTCCGAGTTCTAAGGTGTCCCAGGGCCATTTTAGTGGACCAGGCCCAAATCCAAAGAACAGGCCGCCATTTTGAGAGTCCTGTTGCAGCCGCCTGTCGCTGTAGCATCAAGAGCAGCCGAAACTCAGCTGAATGGCAACTGAAACGGTAAAGGGGCGCCCCACTACAGCAGACGAGCCAGGCCCAAATCCAAAGAACTGCTATCTCACAGGCTAATGGGGCGACCCACGCCGAGTTTCAGCATTGTAGGATGACCACACAAGTACAGCAACTTGCTAGACATCACCTCGGTGCCATCCGGATCTCGGCGCCCCACTGCAGATGAAGTGCCTCTCAACTATGAAACCACCACGGTGACATCCGGATCTTGGCGCGTTGTGCTGCCTTCGGCCTATTCGCACATCGGTCCGCTACTGACGCCATCTCACAGGCTAATGGGGCGACCCACGCCGAGTTTCAGCATTGTAGGATGACCACACCAGTACAGCAACTTGCTAGACATCACCTCGGTGCCATCCGGATCTCGGCGCCCCACTGCAGATGAAGTGCCTCTCAACTATGAAACCACCACGGTGACATCCGGATCTTGGCGCGTTGTGCTGCCTTCGGCCTATTCGCACATCGGTCCGCTACTGACGCCATCTCACAGGCTAATGGGGCGACCCACGCCGAGTTTCAGCATTGTAGGATGACCACACCAGTACAGCAACTTGCTAGACATCACCTCGGTGCCATCCGGATCTCGGCGCCCCACTGCAGATGAAGTGCCTCTCAACTATGAAACCACCACGGTGACATCCGGATCTTGGCGCGTTGTGCTGCCTTCGGCCTATTCGCACATCGGTCCGCTACTGACGCCATCTCACAGGCTAATGGGGTGACCCACGCCGAGTTTCAGCATTGTAGGATGACCACACCAACTTGCTAGACATCACCTCAGTGCCATCCGAATCTTGGCATCTCAACGCCTAGTGGTATCTTGCATACAAAAAATATTGTTACGCTGCCTTTGGCCCCATTCGCACATCAGTCCGCAACTTAGACATCACCTCGGTGCCATCCGGATCTTGGCATCTCAGCGCCTTGTGGTGTCAGTCAGAAAATATTGTTGTGCTGCCTTCGGCCTATTCGCACATCGGTCCGCTACTGACGCCATCTCACAGGCCAACAGGGCGCCCCACGCCGACTTTCAGCATTGTAGGATGGCCACACCAGTACCACAACTTGCAAGACACCACCTCGGTGCCATCCGGATCTTGGCATCTCAGCGCCTTGTGGTCTCTTCTACACCGGAAATATAGTAGAAAATATTGTTGCGCTGCCTTTGGCCCCATTCACACATCAGTCCGCTACTGACACCATCTCACAGGCCAACGGGGCGCCCCACGCCGACTTTCAACATTGTAGGATGGCCACAGAAGTGCGACAACTTACTAGACACCACCTCGGTGCCATCCGGATCTTGGCGCGTTGTGCTGCCTTCGGCCTATTCGCACATCGGTCCGCTACTGACGCAAACTCACAGGCCAACGGGGCGCCCCACGCCGACTTTCAGCATTGTAGGATGGCCACACCAGTGCGGCAACTTCCTACACACCACCTCGGTGCCATCCGGATCTTGGCGCGTAGTTAAGCTGCAGCAGCTGCAAATAAGCTTCAGACAGTGTTACAACCGCTGCTCAGAACTCTCAACTATGACACCACCTCGATGCCATCCGGATCTTGGCGCGTTGTATTGCCTTCGGCCTATTCGCACATCGGTCCGCTACTGACGCCGCCTCACGTGCCAACGTATTTTCTCCGCATTTTATACCCTATGCCGCATAACAGGTCATGTGACTTGTTTATAAAACTTTTCATTGGTTCATTTTACTTTTGGTTTCCTAATGATGGAAGGCTTGATCATATGACCTAAAAACAACACTTTTCATTGGATGAAAACTTTTTTTCCCCCCCAAACGATGAAAGCCCCACCTTGTTTCTGGATGTTTCAGACTGAAGCTGGCGTCACCATGAGAGCACCACCATCTCGTAGCTCCGTCGTGGTCATTCCGCGAGCAATCATGGCAGCCGCTCCCCACCAGAAGCCTGCAGGAGTCGGGGACCCCAAAACTTTTGATGAATTCTCAAGGCGGAGGGGACGCTTTCGAGAATGGGGTCCAAGACCTAGCAGACAAGCGTCCGATTTCCAAGGTGTCCCAGGGCCATTTCAGTGGACCAGGCCCAAAAAGGAAACAGCCTGCCGCCATTTTGAGAGTCCTGTGGCAGCCGCCTATCGCTGCACCGCAAGAGTGGGCGCAACTCAGCTGAATGGCGGATTTTGACACAGTGGACCAAAAGCGGACGGAATGGCAACTGAAACGGTAAAGGGGCGCCCCACTACAACAGACGAGACTCCACCTGGAGAGGCCCGTTCACGCCGCCTCCCCCGGGGCGCTCCACGCCGTTATTCGGAGCAGCATTGTAGGATACCAAAACCAGTGCGGCAACTTACTGGACATCACCTTGGTGCCATCGTTCTGCTGCCTTGGAACTATTCGCACAACAGTTTGCTACTGATGACCCACCCCCCGCGACGCCCCACGCCGTTATTTGCTGGGTGGCAACTTACTAGACATCACTTTTGTGTCATCTTGATTTCGGCGCGTTCTGCTGCCTTGGAACTATTCGCACAACAGTTTGCTACTGATCACCCACCCCCCGCGACGCCCCACGCCGGAAATCTGGACGTTGTGCTGCGTTGGGACTATTCGCACAGCCGACCGCTACTTCGTTGTTTTTCTCTAAAAATGTTTATATGTTATTACTATTTTTGTTTTCTTGTATATATTTATAAATTATTAAAGTTTTATAATCTTACTACTTTGTCGGAGTGCTATATATTTTTAATGTGACACATAATTGTAAAAACTTTGATGTACAAAGAGTCATCCCTGGAATCTTCCGCTTCAGGCTCGGTCCCCTCCCCAATCACAATACAGGATGGTTTTCAGATAATAGCAACGCTTCTGCTGTGACGGATCTCATCGAGTGTGGGCCTTGATCTACTATAACTCCTTTGAAGAGGGGTGATTCTTTACAGCTGTGGCCATAAACTACATCTGCAGGGCTAGCTGATACCCTAGGACCAGCCTGGACAATCGGACACAGAGGAAAAGGAGTGTCAGAGGGTGCGGTAGTGAATAGGGCGAAAGGGAGGTGTCGGGCGGGCACAGGGTGTGATTCTCAGGGAAGAACAGCGCAGATGGGGGGAGGTTTATTACCCATGCATAAAACAGAGAGCGGGGGTGACCACTGCCTGGGGGAGATGCTTGCGAGGGTGGGGAGCCATGCTAAGGATCGACAGCGTTCACAGAGTGGATCTGGTCAAGGCATCTAAAATGGCTGCCGTGCACGACAAAAGTGTGGCATTTGAAAAAAGACAAGATGGCGCACACAATGTTTTTCAACAATTCCTGATTTCCTTCGAATCGAACGTTAACAGACGTTGGGGCATATTACCAAAGTTAAGCGATATTTATCCCTAACGATGCATTGCAAAGATTTTTTTACCGTCAGAAATTATCGCAGATAAACCTTGCTATTATCAAGGTTTATCGCAAATACGATAAAAAACGAGCGCAATGCATTAATGTCGCTGAAAACTCCGCGATATTCATGCATTACCGAGCTAATGCTCTTAGCCATGTTATCCACCTCCCATTGGATAACATGGCTAAGAACTGCTCAGGGCAGCTGTTACTTTTTGGAGATATTCGCGCTTATCTCGAATATTTCCAAAAGTTGATAATAGGAGATAGCGATGTTAGCGACTGTTTCCAGTCGCTAACATCTTGGCATGCCCACTTTGCATGTCATTAGTGATAAATATCACTCACATGCAAAGTGGGACCCAAGATGGTCGCTATCTCCTACTAGCCGTCGCTAACTGGTGTTAGCAACAGCTAGGTAATACACATATAATTTTATCTCCGCGAAGCGGAGCGCTGTTACAGATATATATCTTGTTTTTGAACGTTAATTTCTCAAAATGCACTGAAGCACATATATTGAGACATAGCAAAGGCACATCGGGCTACCAGTCCCTAATATTTTGCCAAGTTTCGTGCAAATCCATTCAGCCGTTCGATTATTGACATTTAGATACGTCTACAGCCTGAATGGCTGAACGGAATTACACCAAACTTGGCAAAATGGTACATCAAACCTAAGAGGTCAGGGAGGATCTACTATGCCCCCTTATGGTCATTTGCCCCTTCGCTTTGGCCTCCTCTTGTCTCTCGATCCTACCGAGAGACAAGATGGCGGCCGCTACGTACTGTTTGGAATGTTTACAGACACCGGAGAGCCAATCAGCTTCGCTTCGCAAAGCTCCGTAACGCGAAAAGTACGCGAAGCGGTGCGCTGTTACAGATATATATCTTTTTTTGAACGTTAATTTCTCAAAATCCACTGAAGCACATATATTGAGACCTAGCAAAGGCACATCGGGCTACCAGTCCCTACAATTTTGCCAAGTTTCGTGCAAATCCATTCAGCCGTTCGATTATTATTATTATTATTTTTTTTTGCCCCGCGGGGCCCTTTTAAAACCTCCACATCAAACCTAGGGGGTCAGCGAGGATCTACTATGCCCCCTTATAGTTATTTCCCCCTTTGTTTTGACCTCCTCTTGTCTCTCGATCCTACCGAGAGACAAGATGGCGGCCGCTACGGACTGTTTGGAATGTTGACAGACGCCGGAGAACCAATCAGCTTCGCTTCACAAAGCTCCGTTGCGCGAAAAGTACGCGTAGCGGAGCGCTAACCGGTCCGCTGTTACAGATATATATCTTTTTTTAAACGTTAATTTCTCAAAATCCACTGGAGCACATATATTGAGACCTACAAAAGGCACATCGGGCTACCAGTCCCTACAATTTTGCCAAGTTTCGTGCAAATCCATTCAGCCGTTCGGGCTAAAAGTGAGGCCAACCGCCCTATGGAAAACTCAATGTTAAAAACACGTTTTGGGACCCCCCTTTTTTCTCGGCCCCCACTGGACGAACCCCCCCCAAATTTTCAAGGGCTGCTCAGAAACAAAATGTGCCATTTTCCTGAAAATTTCAGCCAATTCCGTCCACAAACGCCAAAGTTATTAGACATAGAATTTTCAAAAAACCCATAGAGAAAAAATCCTAACTATATATACCTACTGGCGACCGCCAGTAGGTAATATATATATATATATATATATATATATATATATATATATATATATATATATATATATATATATTCACAGAAAAAACCATAGGTTATAGACCATATATAGTTAGGAATTAGCATTTACAAAACCTTGAAAATTCACTGAAAAAACCATAGGTTATAGACCATATATAGTTAGGAATTAGCATTTAAAAAACCTTATTTTACTCACACAAAACCATTGAAATTCCATATATAGTTAGTTGCACTAACTATATATCGCGCACCCGTAATCCACTGCTGATGATGTCACATATTACATCATTCATGACATGGTCAGTGACATCACTGATGACATCACTGATGACATCTCAAATGACATCACTGATGACAACATCCAGTGATTATGTGTTTCTGTAAAGTTTAAATATGTTTTACATATTGAAGAATGAGTGGATGTATAAGTGTCTCAATGAAGGTTTTAGTAGGTGCGTGATTGACTGTATGAGTGAGTGATTAAATGTGTCTTACTAAATGCACGGGTTAGTGACTAAACTGTCTGAAAGTGTGCATCAGCATGTCTGTTGTTGTGCAAGCTGCTGCATGTGTTGATCAGTAGCTATATAAGTAGCTATATGGGTTATTGATTGGTTGCACAAGTATTTGTATGGGAGACTGAGTGTGTGTATGACTGGCTGGGAGGTGTGTGACTCTGTGCAGATCAATGTGTACTTGTATCAGTGATTCTATAAGAGAGTAAGTATGTGTTAGTATATGTTTTAAAATGTAAGGTACTCTATGTTTAACTGTGTAGATTAGAAAATGGAACTGTGATTGATTCTTTACAGGACTGACTAGGTGTGTGAGTAACTCCATGGATGAGTGGCAGAGTGTGAGTGTCTGTATAGGTGTATGAGTGCATATGATAGTGTTGTAAAGATGAGTGATTGTATGTATGAATGATTGTATGGGTGAATGAGTGAATGTGTGTGTAGACGTAGGAATCAGTGAGTGGGTATGTAGTAACTAGTATTGGTGTGTCAATGGTTTCAAAAATTATACTCTGTATTTAACACTGGGTGTAACAGAGGTTATATTAAAGTGTGAGGAGATGCATTGTATTGTCACATTAATGATATCATCATTGATGTGACCATTGATGTCAAATGAGATATCATCAGTGATGTCATTTGAGATGTCATCAGTGATGTCATCAGTGATGTCACTGACCATGTCATGAATGATGTAATATGTGACATCATCAGCAGTGGATTACGGGTGCGCGATATATAGTTGGTGCAACTAACTATATATGGAATTTCAATGGTTTTGTGTGAGTAAAATAAGGTTTTTTAAATGCTAATTCCTAACTATATATGGTCTATAACCTATGGTTTTTTCAGTGAATTTTCAAGGTTTTGTAAATGCTAATTCCTAACTATATATGGTCTATAACCTATGGTTTTTTCTGTGAATTTCATTGGTTTTTTAACAGCTAATATCTGTAGCTGTAAAATGTATTCTTCTTTAAATCCAAAAATATATTTTATATGTTTATGAATAATTTTTTTTTTTAAATATTTTTTTTTCTTCGTTCCCGCTTCGCGAATCGGGAAGCTTCCCGTTAGCTGACCTTGATGCCGCGAAATAGACCGCGAGCCGGTAAACGTTTCTTTACCGCAACTGCCGCGTTAGAAAACAACATCGTGACGCCTCCCGTCCGCATGACGTTTCGCGTTGTCGCGTGATACGTCATATGACGTGCTACGTTAGCGAACTCGTACGCTTACCGAGTCGCAAAGCACAGGTTTCTGGAAGCAAACCGGGAGGCCCTGCAAAGCGCGTAACATACACACAGCAGGTCATGTGACTTGGTAATAACACTTTTCATTGGTTCATTTCACTTTCGGTTTCCTAATGATGTAAGACTAGGTCATATGATCTAAAATGAACACTTTTCATTGGTTGAGAACTATTTTTTTTCCCAAATGGTGAAAATCCCTCCTTCTTTCCTCACTCTGACTTTCATCATTGTGAGAGAAAGACCCTTTGTTACCAGTGAGCAATGGCTTCTTTACTAGCTTCAGCTGGTGCTTCCCCACCACCTCCACCACATCCAAGGAAGAGTGGACCACCTGCTAAAGTTATAATTCAGCAAGAAGAGGAAGAAGAGGAACAGGACGACCTAGATAATCTCCCTATTATGGCCAGAAGATCTGTTGTACCGGAAGTAACGGGACCAGAGGGCAGGGAGATGGTGCCAAATATACAAACGAGATTTCGTGAAGTAAAACAAGTCTGCGTACATTGCAGTGGAATCATTTGCTACGCAGAAAGTAGCATCACTCTGATCAACAGAGCTATTAACAATCATGCTCATGTTTGTCCGAAACTCCCCAAACAATAAATTCTTTTTTTTGTTTTCTTCCTCCTGTTGAGCCCTTTACAATGAATCGTTTTCGTTGCCCCCTCCGAAAAAAAAACAAAAAAAATGTAAAACTGTTCAGAAAAATTCAAAAAAAGTAAAAAAAATGTTCAGAAAAATAATAAAAAAAATATAAAACAACAAAAACAATTTAAAAAAAAGTTATTTTCAGAACTACCTCCCCGTTATAAAAAAATTGGTACAATATTTGCAACTGTGCCAACCTCTATTTCTCTTAGTTCGCTTCCCAGTTCGCTCCCCGGTACGCGAACCGGAAGCGAACCAAAAAAATTTTTTTATAAAAAAGAACAGTAAGTATAAGGGAAGGAAACAGACAGTTATGTTAAAAGAAAGACAGCTATAGGGGAGTAAACTAGAGATACTATTACCCGTAATCCACTGCTGATGATGTCACATATTACATCATTCATGACATGCTCAGTGACATCATCAGCAGAGGATTGCGGGTAACAGTATCCCTAGTTTATTCCCTATAGCTGTGTTTCTTTTAACATAACTGTCTGTTTCCTTCCCTTATACTTACTGTTCTTTTAAAAAAAAATTTTTTAGATCTGTCAGAAACAGTGAAAGTAATGAAATATAAAAGACTACGTAGAATATGAGCACTGTATGCAACAACTTTGACACTGACAGAAGCCTCACCTTCTCCATGCCTCCTACACAGTTCTACATGTACATCATAAATGCAAACAGAACAGAATTAATTATACATGTTAAATGGTTTATTTTTGCTGTTCTCAGAATGTATCAAATTTCACTAAAACAGTGACTTGAAGGTATTCATCATATAACAGCGGGGAAAAAAAAACACAATCAAAATGATTGTGTTTAAAAAACCCATACATTACAAATCAGAATTCAGAACTCCTTAAAGTTAACTTACTTTCCATGACGGCCAAGGATGTCCTATGAACAGCTTACACTCTGTTGTGCTGTTATTACTTTCAACCCGCCACTTTCTGAAAGAAAACTTCCATCGTTTTCAAAAACATGTTACATACAATAAATGACTTCTCGCTCTCTACCACACGATTCCACAAGGCCAAATCGTGTCAGAGCCATGTATAACTCTTGGATTTCTTGTAAGCCAATCCCGTCTTTTCGCATTTCCGCAACTTTCAGAATTAAAATGTTGAAGATCATTTACACAATCCTGGACTAGTAATATCTTCCCCTTCTTGCTCAATCATGTTCTACATTTCCTATCACACTGATACTGCTTACTATGAAGCAGACTTACACTACCTTTATGACTAGTACAATTATTTAATTCTCTACATCACTTTTAATCACAAAGCAATGTAAAACAGTAGACAGCATTGCAGACTTACATTCCCTCTACTCCATGTTTTGATTCGCTGCTTCAATTAGCTTATAAAAAGAAATAGTTTTTCTGAACTCATTCAAAGTGCAGTTATTTTTCCATGACGTCCAGTCTTATGGTTAGAAGTTATGTCTCTGTACTACACTTATCCTCAAGGCCAAATAGTGTAGGAGCCATAAGAACTTCTTGAAATTCCTCAGAGCACATCCCGAGATTCTTTCCCTAAAATTTTGGTTTTAAAAACACCAGGTAAGAGTTTTTAAGGTCATATGGCAATTTTTTTTTGAAAATTAAAACAGAATCATTGCAGAATGACCAGCCATTTCTACACTTTAAATAAGCTGTATAATGTCCTGATGTTATTGAAGGACCATCATGATATATAATTGCTACAGTTACAAAAGTCCTTCCTGATATTGACAACTGTGAAGCCACAAAATTTTTAATTAAAGTTGTCAATTTTGTTCCATCAGGCCTACATCGTTGGAACATTAAAATGACATACTGGCCATATGTTCGTATAAATAAAGTGGACATCATTTCAGATTTACATTGGCTACACTCCATGTTGTGATCAGCTGCTTTTACTAGCTTATTAAAAGAGACTGATTTACTGTCTGGCAAAGTTAAATATATAAATCTTTCTGAGTCTACACTAGTAGTAGCTGATACCCTACAGTTCTCGCAGTCATGCTGCCATTGATAAGAAAGCCCAAACAGGTGATCTACATCTACACCTTCATCATGCAATACATCAAGCATATACATTAAAAACTCCTGACAATCTTGCTGACTATTTTGAGAGAATTGTGTTTGGCCTGAACATCTGTCTAACAGATTTCGAATTTCAGACACACTTTCTATGTTTGTTCTATCAGTGCTACATTTCTCTAACACAGAATTTAACAAACTGCAAAATCTTTGATCCGAATTGACCACAATCTGTTCTTTTAAAGTTTCTAGAGAAAAGACAACATTAACCACTACATTAGCATAGCAGTTGACACCAGAACTGTTTTCAAATTGAAAACCAACAACATCTTCAACAGAATCCTTTTTGTTTCTGCTTATAATTTCAGGTTCATCAACTTTTCGTCTTTTTGCTACAACCTCCCCAGTATTGGTCACATTTCTTCGTTTCCGGCCTACCACACGTTTCTCAAACAAAGGATACTGAGGCAAATGTGGCGCATACTCTCTTCTCAACCTATTGTATTCCTTAACACAATCTAGATCCGCACAAATGTTTGTGACATCACACTCAATCAAGTACAATCCCGATAAAGTCCTAACTCGTGACAATGCCACATATGCCATACCCTCCTTGAACACAGAACTGCCAATATTCACCAATGCACAGTCTACACTTAAACCTTGCGATTTATGGATTGTCACCGCATATGCCAAGCAAACAGGAAACTGCTTACGACGAACATATAAGTCTTTTACAAGCAAAAATCTAGCAGAACAACGAGCAATTAGCTGTACTTCCTCAATGCCATCAAATTTAATTTTTAAAAATTCAATTCCATCTCTATTTCTGTATTTCACAAAATCAACAACATTACCCATTGATCCATTTACCAGACCTCTTTCAACATGTAAATTCCTTCTTAAAATTATACGGCAGTTCAAGCACACATTCAGAGTCTTTTCAAAACCCGCAGTTTTAGATATACTCTTCTCTAATGAATCCAATTTTGTTTTCAGATTCTCAGACAAAATAATTGTTGATCCCATATGCTCTACTCTGTCAATAGCTTCCAATTTCACAATCTCTTGCTTTTCTAAATGCAACATTTTGTTGTTGAATTTGGCACATTCTGCAAGAGTTGGCATCAAACATATTCCAGATTTTTTCTCAGTAACTTTCTGAAAAATATTCTCAGGCACAACATCTTCGTCTGGATATAAATTTGTCAGTAATCGTGCATGTAAAGCTTCTTTCCCATGCTCGGTCACTTTTCCAATTCTAACATCTTGTAGAATAGTCTTGTAAACTTCATCCTTTGCCTGACGCATATTTTCATGCAGTTCAGCATAATTGAAGTTTAACCATATATTGACGTTGCCAATACTCCCTAAGCACTTCCTGGTATCTTCATGCGTGAGCATTTTGAACACAGGTTGCCCTTTCACTGGTGTCAGCTGCAGAAGATCTCCAAAAACAATGATGTGTTTGCCACCAAATAACACATCATACTCTGTTTTGAGAACTTCTTGCATTCTCAAATGCACAAAGGCAAGCATAACATTGGAAACCATGCTTACTTCGTCAATGATAAGAAGTTTCATTTTCCTCAAGACTCTTGAAACTTCAAAACAAGCATCTCCAGATAGCTTGTGATATTCTAATTTGTTGTCATGCTCCACTGGCAGCATCAGTAAACGATGTAAAGTAATCCCTTTAATGTTATGTGCTGCCAGTCCAGTTGGAGCGGTGACAACACAAGACAGCGATGACTCTGTCCTTTCCTGCAAATAACATGAAATTGCTTTAATAAGGAAACTTTTTCCAGTTCCCGCTTCTCCACTCACGTACAGTCGGACAGGCTTCAACGACGTACATGAGCACTCTTTCTTATCATGACTTAATCCATGATCAATTTGCATGGTAAGTTCGTCATATATTTTCCTCTGCTCAACGTTGAGTTGTCTTTCCAACTCTTCTAAGTTAACCGCATCCTCCTGAGCATGTGCCATGGCTCTTTCCACTTCATTCATAGCAGTGGCAGCTTCATTTTCGATAAGAGGTCCTCCTAGTGGATCCTGACTCAATGAAGCAGAACTCTGACTGTCCTGAGAACTGTCTCTGGCAATCTCGGCTGCAATCGTTGCTTCCTGCTCAATTTCCACATTCAACATTTCTACATATTTGGGAAAAGCAGGACATTCTATGGTCTCCTTGGCAGCATTGAAAGAGTCTTCGTAACAGAGGAAATCTCCAAGCAGTTCCTCTTCTGCACGCCAAGGCTTAAAAAGTTGCAAAAGTGCTAAATAGAAAAACTCCTTTTTTTCAGGAGATTCGCCACTCAATTTTCGATGGTTTATCAAGTGGCATTTTCTTTGCTTGACCAGACATCCCTCACTTCCTATTACAGCATACACTCCTTTCTCAGTATCTTCTTTGATGTTCCTCTTGAATATGTAATTTTGCAGAACCTCATACAGACAAACATTCTCGAGGTGACTGCTTCGATTTGGATAATATGTATCCAACATGTTGCTCTTCAAAATGTCGGTACTGTTTGGCTCCTTTTCCGCCAAATACTCAATTTCCCGCACAGGTTTCAGAACTCGATTACGCGTTGCAGCAAGACCAACACTCGCCCAAACGATACTCCTGGACTTGGCATAGAGACTTGCTGAAGACAACCGGTCAGAACATTCGTAAGCTCCGATTTCTCGATGCGACAACATCTTCAGACTGAAACTGTACAACTTCTTGCTGAGGCTCTTTTCATGGGAAATGTCCTCCCACATATCCTTCAATTCTGTCTTCTCTTTTTTGGTGATGTAAGATGTCACATACCTAGCCACAGCCATACAGTTATCAGCCACAAACTGTATATCCATGTTAGCATTCCACATGGACAAAATCACCGGGTTGTAGTCGTTGATGTACTTAGACTCTTCGTTCCTCTTCAAATTGTATGTGTTTTTAGGTGATTTCTTCATCACATTATGTCGCAGCGAAGACATCAAACTGTTCACTCTTCCTTTAGAAATCACCGATCGTGGAAAGCCGAAACGACATTTGGTGTAGAACTTGTCTTTGTTCCGGAATTTACGACGACAGTACTTTCCACATCGATGGCTTTGGAAACGTAGAACTTTTTCTCTTAGGCTTTTTTTCTCCTTTGCGTTTGGAACAGCACACGTAGAATACTGTTCTATGAAACTCATCACTGAGTCGTCTGCATCCGTTCCAAATTTAGGTGCATCCTTGATCCACAGCAACATATGTATATGAGGAGCACCTCTTGCTTGGTACTCCTTCCTCCAGAAGAAATCCAACACCTCTCCAAGAGGTGGATTCTTCTTATTCATGATGAAAGACATCATACCTTCAAATCTATGATTGAAGTACCTACATACATTGACTGGATCCAAAGAGCACAGTTCTCCGGGTGTCTTGAATTCGATGTTTTCTACGTTAGCATTTGCCTCTCGTAGAAATTCAAGTAAGTCTTCCCAGCCATACTCAGCACAGCTCAAAGTGAGGAACCATGTGGGAGTTCCTAAGTTCCTCAGCATACATTTTAAATCACCATGACGACGGTACCAGTACTCATTAGTACCACGCTGACACGCCATGAGATTAATCAGGTGAGAATCCAAAATACTGTCTTGGACATTGACTTTATCCATAAAGTCACTTGCCGAGATGTTTTGCATGTGTATACCACTTTTCAAGATGTGGTTCACTGCATATGACAGTCCAGACAGATCGCTTTCAAACAGGAGATGAAACAAATAAGGAATGCATTGTCGAAACCTAGGATCTCCTGCATACAATCGCAAAGTCCGGTATTCAGAAGCAGGAATTTGATGAGGTCGCTCATCATATCTTCCTCCCTGACCTGTTGGAAAAAGCTGTGGGAAACACCGAGCTTCCAAACTTTCCTCCCAAACACTAATGGGACTCCCTTTCGCTTGTTTCATTTGAAACAACTCAATAGCATTCCCCATGACTTCCTTGGAATGCAAAGGATGAACACTATAATGTTCATATATTTCTTCACTAGTACAGGGTTCTACTTTCTCAATTTGACCAGCACACAAATCGCTATCCTCTTCCTCACTTACTTCCTCTTCTGCAACATATACATTTTTATAGTATTTATTATATTTTTTCAAATACAATGTTGCCCTTTTGACTTTCCTAACATCTACTAAATCTTGCCATATTTTCTTATTCTTTGTCGGAACCCCATTAACTAAGATAACCAGAGGTTCCTCTTCCACTTTTTCTACTCCAATTGTGTTAATGTTTTTCTTCAAATCTAGAGGCAAATAAACAACTCTTCCCTTTAATCCTCTCTGTAAATCTGATGGAGGCAATTTCCCTGTCTTTGGCTCCATTCTTACAATAGCCTGAAAGGGATGGATACTTTGAATCAAAATAGATTCATAAGTATTTAAATCCTTCAATTCAGAAGGAATTTCAACCAATTCCAGATTATTATGAACTGCTCTAGCAGGCATCTGGTTTTGATTTAATTTGTTACAACAATAAGTACACACACGTTGATCCAATCCCAAATCAAAACAATTTTCTACCATCAAGTATGTTGTAAAATCCTTCCATTCACTATTATTTTCCCTTTCACTTTTTCCATATAAATCCACTAACTTAGTCTGATTCTTATAATAAGTGCGTCGACAACACACACAAGTGAAATTTGGCCTCTCACTTGATTTCACCTCAAACGTCGCAATTTCCCTCTGGAAATTATCTGTACTGGAAACCTGTACACTATCTTCCACATTACTCTCTTCTTCTTGGTCAATTTCAACATTCTCCTCTTTACTTCCAAAGTAACAAAACTCAATTTCTTCACATATATTTTTCACATCTATTTCAGAACCATGCAAAAGAGCAGCGCATAATTGTTTTAGCATAATTGCTGGACTCTTAGCATAATACAACATTCTAACTAATTTCCTCACTTTATTATGATGCACTGCTAGCATCCTGAAATGATGAAAAACACTCTGGCATACTCTCCTGGAAAGACAAGCCAGTGAATGACCATGCAAACCTATCACTTCTCTCACTCTGCAAGGATCTAATTCTTGCAACAACTTCATTTTCTGCTTCAAACTTTTCTTACTAAATGACCGTATAAAATCACAAAGCAAATTGATGGAATCCTGTCGTACACTGCAAATACTACTACACTTCCAGGTGTACACAGGACCCTTAGGACGTCTCCCTAAAACCTCATTACCTAACACCTCTTCTATCTCTGTTCTCACAAGTTTTTCTTTTTCAACTGGACAACCATCTTTCACTTCATAAGCTCGACCACTGGTGTCAACTGCATGCACCAAATCATTATCCTGGAAATAACTCTCCTCATTAAAAAATGCCTCAGAGCTTGAACTATGCATCCATTCTCCAGAAAAAACTTCACAAAAATTACTACGATTAACTATTCTCTTCCATCTACTATTTCTTTTGAAATCATAAATTACCTTGTTTAGCTTCCTAATTCTATTGATTGTCAAAATAAATAACTTACGTTTAATTTCAAAGGCCTGATCAATAACTTTCTCAACTATTTTTTTTCTCTTATAAAAAACCACTTTCTGCTGACCTTTCTTAATATTTTTTAACAAATTCCCAATTATCCTGTTGCGGAACATTCGTTTACGAATATCCCTAAACTGTTGTTTCCTTCTACTTTCATGCATAGAGTTATCTCTTACTCTAGCAGTAACATTTCTCATTGGCCTTTCCTTACCATTTGAATTCGGTCTCCTTTTCTGGAGTGAAACATTTTCTGTAGTAATATTTTTTTTACTACACATATTTCTTATGACTGTTTTTCGACTCTTACCCGGTGCTTTCTTGGTGACTTGACAAATCTTTTTGTTAGAGGACTGCTGCAATATTCCATGCTCCTGCTGTCTTTGACGTTTTCCAGCCTTTCTTACTCTTTCTTTGCTAGGCATCCTAAAATCTTGAAATAATGTGCAGTTGAATCTGTGGTAAAATATAATAAAAAATGTTATTAACCACTATTACCCAACAGTAAATTAATAACAGTCATCAAAAACTTAACACACTACTTAAGTATATAATATACTGAAGCCTATCTTCAATTTTTCACTGAACAGGACTCATCTCTTCTTAACCTTGGATAAACCTCACCTACTCTGTGTCCCCTGCACATAATTAAATGTAAAGGGGCAGATTTATATTAACTAGCACATCCCCAGGGATGCACCAGTTAACGTGCACCGCTGCTCTGCCACCCACGGTGTGCCGCATTTACAATCAGATAGGACAAAGCTACATCAAAACCCTGCGCCTGCTTGAAGCAGGCATAGATCTTGACGCAGGTAGGCTGAAAGCTAAAGCAACAACTAAGTGTCGTGTGCAGAAGTTACAAAAAAGGAAAAATGGCGTTTAAACCAGTAATGAGACCATGCTAACGTAATACAGAGTAAAAATATCCAGGATCTACATCAGTTTGGGGTTCACGAACCTGGCAGGTACAAGGCACTGAGGCTTTCCACCGTGCATGTCTCATCCCAAAACATATGTTGTTTGTGAATGAAACAATTTCCCAGACCAAATGCTTTGGATTGGCTACTTCTAAAAAATTAAACACCCCTACTATCCCGGAGTTAGAGGAATACGATGGTTGGAGTAATTTTACTCGTTGTCTATTAAAGATTTACAGGCCCTACTCCGTAATTCTTCCTTTAACATTTCCAGTATAAATCCAAAAGGTTGACTGCTTTGGCAACGTGCCTTATCCACGGTTTAATAACGCTGCCTTTTGCTTTATATAAGTTTTCAAATTGTATGAAATATATACCAATAGGTCGTTATTAACCTTTAGGTAGTGGTTTTCTTCATCAAGTCTGGTCGCTTCCATACACATACAGATTTTCAAAGATGATCAAGAACTTTATCTGAATGGAGAGGAATGCACTGAGACGCCAGATCATTCACTAATGTGTAGGCACAGACAGTTACACGGTTCATGCAACAAACACCGACCAAATATGGCTTGCGTGTTGCAAGGCACGCCAGTTCCTGCTATCATCCCCACGTTCAAGTTCTTGGAAAATGGTAGTTATTTGATGCTCAATAATGAAGATTGTTCTGGGTTAATTAAAAGTATTCATTTTATCGTAACAGTAAATGAACGGGTTATTTGCTGCAGAAATGTTCTATTTCCTCCCACACATGAACATAGGGAGTTTTCAATCTGGCCACAAATACCAACCTTGGGAGCACATTTCAACAGCATGGCAAGAATAAGAGCTCTTTTGTCTCAGAGAGAGGTGGCCTTGAGTTCGGCCCGTGAAACTTTCGTGCTTCACATAGCGAACACCCGTACAGAGGTGCAGACCCTTTTAAATACAGATTCGACTTTGCATTTCAGCAAGATTACCCATTCATTTCCATGCAGCAGGAGGCCCATAGGAATGAAGGTGCAATTTGCGATTAGCAATTACCTCATCGCAAATTACGAATTTTTCCGACGGTGCAGGGGTATCTCAAGAACACCCTGCTGCACCCCTGAAAAAAAAATTGGGGGTCATATGGCGCACATAAATTTTGAAAACATTCCTTTACCTCAAAAACGATTTTCAACTCATAATTTGAAAACACTGCACATGGGGAAATGACTTAAAATGTCCTTAAGACACATAAAAGCATTTTTTGATTGCCTTTGCAGCATGTTTCAGTCACCTTTAACATGCCTATGTAACGGAAACATTCAAAATTTAAATTTGCCATGCACAGGTGGGAGCATATTTACAAGCAATTTGCTCCACAGACAAACTTCTTACATTGAAATGGGAAAGACTCTCAATTACCTTATAAAGAAGCAGACACCATTATGTCCTTCTCATCAATATTAAAACCATTGCTTTTTCTCAAAAACGATTTACAAGTCATAATTTGAAAACACTCCACAGCTCCTATGCACATAAAAGCCCTGTCAGTACTAATACTTCACATTTTCTCCAATTACAATTTCTCAAACAAACAAAATCTATTTGTGAAACACTTGAGACAAAGCAACATTTGAAAAACACAACTTTCTTCATAATTTTCTCCTTAAAGCACACTATTTTCTATCTAAATTAAAGAAATTTTTTCTCACCTTAGCAAGTACTTTGAGTTTCAAAACAGTCTCAGAAACACACCAATTTGTCTTCAGCAGAGCAAAAGGTATGCACTCCAGAGTCTGCAGCTATCAAAAGCACAGAAATGCTGTAATTCCTCACACAGATCTCTCATGTCACCCAATCAAAACTCTTCCCTCACTTTTTTTCAAAGCAAAACCCTTCCCCCCTCTGCCCCCTCTCTGCTTTTTCTGCATAGCAACCACCTCTTGCAAGACCTCTCACACAACAATGTTGCAATTGAACTCTGAACTCTCAGTGCACCTGCATATCCAAAGCATTCTTTCATTTAATGATTTTTTCTTCGCCACTCAAAATACATCTTTCAACGAACTCATCCATGCACACTAACTTTCTGTTTTCAGCAATCAAAATCCACCAATCACTCTTACTGCTTCATTAACACAGAAACTCCTCAGTTTTTTTCATTTTACACTCTCATTTTTTCAACTGCCATTTCATTGCCACACTTCATCTGACTGCAGGAGAACCTTCTCTCGCCATGTTTTCTGTCTGGATTGTTGGACATAGCTACATCTATTGGGCTCAAAGGTACGCTGAAAACAGGAATTTACCTAACCTCAATTTACAAGATGTGGAAATTAAGTGGTTTGGCCACAGAGGATTAAAATGTCACCAATTGATACCATTGGTGAAAACCTTTATGCATTTGCCAAAACCTGACCTGTTAATTGTGCACTGTGGAGGTAATGATTTGGGCACTTTGACTGGGGTAGCTCTGGAAATGCTTTTAAAGGACACCTTTGAGCAATTGA
Source organism: Lissotriton helveticus (assembly GCF_964261635.1). Classification (NCBI taxonomy): domain Eukaryota; kingdom Metazoa; phylum Chordata; class Amphibia; order Caudata; family Salamandridae; genus Lissotriton; species Lissotriton helveticus. The sequence goes on from NC_136057.1 coordinate 1,510,034,644, forward strand.
TGGCACTTTTTCCTCAGACTGCCTTGGTATATTCAAATATATGCCAAAGACAGAAATGGAGGTGGTCGAACCAATTTTGTCCACAAATTGAGAAATCGAGGAAGCATGTAAACAAATCTGTTTCAGCTTACATGAGAGACCATGGAATGGGCTCCCTGTACAACAATAACTTGCGTTACTACATGCAAGATATCTACAGAGGAGATGGAGTTCACTTCTCAGATGAGGGCAACAGAGTTTTCACTCTGAATTTAAGAATGTGCATTGGTACCTACTTATAAGTACCTAAATGTACCATAAACCCAAAAGCTCTTCTCAGAGCTACCCTACATCTGATCACTCACAATTATTATTGTACTCTAACTTTTTTCACTAATTTTCAAGAAAGTACGCTCCCCAGAACGCTTCCCGGTTCGCGAACCGAGCGCACTCCACGCAAAAAAACTAAAAAAACGGTATATATTTTTTTGCCCTGCGAGAACCTTTCAAAGCCTCCACATCAAACCTAGGGGGTCAGGGACGATCTACTATGCCCCCTTATGGTCATTTGCCCCTTCGCTTTGGCCTCCTCTTGTCTCTCGATCCTACCGAGAGACAAGATGGCGGCCGCTACGGACTGTTTGGAATGTTTACAGACGCCGAAAAACCAATCAGCTTCGCAAACCTCCGTAACGCGAAAAGTACGCGAAGCGGAGCGCTGTTACAGATATATATCTTTTTTTGAACGTTAATTTCTCAAAATCCACTGGAGCACATATATTGAGACCTAGCAAAGGCACATCGGGCTACCAGTCCCTACAATTTTGCCAAGTTTCGTGCAAATCCATTCAGCCGTTCGATTATTATTATTATTATTTTTTTTGCCCCGCGGGGCCCTTTTAAAACCTCCACATCAAACCTAGGGGGTCAGCGAGGATCTACTATTCCCCCTTATGGTCATTTGCCCCTTCGCTTTCGCCTCCTCTTGTCTCTCGATCCTACCGAGAGACAAGATGGCGGCCGCTACGGACTGTTTGGAATGTTGACAGACGCCGGAGAACCAATCAGCTTCGCTTCACAAAGCTCCGTTGCGCGAAAAGTCCGCGAACCAGACCGCTGCCTGGTCCGCGCTTACAGATATATATCTTTTTTTAAACGTTAATTTCTCAAAATCCACTGGAGCACATATATTGAGACCTACAAAAGGCACATCGGGCTACCAGTCCCTACAATTTTGCCAAGTTTCGTGCAAATCCATTCAGCCGTTCGGGCTAAAAGTGAGGCCAACCGCCCTATGGAAATTAACATGGGAAAAACGCGTTTTGGGACCCCCCTTTTTTCTCGGCCCCCCCTTGACGAACCCCCCCCAAATTTTCAAAGGCTGCTCAGAAACAAAATGTGCCATTTTCCTGAAAATTTCAGCCAATTCCGTCCACAAACGGCAAAGTTATTAGACATAGAATTTTCAAAAAACCCATAGAGAAAAAATCCTAACTATATATACCTACTGGCGACCGCCAGTAGGTAATATATATATATATATATATATATATATATATATATATATATATATAAAACTCATGTATCATCTCCCATACACTCCTTTCGATCAGGAACAGATGATGCGGACCCAGGGTTTGGTGCAAATCATTTAATTAGTGCCCTGCACCACCGCCATGACGCATTTCTGCCCTTGTGGGGCCTTTATAACATTTATATAGATATATATATGGTGTTGAAACGTGTAGGTGTTTGCTACTTTGAAATATAGACAAGTTGATAATTATCTTTGGAGGCTGGAGTGCAGCATTTTTTTCATCGAGTTGTGGAAGTGCATGTGCGATATATATATATATATATATATATATATTACCTACTGGCGGTCGCCAGTAGGTATATATAGTTAGGATTTTTTCTCTATGGGTTTTTTGAAAATTCTATGTCTAATAACTTTGCCGTTTGTGGACGGAATTGGCTGAAATTTTCAGGAAAATGGCACATTTTGTTTCTGAGCAGCCTTTGAAAATTTTGGGGGGGTTCGTCCAGGGGGGGCCGAGAAAAAAGGGGGGTCCCAAAACGTGTTTTTAACATTGAGTTTTCCATAGGGCGGTTAGCCTCACTTTTAGCCCGAACGGCTGAATGGATTTGCACGAAACTTGGCAAAATTGTAGGGACTGGTAGCCCGATGTGCCTTTTGTAGGTCTCAATATATGTGCTCCAGTGGATTTTGAGAAATTAACGTTTAAAAAAAGATATATATCTGTAAGCGCGCTCTGGGCAGCGCTCCGGTCCGCGGACCTTAAGCGTACCGGAACTTCGCGTAGCTAAGCTGATTGGCTCTCCGGTGTCTGTCAACATTCTAAACAGTCCGGAGCGGCCGCCATCTTGTCTCTCGGTAGGATTGAGAGACAAGAGGAGGCCAAAACAAAGGGGGAAATAACCATAAGGGGGCATACTAGCTCCTCCCTGACCCCCTAGGTTTGATGTGGAGGCTTTAAAGGGGCCCCGCTAAGCAAAAAAAAAAAAATTTTTTTTTATTTTTTTTCGTGGTTAGCGCCCGGTACGCGAACCGGGAAGCGTTCTGGGGAGCGTATCACAATGAAAAATGAATGATAGACTTTTCAAATGCTGTATGTTAATTGATTGTTGGTTTTGTTGATTATTTATTTTTTTTTTTTTAAGTTTTTTTTATTGTGTTTCATAATTTATTAAACTTTCTAACATTTCATTGTCAGAAATTTCATAATCATGGAATATAGATTGTAGTCTCTGAGGTTGTAAAATGTCCTCATTTGCAAGGAGGTTATCTACTGCTTGTACACATTGCAGTAGTTCTTGGTCCCAAGATTCATCCATAAATTCAATCTCATTTGGATCAATGATTTCTGTGTTGGACTCTGGAAGGACAATTTCAAATGAAATGTTTTGTTCACTTTCCATTTTTCCTGAAATTTGCATAAAAAAATATATATTAGTAGAGGTAGGGCACAGTTGGGATTAATTTTAGATAGGCAGTTTTTAACAGAGAATTTATCTTTGGGCAGTGTATAGTATCAGAGTGGAAGTAGGAATATAAAAAAGTGTATCTAAATTTATAAGTACTACAGAGGGATAGTATATAACTAACAGAAAAAGTTTGCCATATTAACTTAAAGTGCTCAATATACTTCAGTTTTAAAAATAACAACTTACCTTTAAAAAGAAGTTGAAGTTATTAATGAAAATTCTAATAGAAATGTACACCAGGAAGTAGTAGTCAAAATGGCTGTGTTTCCTTCTCTTCCTTTATATATATTCGGGTACATAACCAATTAAATGTCAGGTAAAAAAAGTAGAAAATGAAAGTAACATTTTAATTGGTTGTCAATTCCAACACTTCAGATGTGTTTTGTGAAGTAATTTACCTCACGGTATTTAGTGAGTTCTATAGGCTAAATGGCTAAATGGAATTCCAATCAAATTTGTGAAAATGGTAGGGATTGGTATGTAGTATGAGCTAATCTATATTTGGTGAAATTGTCTCAAGTGGCTTTTGTGTGAACTACTTTCCCACCTTTTTTGATGGTGCGCTTCCCAGGAAGCGACCCGGTACGCGAACCGGTGAGCGCCCTGGTACGCGAACCTTAAGCGTAACGGGAGTCCACCATTTTGTGTTTCGGTCGAATTATGATACAAGATGGAGGGCAAATAATGTTCAGAATAGGTAGAAGGGGGCATGGTAGACTTATCTTGACCCCCTAGGTTTTGTGAGGGTGGCTGAGGAGGCCCATATGTGCGAAAAAAAAACATTTTTTTTTAAAATTTCGCGAGGTTAGCTCCCGGTACGCGTACCGGGTAGCGCCCCAGGGAGCGTACTTTGTTGAAAATTAGTAAAAAAAGTTAGAGTAAAATAATAATTGTGAGTGATTAGATGTAGGGTAGCTCTGAGAAGAGCTTTTGGGTTTATGGTACATTTTGGTACTTATAAGTAGGTACCAATGCACATTTTTAAATTCAGAGTGAAAACTCTGTTGCCCTCATCTGAGAAGTGAACTCCATCTCCTCTGTAGATATCTTGCATGTAGTAACGCAAGTTATTGTTGTACAGGGAGCCCATTCCATGGTCTCTCATGTAAGCTGAAACAGATTTGTTTACATGCTTCCTCGACTTCTCAATTTGTGGACAAAATTGGTTTGACCACCTCCATTTCTGTCTTTGGCATATATTTGAATATACCAAGGCAGTCTGAGGAAAAAGTGCCATTAATTGCTCAAAGGTGTCCTTTAAAAGCATTTCCAGACCTACACCAGTCAAAGTGCCCAAGTCATTACCTCCACAGTGCACAATTAACAGGTCAGGTTTGGGCAAATGCATAAAGGTTTTCACCAATGGTATCAATTGGTGACATTTTAATCCTCTGTGGCCAAACCACTTAATTTCCACATCTTGTAAATTGAGGTTAGGTAAATTCCTGCTTTCAACGTACCTTTGAGCCCAGTGAATATAACTATGACCAACAATCCAGACAGAAAACATGGTGAGAGAAGGTTCTCCTGCAGTCAGATGAAGTGTGGCAATGAAATGGCAGTTGAAAAAATGTGAGTTTGAAATGAAAAAAACTGTGGAGTTTCTGTGTTCATGAAGTAGTAACAGTGATTGGTGGATTTTGATTGATGAAAACAGAAAGTTAGGGTGTAGAGATGTGTTCTTTGAAAGATGTATTTTGAGTGGTCAATAAAAAATCATTAAATGAAAGAAAGCACTGGATATGCAGGTGCACTGAGAGTTCAGAGTTCAATTGCAACATTGTTGTGTGAATTTGCAAACACCAGAGTTTCTCCAAGAGGTGGTTGCTATGGAAAATAGGCAGAAAGGGCAGAGGGGGAAGGGTTTTCATTTGAAAAAAAGTGAGGGAAGAGTTTTGATTGGGTGACATGAGAAATATGTGTGAAGAATTACACCATTTCTGTGCTTTTCATAGCTGCAGACTCTGGAGTGCATACCTTTTGCTCTGCTGAAGACAAATTGGTGTGTTTCTGAGACTGTTTTCAAACTCAAAGTATTTGCTAAGGTGAGAAAATATTTCTTTACTTTAGATAGAGAATAGTGTGCTTTAAGGAGAAAATTATGATTTATGTGGCGCAAATTGCTTGTAAATATGCTCTCACATGTGCATGGAAAATTTAGATTTTGAATGTTTGTGTTAAATAGCTATGTTAAAAGTGACCAAACCATGCTGGGAAGGCAATCAAAAAACGCTTTCATGTGTTTTAATGACATTTTAAGTCATTTTCTGATGTGCAGTGTTTAGAAATTATGATTTTAAAATCGTTTTTGGGGAAAAGGAATTGTTTATAAAATCATGACAAGGACATAATGGTGTATGGTTCTTTATAAGGCAATTGACTGTTCCTGATGTTATTTTTCTCATTTTAGTGTAAGACCTTTCTCTGTGGCGCAAATTGCTTGTAAATATGCTCTTACATGTGCATGAAAATTTTAATTATCAATGTTTGTGTTACATAGCCATGATAAAAATGAATCAACAATGCAGGAAAACCAATCAAAAAATGCTTTAATGTGTTTCAATGACATTTTAAGTCATTTTCTCATGTGCAGTTTTTTGAAATTATGATTTGAAAATCGTTTTTGGGAAAAAGGAATTGTTTTTAAATGCATGAGAAGGACATAATGGTGTATGGTTTTTTATAAGGCAATTGACTGTCCCTGATGTTATTTTTGCCATTTTAATGTCAGACCTTTCTTTGTGGCGCAAATTGCTTGTAAATATGCTCCCACCTGTACATGGAAAATTTTGATTTTGAATGTTTATGTTACATAGCCATGTTAAAAGTGACCCTACCATGCAGGAAAGCCAATCAAAAAACGCTTTTATGTGTCTTAAGGACAATTTAAGTAAGGTTATGGATACATTTATGATGACTGGTGCAATGAAGTAGAAATCACTTACTTCATTGGTAGGCATTTACAATAAAATGTTCTCCTCTGTTTTGTTCATCAAGCGTAACTTTAATCTGCAATCCTGAGTAGGCCTCACCTTAAACAAACCTCTGGATAGGCCACATATTATTGTCATCCTGATTTAATCATTTATAATGCTAGGGATAGATTTATGATAGGTGTATACCTCTTTTGTGCCACTTAGAAAACATTCTCCATGGGGAAATGACTTAAAATGTCATTAAGACACATGAATGTTTTTTTTTTTTAAACGTTTGCAAATTTTTTGGGTCACTTTCAACATGGCTATGTGTCTGCAACAGTCAAAATCTAAATTTGCAATGTACAGGTGGGAGCATATTTACAAGGAATGTGCTTCATGGGGAAACGTTTGCAATTTTTTTGGGTCACTTTCAACATGGCTATGTGTCTGAAACAGTGAAAATCTAAATTTGCAATGCACAGGTGGGAGCATATTTACAAGGAATGTGCTTCATGGGGAAAGGTCTTATAATGTAATATGGGAAAAATGACATTAGAGATACTGAAATGCTTTATAGAGAAGCATACACCATTATGTAATTGTCATAATTTTGCAAACCATTACTTTTCCCCAAAAACGATTTTCAAATTATATTTTGAAAACACTGCACATGTGGAAATTACTTAAAATGTCATGTACATATGGTGGTTCATCTGTAACAAGATAAGAAGCTTAGGGATACATTTATGATGACTGGTGCAATAAAGTGGACATTACTTACTTCATTGGTAGGCCTTTACATGTATTATCTCCTCTGTATTCTTCATCAAGCGTAACTTTGATCTGCAACCCTGAGTAGGCCTCACCTTAAACAAAGCTCTGCATAGGCCACACCTTATCGTCATCCTGAATTAATCATTTAAAATGCTAGGGACAGATTTATGATAGGTGTATGCATCTTTTGCGCCACTGTGCGTCACTTTTGTGACGCAGTGGCGGTGCAAAAGATTTGCTATGAGGCGAGAAAATTACAAATTGATGCATTTAGGCAGATGTGTCATGGTGTAAAAAAAACGTGCCACATGAAACCGATGCAGCAGTGGATGTGCCAGTCATTTTGCGCCGCTGTTCCGCCACCCATGGTGTGCTGTATTTACAATGCGGCGCAGCATGGGGCAAAAATGGCACAGATGCGTGACGTATCTGTGCTGTAAAGGTGGCGCATTGCTGGAGTTGTATCGTAAGTGCGATGCAGCTCCAGCAAGGCTCAGGGGTGCCCCATCTATACAATGCTGCGTCAAGACCTATGCAAGCTTCAAGCAGGCGCAGGGTTTTGAAGCAGCTTTCTCCTATCTGATTGTAAATGCGGCACACCATGGGTGGTAAAACAGTGGTGCACATTAACTGGTGCATGCCTGGGGATCTGCCATTTAATATAAATCTGCACTTTAACATTTGAGTATGTGCAGGGAACACAGAGTCGTTGAGGCTTATCCAAGGTTAAGAACAGATGAGTCCTGTTCAGTGAAAAATTAGACATAGGCTTCACCTGCTCAGCATCGCTGGACATGGTTAAATAATAGCTGCAAAATGTTACTCTTGTTAAATAATTTTACTATTATAATCTGTGAGATTTGTCTCTTACTCTGCAACATCTCATTGTTGTTATCTTTCTTTAAAGATAAAGACAACCTCAACATGAGCGACAATCTGCAATCAGTTGATTTTGACCTCATCATTGAACTTGTAATTGAAACATCAGTGGATGTTGATCCATTGGATGATTTAAATCCTGAGGATGAAGAAGAGCGTGATGAGGATGCAGATTTGTCTGAATTATATGATATCGGATGGGAAGCTGACTTGCTTCAGCCTTTGGAATTATAAACATTTATTTTTAAAATTTATAATCAATAAAAAGTAAAAAGGTAAACCGTTTAATTTAAAAATAAAAACACCTTCAAAAACAGGTTATGTGTAGTGTTTTCAATAAAATATTAAAATATGCTCATAAAATTAGATCAGATTCACATATAAAATAGCATAGGTAACATAAATATAAATGTCATTTCTTTTCTGGTATTTCTGTATTGTAAAAATGGCAATGACTAAAAAATCTTCAAAATAAAATGTCAAGTAGTGTGTTATATTTTTGATCACTATTAATGATTTACTGTTTGATAATAATGTTTAATAACATTTTTTAGTATCTTTTTCCTCAGATTCAACTGCAGATCATTTCAAGATGCCTACAAAAATAAGAGAGATGAAGGCTGCAAAACGTCAAAGACAGCAGGAGAAAAAAAAAATGCAGCAGTCCTCTAACAAAAAGATTTCTCAAGCCATGAAGAAAGCACCGGGTAAGAGCTCTAAATATTTCATAAGAAATATTTGTAATAAAAAAAATATTAGTACAGAAAATGTTTCAATCCATAAAATGACAAGTAAATCAAATGGAAAGAAAAGGACAAATGAAAATGTTACTGCTAGAGCAAGAGATAAATCTGTGCATGATAGTAGAAGGAAACAACAGTTTACGGAGATTCGTAAACGAATGTTCCGTAACAGGATAATTGGCAATTTGTTAAAAAATATTAAGAAAGGTCAACAGAAATTAGTTTTTTATAGGAGAAAAAAAAAAGTTGAGAAAGTTATTGATCAGGCTTTTGAAATTAAACGTAAGTTATTTATTTTGATAATCAATAGAATTAGGAAGCTAAACAAGGCAATTTTTGATTTCAAAAGAAATAGTAGATGGAAGAGAATAGTTAATCGTAGTAATTTTTGTGAAGTTTTTTCTGGAGAATGGATACATAGTTCAAGCTGTGAGGCATTTTTTAATGAAGAGAGTTATTTCCAGGATAATGATTTGGTGCATGCAGTTGACATCAGTGGTCGTGCTTATGAAGTGAAAGATGGTTGTCCAGTTGAAAAAGAAAAACTTGTGACAACAGAGGCAGAAGAGTTGTTAGGTAATGAGGTTTTAGGAAGACGTGCTAAGGGTCCTGTGTACACCTGGAAGTGTAGTAGTATTTGCAGTGTGCGACAGGATTCCATCAATTTGCTTTGTGATTTTGTACGGACATTTAACAAGAAAAGTTTGAAGCAGAAAATAAGGTTGTTGCAAGAATTAGATCCTTGCAGAGTGAGAGAAGTGACAGGTTTGCATGGTCATTCACTGGCTTGTCTTTCCAGGAGAGTATGCCAGAGTGTTTTTCATCATTTCAGGATGCTAGCAGTGCATCATAACAAAGTGAGGAAGTTAGTTAGACTGTTGTATTATGCTAAGAGTCCAGCAATTATGCTGAAACAATTATGCGCTGCTCTTTTGCATGGTTCTGAAATAGATGTGAAGAATATATGTGAAGAAATTGAGTTTTGTTACTTTGGAAGTAAAGAGGAGAATGTTGAAATTGAGCAAGAAGTAGAGGGTCATTTGGAAGATAGTGTACAGGTTTCCAGTACAGATAATTTCCAGAGGGAAATTGCGACGTTTGACATGAAATCAAGTGAGAGGCCTAATTTCACTTGTGTGTGTTGTAGACGCACTTATTATAAGAATCAGACTAAGTTAGTGGATTTATATGCAAAAAGTGAAAGGGAAAATAATAGTGAATGGAAGGATTTTGCAACATACTTGATGGTAGAAAATTGTTTTGATTTGGGATTGGATCAACGTGTGTGTACTTATTGTTGTAACAAATTAAAACAAAACCAGATGCCTGCTAGAGCAGTTCATAATAATCTGGAATTGGTTGAGATTCCTTCTGAATTGAAGGATTTAAATACTTATGAATCTATTTTGATTCAAAGTATCCATCCCTTTCAGGCTATTGTAAGAATGGAGCCAAAGACAGGGAAATTGCCTCCATCAGATTTACAGAGAGGATTAAAGGGAAGAGTTGTTTATTTGCCTCTAGATTTGAAGAAAAACATTAACACAATTGGAGTAGAAAAAGTGGAAGAGGAACCTCTGGTTATCTTAGTTAATGGGGTTCCGACAAAGAATAAGAAAATATGGCAAGATTTAGTAGATGTTAGGAAAGTTAAAAAGGCAACATTGTATTTGAAAAAAAATAATAAATACTATAAGAATGTATATGTTGCAGAAGAGGAAGTAAGTGAGGAAGAGGATAGCGATTTGTGTGCTGGTCAAATTGAGAAAGTAGAACCCTCTACTAGTGAGGAAATATATGAACATTATAGTGTTCATCCTTTGCATTCAAAGGAAGTCATGGGGAATGCTATTGAGTTGTTTCAAATGAAACAAGCCAAAGGGAGTCCCATTAGTGTTTGGGAGGAAAGTTTGGAAGCTCGGTGTTTCCCACAGCTTTTTCCAACAGGTCAGGGAGGAAGATATGATGAGCGACCTCATCAAATTCCTGCTTCTGAATACCGGACTTTGCGATTGTATGCAGGAGATGCTAGGTTTCGACAATGCATTCCTTATTTGTTTCATCTCCTGTTTGAAAGTGATCTGTCTGGACTGTCATATGCAGTGAACCACATCTTGAAAAGTGGTATACACATGCAAAACATCTCAGCAAGTGATTTTATGGATAAAGTGAATGTCCAAGATAGTATTTTGGAATCTCACCTGATTAATCTCATGGCGTGTCAGCGTGGTACTAATGAGTACTGGTACCGTCGTCATGGTGATTTAAAATGTATGCTGAGGAACTTAGGTACTCCCACATGGTTCCTCACTCTGAGTTGTGCCGAGTATGGCTGGGAAGACTTACTTCAATTTCTACGAGAGGCAAATGCTAACGTAGAAAACATCGAATTCAAGACACCCGGAGAACTGTGCTCTTTGGATCCAGTCAATGTATGTAGGTACTTCAATCATAGATTTGAAGCTATGATGTCTTTCATCATGAATAAGAAGAATCCACCTCTTGGAGAGGTGTTGGATTTCTTCTGGAGAAAGGAGTACCAAGCAAGAGGAGCTCCTCATATACATATGTTGCTGTGGATCAAGGATGCACCTAAATTTGGAACGGATCCAGAAGACTCAGTGATGAGTTTCATCCAACAGTATTCTACGTGTGCTGTTCCAAACGCAAAGGAGAAGAAAAGCCTAAGAGAAAAAGTTCTGCGTTTCCAAAGCCATCGATGTGGAAAGTACTGCCGTCGTAAATTCCGAAACAAAGACAAGTTCTACACCAAATGTCGTTTCGGCTTCCCACGACCGGTGATTTCTAAAGGAAGAGTAAACAGTTTGATGTCTTCGCTGCGACATAATGTGATGAAGAAATCACCTAAAAACACTTACAATTTGAAGAGGAACGAAGAGTCCAAGTATATCAACGACTACAACCCGGTGATTTTGTCCATGTGGAATGCTAACATGGATATACAGTTTGTGGCTGATAACTGTATGGCTGTGGCTCGGTATGTGACGTCGTATATCACCAAAAAAGAGAAGACAGAATTGAAGGATATGTGGGAGGACATTTCCCATGAAAAGAGCCTCAGCAAGAAGTTGTACAGTTTCAGTCTGAAGATGTTGTCGCATCGAGAAATCGGAGCGTACGAATGTTCTGACCGGTTGTCTTCAGCAAGTCTCTATGCCAAGTCCAGGAGTATCGTTTGGGCGAGTCTTGGTCTTGCTGCAACGCGTAATCGAGTTCTCAAACCTGTGCGGGAAATTGAGTATTTGGCGGAAAAGGAGCCAAACAGTACCGACATTTTGAAGACAAACATGTTGGATACATATTATCCAAATCGAAGCAGTCACCTAGAGAATGTTTGTCTGTATGAGGTTCTGCAAAATTACATGTTCAAGAGGAACATCAAAGAAGATACTGAGAAAGGAGTGTATGCTGTAATAGGAAGTGAGGGATGTCTGGTCAAGCAAAGAAAATGCCACTTGATAAACCATCGAAAATTGAGTGGCGAATCTCCTGAAAAAAAGGAGTTTTTCTATTTAGCACTTTTGCAACTTTTCAAGCCTTGGCGTGCAGAAGAGGAACTGCTTGGAGATTTCCTCTGTTACGAAGACTCTTTCAATGCCGCCAAGGAGACCATAGAATGTCCTGCTTTTCCCAAATATGTAGAAATGTTGAATGCGGAAATTGAGCAGGAAGCAACGATTGCAGCCGAGATTGCCAGAGACAGTTCTCAGGACAGTCAGAGTTCTGCTTCATTGAGTCAGGATCCACTAGGAGGACCTCTTATTGAAAATGAAGCTGCCACTGCTATGAATGAGGTGGAAAGAGCCATGGCACATGCTCAAGAGGATGCGGTTAACTTAGAAGAGTTGGAAAGGCAACTCAACGTTGAGCAGAGGAAAATATATGACGAAGTTACCATGCAAATTGATCATGGATTAAGTCATGATAAGAAAGAGTGCTCATGTACGTCGTTGAAGCCTGTCCGACTGTACGTTAGTGGAGAAGCGGGAACTGGAAAAAGTTTCCTCATTAAAGCAATTTCATGCTATTTGCAGGAAAGGACAGAGTCATCACTGTCTTGTGTTGTCACTGCTCCAACTGGACTGGCAGCACATAATATTAAAGGGATTACTTTACATCGTTTACTGATGCTGCCAGTGGAGCATGACAACAAATTAGAATATCACAAGCTATCTGGAGATGCTTGTTTTGAAGTTTCAAGAATCTTGAGGAAAATGAAACTTCTTATCATTGACGAAGTAAGCATGGTTTCCAATGTCATGCTTGCCTTTGTGCATTTGAGGATGCAAGAAGTTCTCAAAACAGAGTATGATGTGTTATTCGGTGGCAAACACATCATTGTTTTTGGAGATCTTCTGCAGCTGACACCAGTGAAAGGGCAACCTGTGTTCAAAATGCTCACGCATGAAGATACCAGGAAGTGCCTAGGCAGCATTGGCAACGTCAATATATGGTTAAACTTCAATTATGCTGAACTGCATGAAAATATGCGTCAGGCAAAGGATGAAGTTTACAAGACTATTCTACAAGATGTTAGAATTGGAAAAGTGACCGAGCATGGGAAAGAAGCTTTACATGCACGATTACTGACAAATTTATATCCAGAACAAGATGTTGTGCCTGAGAATATTTTTCAGAAAATTACTGATAAGAAATCTGGAATATGTTTGATGCCAACTCTTGCAGAATGTGCAAAATTTAACAACAAAATGTTGCATTTAGAAAAGCAAGAGATTGTGAAAGTGGAAGCTATTGATAGAGTAGAGCATATGGGATCAACAATTATTTTGTCTGAGAATCTGAAAACAAAATTGGATTCATTAGAGAAGAGTATATCTAAAACTGCAGGTTTTGAAAAGACTCTGAATGTGTGCTTGAACTGCCGTATAATTTTAAGAAGGAATTTACATGTTGAAAGAGGTCTGGTAAATGGATCAATGGGTAATGTTGTTGATTTTGTGAAATACAGAAATAGAGATGGAATTGAATTTTTAAAAATTAAATTTGATGGCATTGAGGAAGTACAGCTAATTGCTCGTTGTTCTGCTAGATTTTTGCTTGTAAAAGACTTATATGTTCGCCGTAAGCAGTTCCCTGTTTGCTTGGCATATGCGGTGACAATTCATAAATCGCAAGGTTTAAGTGTAGACACTGCATTGGTGAATATTGGCAGTTCTGTGTTCAAGGAGGGTATGGCATATGTGGCATTGTCACGAGTTAGAACTTTATCGGGATTGTACTTGATTGACTGTGATGTCAGAAACATTTGTGCAGATCTAGATTGTGTTAAGGAATACAATAGGTTAAGAAGAGAGTATGCGCCACATTTGCCTCAGTTTCCTTTGTTTGAGAAACGTCTGGTAGGCCGGAAACGAAGAAATGAGAACAATACTGGAGAGGTTGTAGCAAAAAGACAAAAAGTGAATGAACCTAAAATTACAAGCAGAAACAAAGAGGATTCTGTTGAAGATGTTGTTGGTTTTCAGTTTGAAAACAGTTCTGGTGTCAACTGCTATGCTAATGTAGTAATTAATGTTTTGTTTTCTCTAAAAAATGTAAAAGAAGAGATTGTGGTCAATTCTGATCAAAGATTTTGCAGTTTGTTAAATTCTGTGTTAGAGAAATGTACCACTGATAGAAGAAACATAGAAAGTGTGTCTGAAATTAGAAATCTGTTAGATAGATGTTCAGGCCAAACACAATTCTCTCAAAATATTCAGCAAGATTGTCAGGAGTTTTTAATGTATATGCTTCATGTATTACATGCTGAAGGTGTAGATGTAGATCAGCTGTTTGGGCTTTCTTATCAATGGCAGCATGACTGCGAGAACTGTATGGTATCAAGTACTACTAGTGTAGACTCAGAAAGATTTGTATATTTAACTTTGCCAGACAGTAAATCAGTCTCCTTTAATAAGCTAGTAAAAGGAGCTAATCACAACATGGAGTGTAGCCAATGTAAATCTGAAATGATGTCCACATTATTTATACGAACATATGGCCAGTACATCATTTTAATGTTCCAACGATGTAGGCCTGATGGAACAAAATTGACAACTTTAATAAAAAATTTTGTAGCTTCGCAGTTGTCGATATCAGGAAGGACTTTTGTAACTACAGCAATTATATATCATGACGGCCCTTCAATATCATCAGGACATTACACAGCTTATTTAAAGTCTAGAAATGGCTGGTCATTCTGTAATGATTCTGTTGTAATTTTCAAAAAAAAATTGCCGTATGACCTTAAAAACTCTTACCTGGTGTTTTTAAAACCAAAATTTTAGGAAAATATTCTCGGGATATGATCTGTGGAATTTCAAGAAGTTCTAATGGCTCCTACACAATTTGGCCTTGAGGATAAGTGTAGTTCAGAGACATAACTTCTAATCATAGGATTGGACATCATGGACATGTATGTGCAGTTTAAATGAGTTCAGAAAAACTGTTTCTTTTCATAAGCTAATTAAAGCAGCCAATCAAAACATGGAGTAGAGGGAATGTAAGTCTGCAATGCTGTATACTGTTTTACATTACTTTGTGATTAAAAGTGATGTAGAGAATTAAATAATTGTAGTACTCATAGAGGTAGTGTAAGTCTGCTTCATATTAAGCAGTATCAGTGTCATACGAAATGTAGAACATGACTGAGCAAGAAGGGGAAGATATTACTATTCCAGGATTGTGAAAATGATCTTCAACATTTTAATTCTGAAAGTTGCGGGAATACCAAATGATGGGATTGGCTAACAAGAAATCCAAGAGTTATACATGGCTCTGACAAAATTTGGCCTTGTGGAATCTTGTGGTAGAGAGCAAGAAGTCATTTATTGTATGTAACATGTTTTTAAAAACGATGGAGATTTTCTTTCAGAAACTGGTGGGCTGAAAGTAATAACAGCACAAAAGAGTATAAGCTATTCATAGGACATCCTTGGACGTCATGGAAAGTAAGTTAACTTTAAGGAGTTCTGATTTTTGATTTCTGATCTTGTATGGGTTTTTTAAACACAATCATTTTGATTGTGTTTTTTTTTCCCCGCTGTTACATGATGAATACCTTCAAGTCACTGTTTTTAGTGAATTTTGATACATTCTGAGAACAGCAAAAATAAACCATTTAACATGTATAATTAATTCTGTAATGTTACCATTTATGATGTATATGTAGAACTGTGTAGAAGGCATGGAGAAGGTGAGGCTTCTGTAAGTGTCAAAGTTGTTGCATGCAGTGCTGCACTTCTGCGTATTCTTTGATATGCTAGACTACATCTGCACAATGAGATACCTAAGCAAAGGAAACAGAAGTGATGTGATTGTGAAATGAGCAAAATAAATTGCATGTATTTCAATTACATCACCTGTGTTTCCTATCATTACGAATCACATTGTGCAGATCAAGTTTAGGTCTGTCCAGGGAAACATAGGAGGTTTGGACTTTGTTGAACATTGCAGTGGACATGACTCACTTCATTGGTAGACCTTCACATGTATTATGTCTTCTATTCTCTTCAACAACTCGAAATTTCATCTGCAACCCTGAGTAGGCCTCACCTGAAACAAAACTCTGGATAGTAGACATCTTATTGGCATCCTGAAGCAATTATTTTAAATTTTAGTGTCTTGCGACACTTTTCTGAGACAACAGCAATGCAAAAGATGCACCATGTTTTAAGATAGGTCTCACTTCATCTCCATCAAGATAGTGTTACTTTAAAATGTATATCTTTAGGACTGTGTAGCTTCTGTAAGTGTCAAAGTTATTGAAAAACTGTTTGTCCTTCAATCTTTGCCCTTGTCTTTTGTAATTTTTCAATACATGTTTTTATATTTTTCAAATGTTTGTTCTCTCTTTCACAGATTGAAAGTATAAAAATAAAAAGTGAGGAATTTAACGACAATTATAAGGTAAGTATTTTGTACTCTTTTCGTTACATTTCTATCACATTGAACTACTATTAGTTCCACTGCTTCATTTCTTTAATCCTCAGTTTCCTGCCTTTGCTACTTCCCTCATTCCTTTCTCTATTACCTACTTACTCAACTCCTTCCACTTTTTTTCTCAGTCCCTCTCTTCTCATAGTTCCTCACTCTTGTTCACTCACTCCGTCTCTATTACTCTTAGTGTCTTAGACTGATCACTGTATCACTATTTGTTCATAATGCTTTCTCTGTGTAGTTGAAGCACACTAAGGGTCATATTATGAATGCAGCCAATAAAATTATTGCTCTTTTTATTGGCAGAAAACTGGTGCAAAAGCGGCTTTAGCGGCAGTTTTCTGCCGCAAAAGCAGCTTTAGCGACACATTTCTGCCTATAAAAGCTGCAAAACTTTTATTGCCTATGTTGATAATATGCCCCTATGTTATTTACATTAGGGCTATATTGTCCAGTATAACAATCAAAATTGCTCTCCAAAGACACCAGGCAAAGCAGACGCTCCCTCAAACAGATCACCAAGCGCAATTTACCCTACTTACAATCTAGCCTGTTCTCTGTCGAGACTTTAGCAATCTTTAGAGCACAAGATAAGATTTTTTTACATGGAAGAGCCATACGTATTGCAATTCTACTTAAGAAACAAGCATTGGCATAGACAATAGGTCTTGCCTTTGGGACCTTATACGTGTTTAGCCATGCAACAGTTGATGTTGCTGCACCAAGGATATTATGCTGCATAACTAAAGACTTAGAAGGTCCAAAAGTCGATACCTATTGGCTATGCCAATGCTTGTTTTTCTTTCAATTCGTTATCTATTTTGTTTTTCACAATTATACCATCTTCTGTCTGTTCTTTGGTAAATAGATCTATTAAATAGTATCTCTTCTTTACTCCCTATAGCTGTCTTTCTTGAAACATCACTCTCTGTTTACTTTCCTTATACTTACTCTTTTTTTTAAAAAAGTTTTTTTTTTGGTTAGCTCCCGGTACGCGTACCGGGAAGCTAAACCGGAAGCGAACCAAAAGAAATAGAGCTTGCCAGAGTGCTAAACATTCTAGCAATTTTTTTGGAAAGGGAAGGTAGTTCTGAAAAGAACTTTTTTTTTTATATTTTTGTTGTTTTATATTTTTTTTGTATTTTTTGAACATTTTTTGTTTTTTTTTGTATTTTTTGAACGATTTTATATTTTTTTGGGGTTTTTTTGGGGGGGGGGAACAACAAAAAACAGGCGTTGAAAAGGGCTCAACAGGAGCAAAAAAAAATTACTGGGGGCGGTTAGGGCAATTATGATTGTCATAAGCCAGGTTGATGGCATTAATACTCATGTTACCACATGATATCAACGCACCACAGTGCATACAAGTATGTTTCATGTGCCCAAAATTCTCTTGGATGTTTGGCACAGTTTCCCGTGCCTCTGCTGGTGTCAATGATATTGACGATGTTGACCTGGCCACAGGAGTTGCTGTTGGGTTTTG
The DNA here is from genome assembly GCF_964261635.1 of Lissotriton helveticus. Classification (NCBI taxonomy): domain Eukaryota; kingdom Metazoa; phylum Chordata; class Amphibia; order Caudata; family Salamandridae; genus Lissotriton; species Lissotriton helveticus. Next base: position 1,510,052,385 of record NC_136057.1, read on the forward strand.
TTCCATATCCCGTATTTCCGCCCGGCTGTAATTAAGTGGATGCTTCCTGGTCATGTGCCGATGCATGGTATAGTTCCCATAGCTATACTTTTTATCAGTCCCTCTTGATAATTTCTCTTTGCAGATGAGGCAGGTCACATACCTCGCATTCACTTTCTTTTGCCCTGGAGGGATTGAATAAAACTGCCAGATGAAACTGGCTTTCCTATGGGAAACCCGGGGCACCTCTTCCAAGAACTGTGGTTCTTCTCTCTCCTCTTCCTCTAGGTCTTCCTCTTCCTCCTCTGTGTTGGTGATCACCTGGGGAGGTGGTCCTCTCTTCCCATGAGGAGGTGGAGGTGGTGGTGGGGGTGCACCAGCTGAAGCAAGTACTGAAGTCATTTCTCAAGTATTAATAAAGGTCTTCCTCTCACAATGATGAAAGTCAGAGTGAGGAAAGAAGGAGGGGTTTTCATCATTTGGAAAAAACAATACTTCTCAACCAATGAAAAGTGTTATTTTTAGGTCACCTGACCTAGCCTTCCATAATTATGAAACTAAAAGTGAAATGAACCAATGAAAAGCTTTATTAACAAGTCACATGACTCTAACTTTCATGTTACGCGCTGCGGAACGCTCCCCGGTTAGCTTCCGGTTCGCTGCGCTTCGCGCCTCGGTCCGCGCCCGGGGACACTTCCGGGTGCGCTAACGCAGTACGTCACAAGACGCATTTCGCGGCAACGCGATACGTCGCGCTTTCGCGCCGCGGATCGCTTCCGGGGAGTTGCGTTTCGCGCCTCGGTCCGCGCCCCGGGGCACTTCCGGGTGCGCTAACGCCGTACGTCATAAGACGCATTACGCGGCAACGCGATACCGTAACTATGTTGATTTGTTACCGGTTCGCGGACCGGATCGCGGAATCGAATTGAGCTAACGGGAAGCTTCCCGGTTCGCGGACCGGGAGCGAAACAAAAAAAATATTAAAAAAAAATTATTAATAAACATATAAAATATATTTTTGGATTTAAAGAAGAATACATTTTACAGCTATAGATATTAGCTTTTAAAAAACCAATGAAATTCACTGAAAAAACCATAGGTTATAGACCATATATAGTTAGGAATTAGCATTTACAAAACCTTGAAAATTCACTGAAAAAACCATAGGTTATAGACCATATATAGTTAGGAATTAGCATTTAAAAAACCTTATTTTACTCACACAAAACCATTGAAATTCCATATATAGTTAGTTGCACTAACTATATATCGCGCACCTGCAATCCACTGCTGATGATGTCACATATTACATCATTCATGACATGGTCAGTGACATCACTGATGACATCACTGATGACATCTCAAATGACATCACTGATGACATCACTGATGACATCTCAAATGACATCACTGATAACATCTCAAATGACATCACAGATGACATCACTGATGACATCTCAAATGACATCACTGATGACATCTCATTTGACATCAATGGTCACATCACTGATGATATCATTCATGTGACAATACAATGCATCTCCTCACACTTTAATATAACCTCTGTTACACCCAGTGTTAAATACAGAATATAATTTTTTAAACCATTGACACACCAATACTAGTTACTACATACGCACTCACTGATTCCTATGTCTACACACACATTCACTCATTCACCCATACAATCATTTATACATACAATCACTCATCATTAGAACACTATCATATGCACTCATACACCTATACAGACACTCACACTCTGCCACTCATCCATGGAGTTACTCACACACCTAGTCAGTCCTGTAAAGAATCAATCACACTTCCATTTTCTAATCTATACAGTTAAACATAGAGTACCTTACATTTTCAAACATATACTAACACATACTTACTCTCTTATACAATCATTGATACAAGTACACATTGATCTGCACAGAGTCACACATCTCCCAGCCAGCCACACACACACTCAGTCTCCCATACAAATACTTGGACAATCAATCAATAACCCATATAGTTACTCATATAGCTACTGATCAACACATGCAGCAGTTTACAGAACCACAGACGTAATGATGCACAAATTAAGACAGTTTAGTCACTAACCCATGCACTCAGTGAGACACATTTAATCACTCACTCATACAGTCAGTCACGCACCTACTAAATCCTTCATCCAGACACTTATACATCTACTCATTCTTCAATATGTAAGACATATTTTAACTTTACAGAAGCATACAGTCACTGGATGTTGTCATCAGTGATGTCATCAGTGATGTCATTTGAGATGTCATCAGTGATGTCATCAGTGATGTCACTGACCATGTCATGAATGATGTAATATGTGACATCATCAGCAGTGGATTGCAGGTGCGCGATATATAGTTAGTGCAACTAACTATATATGGAATTTCAATGGTTTTGTGTGAGTAAAATAAGGTTTTTTAAATGCTAATTCCTAACTATATATGGTCTATAACCTATGGTTTTTTCAGTGAATATATATATATATATATATATATATATATTCACTGAAAAAACCATAGGTTATAGACCATATATAGTTAAGAATTAGCATTTACAAAACCTTGAAAATTCACTGAAAAAACCATAGGTTATAGACCATATATAGTTCGGAATTAGCATTTAAAAAACCTTTTTTTACTCACACAAAACCATTGAAATTCCATATATAGTTCGTTGTACTAACTATGTATCGCGCACCCGCAATCCACTGCTGATCATGTCACATATTACATCATTCATGACATGGTCAGTGACATCACTGATGACATCACTGATGACATCTCAAATGACATCACTGATGACATCACTGATGACATCTCAAATGACATCACTGATGACATCACTGATGACATCACTGATGACATCTCAAATGACATCACTGATGACATCACTGATGACATCACTGATGACATCTCAAATGACATCACTGATGACATCATTCATATGATAATACGATGAACCTCTTCAGACTCTAATATAACCTTAGATACACTCAGTGTAAACAGACACTCACAGACTGTCACTCATCCATGGAGTTACTCACACACCTAGTCAGTCATGCAAAGAATCAATCACACCTCCATTTCCTCAACTATACAGTTATACACACCTTACTTATTCAAACATATACTAACACATATTTACTCTCTTTTACAATGCCTGATACAAGTTCACAATGATCAATACAGCCACTCACACATTCACTGGCTCTTATGCACAGTTATTTATATATGTCAACTGTCACATGTACTGTGTTTTACATATGTACTTACTTTGACATGTAGCACTGAGATATCCATTCACTCACCAATGCACTCAGTCAACCGCCCATACAGGTGTTTCTACATGCACTTTTGAACCCATACATCTAGTGAATCAACTGCTCACACATCTATGCACAGAGTCATACACCTCCCAGCCACCCACACACACACACTCAGTCTCCCATACAAATACTTGGGCAACCAATCAATAACCCATATACTTACTCATATAGCTACTGATCAACACATGCAGCAGTTTACAGAACAACAGACATAATGATGCACAAATTAAGACAGTTTAGTCACTAACCCATGCACTCAGTGACACACATTTATTCACTCACTCATACAGTCAGTCATGCACCTACTAAATCCTTCATTCAGACACTTATACATCCACTCATTCTTCAATATGTAACACATATTTTAACTGTACAGAAACATACAGTCACTGGATGTTGTCATCAGTGATGTCATCAGTGATGTCATTTGAGATGTCATCAGTGATGTCATCAGTAATGTCATTTGAGATGTCATCAGTGATGTCTCCAGTGATGTCACTGACCATGTCATGAATGATGTAATATGTGACATGATCATCAGTGGATTGCGGGTGCGCGATACATAGTTAGTACAACTAACTATATATGGAATTTCAATGGTTTTGTGTGAGTAAAAAAAGGTTTTTTAAATGCTAATTCCGAACTATATATGGTCTATAACCTATGGTTTTTTCAGTGAATTTTCAATGTTTTGTAAATGCTAATTCTTAACTATATATGGTCTATAACCTATGGTTTTTTCAGTGAATTTCATTGGTTTTTTAAAAGCTAAAATCTATAGCTGTAAAATGTATTCTTCTTTAAATCAAAAAATATATTTTATATGTTTATTAATAATTTTTTTTATTATTATTTTTTTTTGTTCGCTCCCGGTTCGCGAACCGGGAAGCTTCCCGTTAGCTCAATTTGGTGCCGCGACCCGGTCCGCGAACCGGTAAACGTTCCGTTTGCGCAACTGCCGTGTTAGAAATCAACATCGTGACGCGTCGCGGAAGCGCGACGTATCACGTTGTCGCGTAATGCGTCTAATAACGCGCCGCGTTAGCGCACCCGGAAGTGCTCCGGTACGCGAACTGAGACGCGAAGCGCAGCTCCCCGGAAGCGATCCGGGGCGCGTCGCGAAAGCGCGACGTATCGCGTTGCCGCGTAATGCGTCTTATGACGCGCCGCGTTAGCGCACCCGGAAGTGCTCCGGAGCGCGAACCGAGGCGCGAAGCGCAGCTCCCCGGAAGCGATCCGGGGCGCGTTCCGCAGCGCGTAACATAAGCGTAACAGGTCATGTGACATGTTAATACAACTTTTCATTGGTTCATTTCACTTTTTTTTTCCTAATGATGTAAGGCTAGGTCATGTGACCTAAAAATAACACTTTTCATTGGTTTAGAACTATTTTTTTCCCAAATGATGAAAGCCCCCACCTTTTTTCTCACTCTGACTTTCAACTTTGTGAAAGGAAGACCTATTTTGCTGAGTGGAAAATGGCTTCACTAGTAGCTGCAGCTGGTGCACCCCCACCACCACCACCACCTCCTCATAGGAAGAGAGGACCACCTCCACAGTTCCTTTCCAACACAGAGGAGGAAGAGGATCAAGAAGAGGAAGAGGAAATACAGGGACCACAGTTTTTACAATAGGAGCCCCGGGTATCTCATCATAAAAATAGTTTCATTTGGCAGTTTTTTTCTTTTCCCGAAGGACAGAAAAAAGTTAATGCTCGGTATGTGACGTGCCTCATATGCAAAGAGGACTTATCTAGAGGCACAGATAAGAAGTATAGTTACGGCAACTATACTATGCACCGTCACATGCTGAGGTGGCATCCACTAAATTACAGCCGGGCACAGATGCGTGGACCTCCAGGACAACCCACCAACTCCTGTGGCCAGGACATCGGCACAGGTATCTCTGTCGGGGCCAGAGGCACGGGAAACAGTGCCAAACATTCAGGATAGCTTTATCCACATGAAGATTGTCTGTTTATATTGCGGTACCTTACTCTCATGTGTCAATATGAGCATTAACTTAATAAACAGAGCATTTGAAAACCACAAGTGCTCTAAACGCCCCAAAAAATAAAAAATAAATTTGCTCCTGTTGAGCCCTTTCCTTTTTTTTTTTTTTTTTTTATTGAGATGGATCAGAATACGAAAAACACATACATATTTACAGATTACAGATATCAGATATCAAAAAAAAAAAAAAAGACATATCGGAAATTTAGACATCAGGATTAAAACAAATTCACAGATATAAATAATTCTTTAACAACTACCAGTACTAGTCACAATCCAAATGGCTTAAATATAAATTGGCATCATAGGAAGACATTACCTTACAAAGCATAATAGGTAGTATAGGGACAAATAAAATCCATCAACTTATTTTCCTCCAGTTACTTAGCGGAGCCCATATCTTTTTGCAATGCTCTTTCCTCTTTTTACCCTTAAAATTATATAAACATTCTTCAATATTATGGGTCCCTAGCAACCTCGTGAGCCACATCTGAAATGTGGGAGCTATCGGGTCTTTCCAGGCCGCCGCAATTAAAATTCTAAAAACAGCGACACACAGAAAAATAAAGGCTCCGGCTTCCTGATCAACTTTAAGATTTTCATCCCTGCCAATCAAAACAGTAGTTGGGGATAGAGGAATTTGACACTCTAGCAGCCCCGATAGAAACTTCTCCATTTCTTTCAAACCGGGCTTGAGATTCTGGCAAGAGTAAAACATATGTATTAAATCTGCCGGACCTTGGTTGCACCTTGGACAACTATCTGTATCCCTTTTACCCCATTGAAACAGCTTAGCGGGGGTGTAGTAAAGATTAAAAATCATCTTATAATGTTGTGCCTTCAGATTGGTCGCTCTTAATACTTTCCTATTTAATGCCAGAGCATAATCCACATCAATGTCTGGATCTCCTATTCTTACAACCCAGGCATTTTCTACTTGTCCGATATCCTCTTCCAATCCCTGTAAAAGATGATTATAGCCTATTTTAATCTTTTTACCCCCAGTCCTTATATATTGTACAAGTGGATTTAGCTCCTGAATAGAAACCCTAGGTCTTAGTGCCTTCACTGTTTGTTCAAGCTGTTTGTATAACAGCCAGTGATTCGAGGGGATACCAAATTTTTGTTGCAAGGCCTCAAACCCTAGGAGATCATCTTTACACATTACATCCCCTAAGCATCTAATGCCCAAGCTCTTCCAGAGGCCACTATTCCTGTTTTGTCCAAGATGTAAGAATGGGCTTGAGTTCCAGAGATCTATTGTACCGTTAATCTTAGGAATCTTAAGAAATTTCAACGCCGCCTTCCATGCCCCCCACGCAGGCAGCATCACTTTACTTTTGCTCCGCTTAAAATACAGGACATTGATTTCACGTGTTAGAATCCCCCTGGCCTTATCACCCGTTACTAGTTCATAGATTGTGGGGATTCTGTGGGTACCATGCAGTGCTTCAGGAAGATCATAATACAATAGATGGTTCATACGTAACAATAAGCAGACCCAATGGTATAACCTTAAGTTAGGTGCAGATAATCCACCTCCCTCTAACGGTGTAGAAAGTCGAGCTAACGATCTTCTAACTTTGCCATATTGCCATAAAAATTGTAAAAAAACTGCTTCCATCTTTCTCATCAAGCCTTCATCCATTAATAGCGGTATGGCACGGAATAGATACAATAGCTTTGGGAACATTAACATTTTCAAAACATTTACCCTCCCGATCAGAGACAAATGTAGTACATCGATCCTTCTCAATTCTTTGTCAATTGTAGCTAATAAAGGCCCATAATTTTCCTGATTGAGCCCTTTCCAATGCCTGTTTTTTGTTGTTTCCCCCCCAAAAAACCAAAAAAAACATAAAATTGTTCAAAAAATACAAAAAAACAAAAAATGTTCAGAAAAATAAAAAAAAATATAAAACAACAAAAACATTAAAAAAAAGTTCTTTTCAGAACTACCTCCCCTTTATAAAAAAATTGCTAGAATGTTTAGCACTCTGGCAAGCTCTATTTCTTTTGGTTCGCTTCCCGGTTCGCTCGCCGGTACGCGAACCGGGAGCGAACCAAAAAAAATTAAAAAAAAAAAAGAAGAGTAAGTATAAGGGAAGTAAACAGAGAGTAATGTTAAAAGAAAGACAGCTATAGGGACTAAACCAGAGATACTGTTTAATAGATTTATTTACCGAAGAAAAGATGGAAGAGAATATAATTGTGAAAAACAAAATAGATAAGGAAATGAAAGAAAAAAAGGAGAGTAGAAGAATAACACAGAAGAGTTTCTTAGAGAATGTGAGTGAATGTTCAAAATAAGATTAAAACATGTGGAATAACAGAGAGAAAAAACAGAAAGCAGAAAAGAAGAAGTAACAGAAAAAGAATAATTGAAACAGCAAAGAAATGTAAATAACATAGGCCCATATTATCAACATAGGCAATAAAAGTTTTGCAGCTTTTATCGGCAGAAATGTGTCGCTAAAGCCGCTTTTGCGGCAGAAAACTGCCGCTAAAACCGCTTTTGCAGCAGTTTTCTGCCGATAAAAACAGCAATAATTTTATTGGCTCTGTTCATAATATGCCCCTTAGTGTGCTTCAACTACACAGAGAAAGCATAATGAACAAGTACTGAAAGAGTGATCAGTCAAAGACACTAAGAGTAATAGAGACGGAGTGAGTGAACAAGAGTGAGGAACTATGAGAAGAGAGGGACTGAGAAAAGGAGTGGAAGGAGTAGAGTAAGTAAGTAATAGAGAAAGGAATGAGGGAAGTAGCAAAGGCAGGAAAGTGAGGGTTAAAGAAATGAAGCAGTGGAACTAATAGTACTTAAATGTGATAGAAATGTAATGAAAAGAGTACAAAACATTTACCTTATAATTGTCGTTAACTTAGTCACTTGTTATTTTTATACTTTCAATCTGTGAAAGAGAGAACAAACATTTGAAAAATATTAAAACATGTATTTAAAAATTAGAAAAGACAAGGGAAAAGATTGAAGGACAAACAGTTTTTCAACAACTTTGACACTTACAGAAGCTTCTGCTTCTCCAGGCCCCCTACACAGTCCTAAAGATATACATTTTAAACTAACAGTATCTTGATGCAGATGAAGTGAGGCCTATCTTGGAACATGGTGCATCTTTTGCACTGCTGTTGTCTCACAAAAGTGACGCAATGGCAGCGCAAAAGAGGTGCACAATCATCATAAAACTGTTCCTAACATTTTAAATGATTGTTTCAAGATGGCAATAAGGTGTGTCCTATCCAGACGTTTGTTTCAAGTGAGGCCTACTCAGGGCTGCAGATGAAATTTACGCTTGTTGAAGAGTACAGAGGAGATAATACATGTGCAGGCCTACCAATAAAGTTCAGACCTCCTCTGTTTCCCTGGACAAGCCTAAACTTCATCTGCACAATGTGATTCGTAATGTTAGGAAACACAGGTAATGTATTTGAAAACCGTGCAATTTCTTTTGCTCATTTCACAATCACATCACTTGTGTTTCCTTTGGTTAGGTATCTCATTGTGCAGATGTAGTCCAGCATATGAAAGAGTACGCACTGCATGCAACAACTTTGACACTTACTGAAGCCTCAGCTTCTGCATGCCCCCTACACAGTTTTAAATGTATATCATAAATACAAAAAGTACAGAATTAATTATACATGTTAAATGGTTTATTTTTGCTGTTCTCAGAATTTATCAAATTTCACTAAAAACAGTGACTTGAAGGTATTCATCATATAACAGCGGGGAAAAAAAACCACAATCAAAATGATTGTGTTTAAAAAACCCATATAACATAACCAATCAGAAATCAGAACTCCTCAAAAGTAACTTACTTTCCATGACGTCGAAGGATGTCCTATGAACAGCTTACACTCGGTTGTGCTGTTTTTATTTTCAGCCCGCCACTTTCTGAAAGAAAACCTCCATCGTTTTGAAAAATATGTTACATACAATAAATGACTTCTCGCTCTCTACCACATGTTTCCACAAGGCCAAATCATGTAAGAGCCATTTATAACTCTTGGAATTCTTGTAAGCAAATCCCGTCATTTTGTATTTCCGCAACTTTCAGAAAGAAAACGTTCAAGATCACTTTCACAATCCTGGACTAGTAATATCTTACCCTTCTTGCTCACTCATGTTCTACATTTCCTATGACACAGATACTGCTTACTATGAAGCAGACTTACACTACCTCTATGACTACTACAATTATTTAATTGTCTACATCACTTTTAATCACAAAGCAATATAAAACAGTAGATAAAATTATATCAACCCCTAGAATCATTATACGCCAGTTACCTACCCTAAATTCTCTTTTCTGAAAACAGAAAGTAAGAATATTTTTAAATAAAAAGGCAACATTGTATCGTAGTCAAATGGGAATAATTTCCGAAACAGCAATTTTTTTTACATTTTAAGCTGTGTAATAAGCGGATTTGTCAAATGACCATCATGCCATATAATAGCTGCAGTTACAAATGTTCTTCCTAAAATCAACGACTGTGTAGCCACAACATTTGTAATTAAAGTTGAAGACTTACTTTCATCAGGTTTATATAGTTGGATTTTTAAAATGACATTATAATCAAAAGTTTGGACCAATAATCTAGACAGCATTGCAGACTTACATTCCCTCTACTCCATGTTTTGATTGGCTGCTTGAATTAGCTTATAAAAAGAAACAGTTTTTCTGAACTCATTCAAAGTGCAGTTATTTTTCCATGACGTCAAGTGTTATGGTAAGAAGACCGTTTGCTTTGGGAAATACTCTGTTGTCCTTCAACTAATCTGTGCCCACCACTTTCTGTAAGAAAATCTTCTTTTTTCCCAGGAACTATTTAATACTCAAAAATAACTTATGTCTCTGTACTACACTTATCCTCAAGGCCAAATCGTGTAGGAGCCATTAGAACCTCTTGAAATTCCTCAGAGCACATCCCGAGATTCTTTCCCTAAAATTTTGGTTTTAAAAACACCAGGTAAGAATTTTTAAGGTCATACGGCAATTTTTTTTTTAAAGTTAAAACAGAATCGTTGCAGAATGACCAGCCGTTTCTAGACTTTAAATAAGCTGTGTAATGTCCTGATGTTATTGAAGGACCGTCATGATATATAATTGCTGCAGTTACAAAAGTCCTTCCTGATATTGACAACTGCGAAGCTACACATTTTTTTATTAAAGTTGTCAATTTTGTTCCATCAGGCCTACATCGTTGGAACATTAAAATGACATACTGGCCATATATTCGTATAAATAATGTTGACATCATTTCAGATTTACATTGGCTACACTCCATGTTGTGATCAGCTGCTTTTACTAGCTTATTAAAGGACACTGATTTACTGTCTGGCAAAGTTAAATATATAAATCTTTCTGAGTCTACACTAGTTCTCGCAGTCATGCTGCCATTGATTAGAAAGCCCAAACAGGTGATCTACATCTACACCTTCAGCATGCAATACATCAAGCATATACATTAACAACTCCTGACAATCTTGCTGAATATTTTGAGAGAATTGTGTTTGACCTGAACATCTGTCTAACAGATATCGAATTTCAGACACACTTTCTATTTTTGTTCTATCAGTGCTACATTTCTCTAACACAGAATTTAACAAACTGCAAAATCTGTGATCCGAATTGACCACAATCTCTTCTTTTACATTTTCTAGAGAAAACAAAACATTAACCACTACATTAGCATAGCAGTTGATACCAGAACTGTTTTCAAATTGAAAACCAACAACATCTTCAACAGAATCCTTTTTCTTTCTGCTTATAATTTCAGGTTCATCGACTTTTCGTCTTTTTGCTACAACCTCCCTAGTATTGGTCACATTTCGTCGTTTCCGGCCTACCACACGTTTCTCAAACAAAGGATATTGAGGCAAATGTGGTGCATACTCTCTTCTTAACCTATTGTATTCCTTAACACAATCTAGATCCGCACAAATGTTTGTGACATCACACTCAATCAAATACAATCCCGATAAAGTTCTAACTCGTGACAATGCCACATATGCCATACCCTCCTTGAACACAGAACTGCCAATATTCACCAATGCACTGTCTACACTTAAACCTTGTGATTTATGGATTGTCACCGCATATGCCAAGCAAACAGGAAACTGCTTACGGCGAACATATAAGTCTTTTACAAGCAAAAATCTAGCAGAACAATGACCAATTAGCTGTACTTCCTCAATGCCATCAAATTTAATTTTTAAAAATTCAATTCCATCTCTATTTCTGTATTTCACAAAATCAACAACATTACCCATTGATCCATTTACCAGACCTCTTTCAACATGTAAATTCCTTCTTAAAATTATATGGCAATTTAAGCACACATTCAGAGTCTTTTCAAAACCTGCAGTTTTAGATATAGTCTTCTCTAATGAATCCAATTTTGTTTTCAAATTCTCAGACAAAATAATTGTTGATCCCACATGCTCTACTCTGTCAATAGCTTCCAGTTTCACAATCTCTTGGTTTTCTAAATGCAACATTTTGTTGTTTAAGATGGCACATTCTGCAAGAGTTGGCATCAAACATATTCCAGATTTCTTCTCAGTAATTTTCTGAAAAATATTCTCAGGCACAACGTCTTGTTCTGGGTATAAATTTGACAGTAATCGTGCATGTAAACCTTGTTTCCCATGCTCGGTCACTTTTCCAATTCTAACATCTTGTAGAATAATCTTGTAAACTTCATCCTTCGCCTGACGCATATTTTCATGCAGTTCAGCATAATTGAAGTTTAACCATATATTGACGTTGCCAATGCTCCCTAGGCACTTCCTGGTATCTTCATGCGTGAGCATTTTGAACACAGGTTGTCCTTTCACTGGTGTCAGCTGCAGAAGATCTCCGAAAACAATGATGTGTTTGCCACCAAATAACACATCATACTCTGTTTTAAGAACTTCTTGCATTCTCAAATGCACAAAGGCAAGCATGACATTGGAAACCATGCTTACTTCGTCAATGATAAGAAGTTTCATTTTCCTCAAGACTCTTGAAACTTCACAACAAGCATCTCCAGATAACTTGTGGTATTGTAATTTGTTATCATGCTCCACTGGCAGCATCAGTAGACGATGCAAAGTAATACCTTTAATGTTATGAGCTGCCAGTCCAGTTGGAGCGGTGACAACACAAGGCAGCGATGACTCAGTCCTTTCCTTCAAATAACATGAAATTGCTTTAATGAGGAAACTCTTTCCAGTTCCCGCTTCTCCACTCACGTACAGTCGGACAGGCTTCAACGATGTACATGAGCACTCTTTCTTCTCATGACTTAATCCATGATCAATTTGCTTGGTAACTTCGTCATATATTTTCCTCTGCTCAACGTTGAGTTGTCTTTCCAAGTCTTCTAAGTTAACCGCATCCTCCTGAGCATGTGCCATGGCTCTTTCCACTTCATTCATGGCAGTGGCAGCTTCATTTTCGATAACAGGTCCTCCTAGTGGATCCTGACTCAATGAAACAGAACTCTGACTGTCCTGAGAACTGTCTCTGGCAATCTCGGCTGCAATCGTTGCTTCCTGCTCGATTTCCGCATTCAACATTTCTACATATTTGGGAAAAGCAGGACATTCTATGGTCTCCTTGGCGGCAGTGAAAGAGTCTTCGTAACAGAGGAAATCTCCAAGCAGTTCCTCTTCTGCACGCCAAGGCTTGAAAAGTTGCAAAAGTGCTAAATAGAAAAACTCCTTTTTTCAGGAGATTCGCCACTCAATTTTCGATGGTTTACCAAGTGGCATTTTCTTTGCTTGACCAGACATCCCTCACTTCCAATTACAGCATACACTCCTTTATCAATATCTTCTTTGATGTTCCTCTTGAATATGTAATTTTGTAGAACCTCATACAGACAAACATTCTTGAGGTGACTGCTTCGATTTGGATAATATGTATCCAACATGTTGGTCTTCAAAATGTCGGTACTGTTTGGCTCCTTTTCCGCCAAATACTCAATTTCCCGCACAGGTTTCAGAACTCGATTACGCGTTGCAGCAAGACCAAGACTCGCCCAAACGATACTCCTAGATTTGGCATAGAGACTTGCTGAAGACAACCGGTCAGAACATTCGTAAGCTCCGATTTCTCGATGCGACAACATCTTCAGACTGAAACTGTACAACTTCTTACTGAGGCTCTTTTCATGGGAAATGTCCTCCCACATATCCTTCAATTCTGTCTTTTCTTTTTTGGTGATGTAAGAGGTCACATACCGAGCCACAGCCATACAGTTATCAGCCACAAACTGTATATCCATGTTAGCATTCCACATGGACAAAATCACTGGGTTGTAGTCGTTGATGTACTTGGACTCTTCGTTCCTCTTCAAATTGTATGTGTTTTTAGGTGATTTCTTCATCACATTATGTCGCAGCGAAGACATCAAACTGTTCACTCTTCCTTTAGAAATCACCGGTCGTGGAAAGGCGAAACGACATTTGGTGTAGAACTTGTCCTTGTTTCTGAATTTACGACGACAGTACTTTCCGCAACGATGGCTTTGGAAGCGTAGAACTTGTTCTCTTAGGCTTTTGTCCTCCTTTGCGTTTGGAACAGCACATGTAGAATACTGTTCTATGAAACTCATCACTAAGTCTTCTGGATCTGTTCCAAATTTAGGTGCATCCTTGATCCACAGCAGCATATGTATATGAGGAGCACCTCTTGCTTGGTACTCCTTTCTCCAGAAGAAATCCAACACCTCTCCAAGAGGTGGATTCTTCTTATTCATGATGAAAGACATCATAGCTTCAAATCTATGATTGAAGTACCTGCATACATTCACTGGATCCAAAGAGCACAGTTCTCCGGGTGTCTTGAATTCGATGTTTTCGATGTTTCCATTTGCCTCTCGTAGAAATTCAAGTAAGTCTTCCCAGCCATACTCGGCACAGCTCAGAGTGAGGAACCATGTGGGAGTTCCTAAGTTCCTCAGCATACATTTTAAATCACTATGACGACGGTACCAGTACTCATTAGTACCACGCTGACACGCCATGAGATTAATCAGGTGACAATCCAAAATACTGTCTTGGACATTGACTTTATCCATAAAGTCACTTGCCGAGATGTTGTGCATCTGTATACCACTTTTCAAGATGTGGTTCACTGCATATGACAGTCCAGACAGATCGCTTTCAAACAGGAGATGAAACAAATAGGGAATGCATTGTCGAAACCTAGCATCTTCTGCATACAATCGTAAAGTCCGGTATTCAGAAGCAGGAATTTGATGAGGTCGCTCATCATATCTTCCTCCTTGACCTGTTGGAAATAGCTGTGGGAAACACCGAGCTTCCAAACTTTCCTCCCAGACACTAATGGGACTCCCTTTGGCTTGTTTCATTTGAAACAACTCAATAGCATTCCCCATGACTTCCTTGGAATGCAAAGGATGAACACTATAATGTTCATATATTTCTTCACTTTTAGAGGGTTCTACTTTCTCAATTTGACCAGCACACAAATCGCTATCCTCTTCCTCACTTACTTCCTCTTCTGCAACATATACATTCTTATAGTACTTGTTGTTTTTTTTCAAATACAATGTTGCCTTTTTGACTTTCCTAACATCCACTAAATCTTGCCATATTTTTTTATTCTTTGTCGGAACCCCATTAACTAAGATAACCAGAGGTTCCTCTTCCACTTTTTCTACTCCAATTGTGTTAATGTTTTTCTTCAAATCTAGAGGCAAATAAACAACTCTTCCCTTTAATCCTCTCTGTAAATCTGATGGAGGCAATTTCCCTGTCTTTGGCTCCATTCTTACAATAGCCTGAAAGGGATGGATACTTTGAATCAAAATAGATTCATAAGTATTTAAATCCTTCAATTCAGAAGGAATCTCAACCAATTCCAGATTATTATGAACCGCTCTAGCAGGCATCTGGTTTTGATTTAATTTATTACAACAATAAGTACACACACGTTGATCCGATCCCAAATCAAAACAATTTTCTACCATCAAGTATGTAGCGAAATCCTTCCATTCACTATTATTTTCCCTTTCACTTTTTGCATATAAATCCACTAACTTAGTCTGATTCTTATAATAAGTGCGTCGACAACACACACAAGTGAAATTAGGCCTCTCACTTGATTTCACCTGAAACGTGGCAATTTCCTTCTGAAAATTATCTGTACTGGAAACCTGTACACTATCTTCCACATTACCCTCTTCTTCTGGGTCAATTTCAACATTCTCCTCTTTACTTCCAAAGTAACAAAACTCAATTTCTTCACACATATTCTTCACATCTATTTCAGAACCATGCAAAAGAGCAGCGCATAATTGTTTAAGCATAACTGCTGGACTCTTAGCATAATACAACATTCTAACTAATTTCCTCACTTTATTATGATGCACTGCTAGCATCCTGAAATGATGAAAAACACTCTGGCATACTCTCCTGGAAAGACAAGCCAGTGAATGACCATGCAAACCTGTCACTTCTCTCACTCTGCAAGGATCTAATTCTTGCAACAACTTCATTTTCTGCTTCAAACTTTTCTTATTAAATGTCCGTACAAAATCACAAAGCAAATTGATGGAATCCTGTCGCACACTGCAAATACTACTACACTTCCAGGTGTACACAGGTCCCTTAGGACGTCTTCCTAAAACCTCATTACCTAACATCTCTTCTGCCTCTGTTGTCACAAGTTTTTCTTTTTCAACTGGACAACCATCTTTCACCTCATAAGCTCGACCGCTGGTGTCAACTGCATGCACCAAATCATTATCCTGGAAATAACTCTCCTCATTGAAAAATGCCTCACAACTTGAACTATGCATCCATTCTCCGGAAAAAACTTCACAAAAATTACTACGATTAACTATTCTCTTCCATCTACTATTTCTTTTGAAATCATAAATTGCCTTGTTTAGCTTCCTAATTCTATTGATTATCAAAATAAATAACTTTCGTTTAATTTCAAATGCCTGATCAATAACTTTCTCAACTTTTTTTTTTCTCTTATAAAAAACCACTTTCTGTTGACCTTTCTTAATATTTTTTAACAAATTGCCAATTATCCTGTTGCGGAACATTCGTTTACGAATGTCCCTAAACTGTTGTTTCCTTCTACTATCATGCACAGAGTTATCTCTTGCTCTAGCAGTAACATTTTTGATTGGCCTTTCCTTTCCGTTTAAATTGCTTCTCTTTTTCTGGACAAAAACATTTTCTGTAGTACTACTTTTTTTTTCTAGAAATGTTTCTTATGAATGTTTTCGTGGTCTTACCCGGTGCTTTCTTGGTGACTTCACGATTTTTTATTGTAGAGGACTGCTGCAGTAAATGATGGACCTGCTGTCTTTGACGTTTTGTAGCCTTTCTCATTCTATCCTTAGTTGGCATTCTCCAAATTTGAAATGATCTGCAGTTGAATCTGTGGTAAAATATAATAAAAAATTTTATTAACCACTATTACCAAACAGTAAATCAATAACAGTCATCAAAAACTTAACACACTACTTGACATTTTTACATAGAATATTTTTTAGTGCTTTGGCAAATTTAGAATACACAAATATCAGAAAAGAAATGGAATTCTTCTTCATTTTACCTGTCCTGTTTTATATGTGAATCTGATCTAATTTTATGAGCATATTTTAATATTTTATTGAAGACACTACCCATAACCTGTTTTTGAAGGTGTGTTTAATTTTAAATGAAACGGTTTACATTTTTACTTTTCATTTATTGTAAATTTTAAAAATAAATGTTTATAGTTCCATAGGCTCAAGCAGGTCAGCTTCCCACCCTATGTCATACAATTCTGACAAATCGGCATCCTCATCATGTTCTTCATCATCCTCAGGATTTAAATCATCCAAGGGATCTACTTCCACTGACGTTTCAATTACAAGTTCAATGATAAGGTCGAGATCAACTGATTGCTGATTGTCACTCATGGTTGATGTTGTCGTTATCTTTAAAGAAAGAGAACAACAATGAGATGTTGCAGAGTAAGAGACAAATCTCAGAGATTATAATAGTAAAATTGTTTAACAAGAGTAACATTTTGCAGCTATTATTTAGCCATGTCCAGCGATGCTGAGGAGGTGAGGCCTATGTCCAAGTTTTCAGTGAACAGGACTCATCTCTTCTTAACCTTGGATAAGCCTCACCGACTCTGTGTCCCCTGCTCATACTTAAATGTACAGGGGCAGATTTATGCTAAGTGGCGCATCCCCACGGATGCACCAGTTAATGTGCACCGCTGCTCTGCCACCCATAGTGTGCCGCATTTACAATGTGGAGCACCATTGAGCAAAAACAGCACAGATGCGTCACGCATCTGTGCCGCAAAAGCAGCACATTGCAGGAATCACGTCATAAGCGCGACATGTCTACTGCAATGCACAGGAGGAAGCCTCACATTGCATGGTGCATCACTTCTTATGCCTGTTTCAAACAGGCGTAAGGATTTGATTCAGCAATGCTATAAAGCTGACTCAGTGAAATCTTCTAAA
Source organism: Lissotriton helveticus (assembly GCF_964261635.1). NCBI lineage: Eukaryota > Metazoa > Chordata > Amphibia > Caudata > Salamandridae > Lissotriton > Lissotriton helveticus. The sequence continues at coordinate 1,510,070,253 of NC_136057.1, forward strand.
TTTCACTGTGTTACTTTTACAGGGCTTTCATGCAAATTAATGCATACCTTGCAACAAAACACCTATGTGAAAACTGACGCAGGTTTCATGTGGCACAGGACTTTACAGCATGACACATCTGCCTAGATGCATCAAGTTGTAAATATGTCGCCACATAGCAAATCTTTTGCACCGCCGCTGCATCACAAAAGTGACGCAAAAGAGACATACACCTATCATAAATCTGTCCCTAACATTTTAAATGATTGATTCAAGATTACGATAAAGTGTGGCCTATCCAGAGGTTTGTTTGAGGTGAGGCCTACTCAGGGTTGCAGATGAAATTTACGCTTGTTGAAGAGTACAGAGGAGATAATACATGTGAAGGCCTACCAATGAAGTAAGTCATATCCACTTCACTCTTGAACAAAGACCAGACCTTTTCTGTGTCCGTGGACAGACCTAAACTTCATCTGCACAATGTCATTCGTAAACTTAGGAAACACAGGTGATGTAATTGAAAAATGTGGAGTTTCTTTTCCTCATTTCACAATCACATCACCTGTGTTTCCTTTGCTTAGGTATCTCATAGTGCAGATGGACTCTAGCATATCAAAGAGTACACATAAGTTGAGCAGTGTATACAACAATTTTGACATTCACAGAAGATTCAGCTTCATATCTTGTTGGAGATGAAATGAGGCCTGTCTTGCAACATGGTGCATATTTTGCATCACTGCTGCATCGGTTTCATGTGGCACGGGACTTTACAGCATGACACATCTGCCTAGATGCATCAAGTTGTAAATATGTCACCACATAGCAAATCTTTTGCACCGCCGCTGCGTCACAAAAGTGACGCACAGTGACGCAAAAGAGGCATACACCTATCATAAATCTGTCCCTAACATTTTAAATGATTGATACAGGATGACGATAAGGTGTGGCCTATCCAGAGGTTTGTTTAAGGTGAGGCCTACTCAGGGTTGCAGATGAAATTTACGCTTGTTGAAGAGTACAGAGGAGATAATACATGTGAAAGCCTACCAATGAAGTAAGTCATGTCCACTTCACTCTTGAACAAAGGCCAGACCTCTTCTGTGTCCGTGGACAGACCTAAACCTCATCTTCACAATGTCATTCGTAAACTTAGGAAACACAGGTGATGTAATTGAAAAATGTGGAGTTTCTTTTCCTCATTTCACAATCACATCACCTGTGTTTCCTTTGCTTAGGTATCTCATAGTGCAGATGGACTCTAGCATATCAAAGAGTACACATAAGTTGAGCAGTGAATACAACAATTTTGACATTTACAGAAGATTCAGCTTCTTATCTTGTTGGAGATGAAATGAGGCCTGTCTTGCAACATGGTGCATCTTTTGCATCACTGCTGCATTGGTTTCATGTGGCACGGGACTTTACAGCATGACACATCTGCCTAGATGCATCAAGTTGTAAATATGTCACCACATAGCAAATCTTTTGCACTGCCGCTGCGTCACAAAAGTGACGCACAGTGACGCAAAAGAGGCATACACCTATCATAAATCTGTCCCTAATATTTTAAATGATTGATTCAGGATGACGATAAGGTGTGGCCTATCCAGAGATTTGTTTAAGGTGAGGACTACTCAGGGTTGCAGATGAAATTTACGCTTGTTGAAGAATACAGAGGAGATAATACATGTGAAAGCCTACCAATGAAGTAAGTCATGTCCACTTCACTCTTGAACAAAGGCCAGACCTCTTCTGTGTCCGTGGACAGGCCTAAACCTCATCTGCACAATGTCATTCGTAAACTTAGGAAACACAGGTGATGTAATTGAAAAATGTGGAGTTTCTTTTCCTCATTTCACAATCACATCACCTGTGTTTCCTTTGCTTAGGTATCTCATAGTGCAGATGGACTCTAGCATATCAAAGAGTACACATAAGTTGAGCAGTGTATAAAACAATTTTCACATTTACAGAAGATTCAGCTTCTTATCTTGTTGGATATGAAATGAGGCCTGTCTTGCAACATGGTGCATCTTTTGCATCACTGCTGCATCGGTTTCATGTGGCACGGGACTTTACAGCATGACACATCTGCCTAGATGCATCAAGTTGTAAATATGTCGCCACATAGCAAATCTTTTGCACCGCCGCTGCGTCACAAAAGTCACGCACAGTGACGCAAAATAAGCTTACACCTATCATAAATCTGTCCCTAACATTTTAAATGATTGATTCAGGATGACGATAAAGTGTGGCCTATCCAGAGGTTTGTTTGAGGTGAGGCCTACTCAGGGTTGCAGATGAAATTTACGCTTTTTGAAGAGTACAGAGGAGATAATACATGTGAAGGCCTACCAATGAAGTAAGTCATGTCCACTTCACTCTTGAACAAAGGCCAGACCTTTTCTGTGTCCATGGACAGACCTAAACCTCATCTGCACAATGTCATTCGTAAACTTAGGAAACACATGTCATGTAATTGAAAAATGTGGAGTTTCTTTTCCTCATTTCACAATCACATCACCTGTGTTTCCTCTGCTTAGGTATCTCATAGTGCAGATGGAGTCTAGCATATCAAAGACTACGCAGAAGGTTACAACTGTATGGAACATGGCTATGTAAGTCAAATAATCAAAATCTAAATTTGCCAAGCACACATGGGAGCGTATTTACAAGGACCTTGCACCACAGGGAAAGGTCTTAAATTAAAATGGGAAAAATTACATCAAAGGAAGTCAAAAGCCTTGAAAATATGCCCCAAGCAACCTATGAAACTCTAGCAGTACATATCAAGAAACCTAATTGATTTCAAAAAACGTTTTTAAACACAACTTGTAAAGCAATTATATTCATACATTCATGGGGAAGTTACTTAAAATACCTAAGATACATGAAAGCGTTTTTTTAAGCCCTTGCTCCATTTTTAGATCACTTTTAACATGGCTATGTAAGTCAAATAATCAAGATCTAAATTTGCCAAGCACAGATGGGGGCGTATTTACAAGGACCTTGCACCACAGGGAAAGGTCTTAAATTAAAATGGGAAAAATAACATCAGAGAGACACAAAGGCCTTATAAATATGCCCCAAGCAACCTATGAAGCTCTAGCAGTACATATCAAGAAACCTAATTGTTTTCATAATCGTTTTTAAACACATCAACTAAATCAATTAGATACCTACATTCAAGGGGAAATGACTTAAAATGGCCTAAGACACATGAAAGCGTTTTTTTAAGGCCCTTGCAACATTTTTGGGTCACTTTTAACATGGCTATGTTAGTCAAAGAATTAAAATCTAAATTTGCCAAGCACAGATGGGGGCATATTTACAAGGACCTTGCACCACAGGGAAAGGTCTTAAATTAAAATGGGAAAAATTACATCAAAGGAAGTCAAAAGCCTTGAAAACATGCCCCAAGCAACCTATGAAACTGTAGCAGTACATATCAAGAAACCTAATTGATTTCAAAAAACGTTTTTAAACACATCTTGTAAAGCAATTATATTCATACATTCATGGGGAAGTGAGTTAAAATACCCTAAGACACATGAAAGCATTTTTGTAAGACCCTTGCACTTTTTTGCATCACTTTTAACATGGCTATGTAACACAAAGAAACAAAATCTATTTGTAAAACACTTGACACAAAGCAACATTTTAAATACACAACTTTCTTCATAATTTTCTCCCTTAACCATACTATTCTCTAACTAAATTAAATGAATCTTTTCTCACCTTAGCAAATACTTTATGAGTTTCAAAACAGTCTCAGAAACACACCAAATTGTCTTTAGCAGAGCAAAAGGTATGCACTCCAGAGTCTGCAGCTATGAAAAGCACAGAAATGCTGTAACTCATCACACATATCTCTCATGTCACCCAATCAAAACTCTTCCCTCACTTTTTTCAAATCAACATCCTTCCCCCCTCTGGCCTTTCTGCCTTTTTTGCATAGCAACCACCTCCTGAAAGACCTCTCATGTTTGCAAGTTCACACAACAATGTTTCAATTGAACTCTGAACTCTCAGTGCACCTGCGTATCTAGTGCAATCTTTCATTAAATGATTTTTTCTTGACCATTCAAATGACATCTTTCAAACAACACATCCATGCACCCTAACTTTCTGTTTTCAGCAATCAAAATCCACCAATCACTGCTACTGCTTCCTTAACACAGAAACTCCACAGTTTTTTTCATTTTAAACTCTTATTTTTCCAACTACCATTTCATTGCCACACTTCATCTGACTGCAGCAGAACCTACTCTCACCATGTTTTCTGTCTGGATTGTTGGACATAGTTACATCTACTGGGCTCAAAGGTATGCTGAGAACAGAAATTTACCTAACCTCAATTTACAAGATGTGGAAATTAAGTGGTTTGGCCACAGAGGATTAAAATGTCACCAATTGATACCATTGGTGAAAACCTTTATGCATTTGCCTAAACCTGACCTGTTAATTTTGCACTGTGGAGGTAATGACTTGGGCACTTTGACTGGTGTAGGTCTGGAAATGCTTTTAAAGGACACCTTTGAGCAATTGATGGCACTTTTTCCTCAAACTGCCTTGGTATATTCAAATATATGCCAAAGACAGAAATGGAGGTGGTCGAACCAATTTTGTCCACAAATTGAGAAGTCGAGGAAGCATGTAAACAAATCTGTTTCAGCTTACATGAGAGACCATGGAATGGGCTCCATGTACAACAATAACTTGCGTTACTACATGCAAGATATCTACAGAGGAGATGGAGTTCACTTCTCAGATGAGGGCAACAGAGTTTTCATTTTGAATTTAAGACTGTGCATTGGTACCTACTTATAAGTACCTAAATGTACCATAAACCCAAAAGCTCTTCTCAGAGCTACCCTACATCTGATCACTCACAATTATTATTTTACTCTAACTTTTTTCAAAAATTTTCAACAAAGTACGCTCCCCGGAGCGCTACCCGGTACGCGAACCGGAAGCTAACCGCACGAAATTTTAAAAAAAATGTTTTTTTTCCGCACATATGGGCCTCCTCAGCCACCCTCAGAAAACCTAGGGGGTCAAGATACGTCTACCGTGCCCCCTTCTACCCATTCTGAACATTATTTGCCCTCCATCTTGTATTTTAATTCGACCGAAACACAAAATGGTGGACTCCCGTAACGCTGCAGGTTCGCGTACCGGGGCGCTCACCGGGAAGCGCTCCATCAAAAAAGGTGGGAAAGTAATTTACAGAAGAAACCCTGGAGACACTTTCACCAAATATAGATTTGCTCATACTACATACCAATCCCTACCATTTTCACAAATTTGGTTGGAATTCCATTTAGCCATTTAGCCTGTAGACCTCTCTAAATACCCTGAGGTAAATTACTTCACAAAACACATCTGAAGTGTTGGAATTGACAACCAATTAAAATGTTACTTTCATTTTCTATTTTTTTTACCTGACATTTGATTGGTTATGTACCTGAATATATATAAAGGAAGAGAAGGAAACACAGCCATTTTGACTACTACTTCCTGGTGTACATTTCAATAGGATTTTCACTAATAACTTCAACTTCTTTTTAAAGGTAAGTTGTTATTTTAAAAACTGAAGTATATTGTGCACTTTAAGTTAATATGGTAAACTTTTTCTGATAGTTATATACTATCCCTCTGTAGTAGTTATAGATTTAGATAGACTTCTCTGTTATAGTTATGGATGGAGTTAGGCTTCTCTTGTATAATTATGAATTTACTTACGTTAAATCACATACACTTTTTTATATTCCTACTTCCACTCTGATACTATACACTGCCCAAAGATAAATTCACTGTTAAAAACTGCCTATCTAAAATTAATCCCAACAGTGCCCTATCTCTACTAATATATATTTTTTTATGCAAATTTCAGACAAAATGGAAGGCGAACAGAAAGTTTCATTTGAAATTGTCCTTGCAGAGACCAACCAAGAAATCATTGATCCAAATGACATTGAATTTATGGATGAAACTTGGGACCAAGAACTACTGCAATGTGGGCAATCAGTAGATGTCCTCCTTGAAAATGAGGACATTTTACACACTCAAACATTACAAGCTATGTTCAATGAAAATAACGACATTTCAGACAGTGAAATATTAGACATTTTATTAAATTTTGAAACACAATGACAATAATAAATAATTGCTTAAAAAATAAAGAAATAAAAAAAATCAACAAAACAAACAATCAATTAACATACAATATTTGAAAAGTCTATCATTCTTTTTTCCTTATTGTACGCTCCCCAGAGCGCTTCCCGGTGCGCGTACCGGGCGCTCCCCACGCAAAAAAAAAAAAAAAAATTATTTTTTTTTTGCCCCGCGGGGCCCTTTTAAAGCCTCCACATCAAACCTAGGGGGTCAGGGAGGATCTACTATGCCCCCTTATGGTCATTTCCCCCTTTGTTTTGGCCTCCTCTTGTCTCTCGATCCTACCGAGAGACAAGATGGCGGCCGCTCCGGACTGTTTAGAATGTTGACAGACACCGGAGAGCCAATCAGCTTCGCTACGCGAAGTTCCGTTACGCATCAAGTACGCGAACCGGAGCGCTACCTGGAACGCGCTTACAGATATATATCTTTTTTTGAACGTTAATTTCTCAAAATCCACTGGATCACATATATTGAGACCTAGCAAAGGCACATCGGGCTACCAGTCCCTACAATTTTGCCAAGTTTCGTGCAAATCCATTCAGCCGTTTGGGCTAAAAGTGAGGCCAACCGCCCTATGGAAATTAACATGGGAAAAACACGTTTTGGGACCCCCCTTTTTTCTCAGCCCCCCCTTGACAAACCCCCCCCAAATTTTCAGTGGCTGCTCAGAAACAGAATGTTCCATTTTCCTGAAAATTTCAGCCAATTCCGTCCACAAACGCCAAAGTTATTAGACATAGAATTTTCAAAAATCCCATAGAGAAAAAATCCTAACTATATATACCTACTGGCGACCGCCAGTAGGTAATATATATATATATATATATATATATATATATATATATATATATATATATATATATATATATACTCCAAACGAAGTCACCGGGAGGTCTCAATGCAGGAGAGGAATTAATATCACACCTGTAAACACTGATAAATGTTAGGAACCATGAGCTGTGTCGATGCCTAAGTACTTTTCAAGAATGATTTTGAGAAACCAATGTAGTAACAAGCCAGGGGACAGTATAAATTGGAACACACATTATACCATTATTAAGAACAATGATTGAATGTAAAATGAATCACGGACATCCATCAAGTGACCATGATTTTTTGCAGTATGCCCATCCAGGGCCTTATGGTTGCTTTATGCTCCAACATAATCAACTTCTTCTTTTTCCCCGACTGCATTATTACGCAAGATAACATTCTTGTGCAATAAACCTAACTAGGTTTAACTTACTGTGAGTGCTGGTGTGTCGACTTTGTTTGGCAGTGGAGCAGCAAATACGTGAAGCGGCACGCAGCCACATGGACCGGCACCCACTCGGACTGTGTGCGGATTCTAATTGGCGGGATTGGAGCAGCGAAAATGAAGAAAGAGAAACCGTACCGCCACGAAGGGTTGGCGAAACCGACAGCTGTCCTGAGGAATATGGGCTCGAGTACAGGAGCACGGCACACGGTGACAGACAGACGAAGGTAGGAGATACCCGACACTTTCTCTATTCACGGGCACGAGTGAAGTAAGAAGCACATTAGATCCAAAAAGAACTATTACAATAATAAATGTTTAGCGACACAGCGCGCGGGGAGGTGGCGAGTGGCATCTTCAAAGGGCGCCCTGGAATACAAACACAGGACGCAACTCAGGCACCAGACACAGCTCAGACTAATGTGAAGAGCAAATACCAGCAACTTGAAAGACTCTACGAACGCGAAACAAGGAAGTGGTGGGAGGCCACTTCCCTACAACATTATGTGGAGTTGAACAGGGTTCCTCGCGGTCTTCGCATATATACGGTGCCGGCATACGAAAATACGGACACGGATTTACTCACCGAATGGGCAGAGTACACAGCGCATTCATCTGAAGGGATGCTGAGACTCTTAATAAAATTTGCCTGGAAAGATCGAGAAAGGGCATTGAAAGACATAGAATCGTTGGAGCTTCAGATCCCCTAGAATTGGTAGATCAAGGGCAACTAGACAATGAAAAGGAATCCATGAAGAAAAGGCTCACAGTGTACGAGAAGAGAATACATCAAAGAAAACAAAAATTTGAACGCGATGCTCGAGATTATGAGCAAGGGAGGGTGCTAACCTTTGCGCGCAAATACGACGCACCACGCCACGATCTGAGGGCAAAGAAACAAAAACAGCCGGTATCTGCAGAGACCTCAGAATCGGAAGTGACAAGTGCAGAACAGTCAGAAGACGAAAACACAAGCGGTGGACGCCAAACAGGAACAAGATGCCAACCTTCTTTTCGCGTGGAGTTCGACTTAATACGCCAAAGCTGGCTGAGGGATGGGAAGAAGCGCCCACCGGAACAGTCAACAAACACAAGCGGAGGCGCGTCACGAGGAGAGGAGGGAGGAAGCACAGGGAGGGGAACCAAACAATTGAGGAATCGACAGGCCAGGAATAAGAGGAACTGATGGAGGACCTTAATGTAATCAGTCTCTCCCAAAGAGTCCTGACCAAAAGTGAAGAAAACGTGCTAAAATTTGGACTAACATTCTGTCTAACGAATTGCTATGAATATACACAGACACGTATCGACTTATTTTTATTCATTTGAAAACTCAAACTCTGGAAGTTCTTCAAACAAAAAGCCCTCAGAGAAAATACACAGAGACAAACATTAGAGGGACAAGTCGACCCACAAGATCCCTTTGATATCAACATCAGGGACCTGGAGAATATGGCTGTACTTGAAGAGCTACTAGAGGAGAGTGGTTCCTAGTCAGTACCATCAGTGCACACAGTCAGCAGGGGCGCAGCCATTGGCATTGCTCAGATTGGGGAACAGAGCAACTTTAAACCACCTTCACGTTTCCTCCCTCAGACACCTATAGACGCTATTGATATCTTCTCGTAAACAGTGAACCAAGAACTGCAAAAATTATCGAAACATGAAGAAACCAACAAATATAAAATGAAATGGAATTTAACATCGAACCAAAGAGATGCAATTCTCAGCCTGGAGAAGGACGACTCGATCGTGATAAAGCCTTCAGACAAAGGCGGGAATATCGTGATCCAGAGTCGCCAGAACTATTGCAAAGAAGCCCTACACCAGCTACAAGACTGTGACAACTATTTACCTACCACAGACCAGGAATATCAACGCAGCATTCGTGAATACCATACCTTGATTGACCACTGGTATGGTAAGGAGATCCTGGCCAGAGAAGAATACCTATATTTGCAGAACAAACAACCGAGGCTACCTAGCTTCTACCATCTGCCTAAAATACACAAATACCCCACTAGACCACCATGGAAACCCATCGTATCGTCCATTGGTGGACTAACAGAAAAGATGTCCAAGTTTATCAATTCATTTCTGGCCCCATGGGTAACCCAATTAAGTTCGTATACTAAGGACACCAAAGATTTCCTGAGCAGATACAGGATGTGGAGTGGGAGAGCGATTTGATTATGATAACTTTGGACATTTCAAGCCTATGCACGAGTATTAGGCACAACGATGGGACAAAAGCAGTGAAAACCTTCCTGGACTTATGATCTGCCAGATACCTGGAACACAGCAGGATGATTATGGACTTTATATCATTTTGTTTAAACAACAACATTTTCATTTTCCAGGACCAAAGGTACAGGCAGATCAGGGTGATGGCGATGGGCACCTGCTTCGACCCCAGCTACGCGAATATATTTGTGGGCTGGTGGGAGAAGCAGGTGGCCTGGGCAGACGATAAGGCTGAATGGGTGGATAGGGTGATCTGCTAGAGGAGATACATCGATGATCTCTTCCTCATTTGGAAGGGATCGGAATCCTCAGCAGAAGAGTATATAGCAGCCCTAAACATTAACAACTTGAACCTAAAATTCACCTACAATATGAGCAAACAGGAGGTCAACTTCCTGGACCTAAGGGTCTTCGTAGAATCAGGTGCAATTCAGACTGCTCTTTACAGGAAGGAGACAGCGGGGAACTCCGTCCTTCATGGACGTAGCAGCCACCCAGGAACCCTCGTAAAAAGTATCCCCTACGGGGAGCTATTGAGGATAAAATGCAATAGCTCCCCAGACAATGATTTTGAGGAGGCAGCCGAGAGAAGTATAAAACGCTTTAGATCACGCAGCTACTCCCACAAAGTGCTCCAGCAAGCAAAAAGAAAAGTGTTAAACACTGATAGGCAAACACTTTTGAGTGAGAGACAGAGCAGGGAGAAGAAGGGTGGCAATGGCATAATAAGACTAATCACCAACTATTCGGTGGCAGCGAATAGGGTTAGAGCCATAATGCTTAGAAATTGGGGTATTCTGAAATCAGATGCGGTCATTGGCAAGGATCTATTGGATCATCCAATGATAACCTTCAGGAAAACTAAATCGCTGAAAGATAGGCTAGTACAAAGTCATCTGTCAAAATCGAAAGGAGAACTACAGGCCATGCATGGGTCATACCCATGTGGGGAATGCAAGGCCTGTAGTACGAGCCAGAGAGTGCTATCTTACCAAGTACCCCACAAAGAAGCTAGGATCAAAATCCCGAAATTCATAACCTGTTCTACATCATTTGTAGTCTATTGCTTGAGATGTCCCTGCGGACACCGTTATGTAGGGAGCACCACTAAAGCAGTGAAACTAAGGATACTAGAACACCAACGGGCGATTGCCAATAAGGACGAGAACTATCCGATGGCTCGCCACTTTGCTACACACCACAACAGCGATAGAACTCTCCTTAGTTTCTTCAGTCTAGACTGCATCCCACAAGATCTGAGAGGGGGGACTATAAACGGAAACTAAGACGTTTGGAGTCGAGGTATATCATCGAACTCCAAACAAAGTCACCGGGACGTCTCAATGCGGGAGAGGAATTAATATCACACCTGTAAACACTGATAAATGTTAGGAACCATGAGCTGTGTCGATGCCTAAGTACTTTTCAAGAATGATTTAGAGAAACCAATATAGTAACAAGCCAGGGGACAGTATAAATTGGAACACACAGTATACCGTTATTAAGAACAATGATTGAATGTAAAATGAATCACGGACATCCATCAAGTGACCATGATTTTTTGCAGTATGCCCATCCAGGGCGTTATGGTTGCTTTATGCTCCAACATAATCAACTTCTTCTTTTTCCCCGACTGCATTATTACGCAAGATAACATTCTTGTGCAATAAACCTAACTAGGTTTAACTTACTGTGAGTGCTGGTGTGTCGACTTTGTTTGGCAGTGGAGCAGCAAATATATATATATATATATATATATATGAACGCTCCCTTTTTACACCAAAAGAAACGAGTCACTCTCACAGCGGGTGCTTCAAACCGCGTTGGTGTCCGCGGTGAAATATGGCAGCTCCAAAATCCCAAAGAATACCCAGCCGGGTTAGTCGGGATAAAAAAGCACTCACAAGCTCGACAGTCACTTTCAGCAGGGGGTAGGTTTAATTAGATAGACGCGTTTCTGGAGATAAACTCCCTTCGTCAGTATTTACATCTGTGCAACCAGATACTGTGTCCTTATCTATGTTTATTATACATCATGGAAATAAACGAGGGACCACATAAAGCGCCACATGCTCGCCATCTTTAAGTGTACAAATACATTGTTTAACCAAACATTGCTGGTGAGTATGTTACATCATAAATAAAGCCGTCAATCGGCATTGCCATCATCACAATGATTCCCCGCATCAATTATCTACAGACAACTATTCATATCTGGATTGCGTGGCTAAGATGGCATAAGCTTCAACCCGTGTTTCTAGTCATAATCGGACAGAGAAGCATCAGGAAAATCTTGCCGTGGATCGGCAATGGCAGCCCATATGGACTGCCTGGTTAAGGTGCAACCAAGCACACAGCAATGTATAATATCAATCTTAACAGAGAGTTAAAAAAGAGAAGGCATCTTTCACCCCAAGTTTTCACCTGATTAGAACAACAACAGAATACAACTCATTTAATACAGAATTAATAAATGTTACACATTCATAGTTATTCATACATCATCATCAACCCAAGTGCGAGGCCATTTCCTCTCCCATATTCAATCCCTTGGGTGCTCTGGTCTCTAGGTCTATAATATAACGAGACTCTAGTCTCCTTAGTGTGAGCAACCTGTTGCCCCCTCTTGGGTTTGCTTCTACTCTATCCAAACAAAAATATCTCAAAAGGTTCCTGTCACTGTTGTGTTTTATAGAGAAATGGCGTGCCACGGGATAACTAAAATCCCTGTTGGCTATGGCCCGCATATGCTCTAGTATCCTCAGTTTAACAGGATTGATCGTACTCCCCACGTATCTCAATGAACAAGGACATACAAGACAGTAAACCGCATGGTCAGAGTGGCAAGACATGAATTTCCTGATCTTCTTACCACCACTATGCCCAGGGACCTCGTAGCTCAGAGTTCTTTTACTCGCGGAGCAAGCCTTGCATCTTCCGCAAGGAAAGAAGCCTTTGGCCTCTTTTAATGTGCCCTCTTGTTTCACAATGAGTCGTAGGTAGCTATGGACTACTTGGTCACGAAGTGATCGTGCCTTTCTGTATGTAATTAGTGGCATTCTCGGTATGTCAGAGCCAATGATCGGATCTGCTTTCAAAATATGCCAATGGGCTCCTGCTTCGCCCCCAGTTACGCGAATTTATTCGTGGGCTGGTGGGAGGAGCAGGTAGCCTGGGCCCCCAGACTCTCCTCCTGGAACTCCAAGGTGGTACTATGGAGCTGGTACATTGATGACCTGTTCCTAGTATGGAATGGTTCTATTGAGGAAGCAAATCAGTACATCGATATGCTCAATGACAATGAATTTCATTTGAGATTCACTGGGGATATCAACAGGGAAAAAGTCAAGTACTTAGACCTGGAGGTGAGCATCAGGGATGGACATTTTTGCACTGACTTATACCGCAAACCTACGGCTGGGAATAGCGTCTTACACGCGTCCAGCAGCCATCCCCGTAAATTAATTAACAACATTCCGTACGGGGAACTTTTGCGTATTAAACGCAATTGTAGCCAGGATGAGAGCTTCGAAAAAGCAGCGTTGGAATGTGTGGAGAGATTCGTGATAAGAGGATATAGTCCCCATATTCTAAGAGAGACCCTGAATAAAGTCAGAAGCGTTCCCCGCTCTAGCCTTTTCACTAAAAAACCTGCCACTACTACAGAAGGTAAATTCCGCATGATTACTTCCTATTCTGCGGATTCCCACAAATTGCGAAAAGTATTGTCAAAACATTGGCATATTTTGAAAGCAGATCCGATCATTGGCTCTGACATACCGAGAATGTCACTAATTACATACAGAAAGGCACGATCACTTCGTGACCAAGTAGTCCATAGCTACCTACGACCCATTGTGAAACAAGAGGGCACATTAAAAGAGGCCAAAGGCTTCTTTCCTTGCGGAAGATGCAAGGCTTGCTCCGCGAGTAAAAGAACTCTGAGCTACGAGGTCCCTGGGCATAGTGGTGGTAAGAAGATCAGGAAATTCATGTCTTGCCACTCTGACCATGCGGTTTACTGTCTTGTATGTCCTTGTTCATTGAGATACGTGGGGAGTACGATCAATCCTGTTAAACTGAGGATACTAGAGCATATGCGGGCCATAGCCAACAGGGATTTTAGTTATCCCGTGGCACGCCATTTCTCTATAAAACACAACAGTGACAGGAACCTTTTGAGATATTTTTGTTTGGATAGAGTAGAAGCAAACCCAAGAGGGGGCAACAGGTTGCTCACACTAAGGAGACTAGAGTCTCGTTATATTATAGACCTAGAGACCAGAGCACCCTAGGGATTGAATATGGGAGAGGAAATGGCCTCGCACTTGGGTTGATGATGATGTATGAATAACTATGAATGTGTAACATTTATTAATTCTGTATTAAATGAGTTGTATTCTGTTGTTGTTCTAATCAGGTGAAAACTTGGGGTGAAAGATGCCTTCTCTTTTTTAACTCTCTGTTAAGATTGATATTATACATTGCTGTGTGCTTGGTTGCACCTTAACCAGGCAGTCCATATGGGCTGCCATTGCCGATCCACGGCAAGATTTTCCTGATGCTTCTCTGTCCGATTATGACTAGAAACACGGGTTGAAGCTTATGCCATCTTAGCCACGCATCCAGATATGAATAGTTGTCTGTAGATAATTGATGCGGGGAATCATTGTGATGATGGCAATGCCGATTGACGGCTTTATTTATGATGTAACATACTCACCAGCAATGTTTGGTTAAACAATGTATTTGTACACTTAAAGATGGCGCGCATGTGGCGCTTTATGTGGTCCCTCGTTTATTTCCATGATGTATGATAAACATAGATAAGGACACAGTATCTGGTTGCACAGATGTAAATACTGACGAAGGGAGTTTATCTCCAGAAACGCGTCTATCTAATTAAACCTACCCCCTGCTGAAAGCGACTGTCGAGCTTGTGAGTGCTTTTTTATCCCGACTAACCCGGCTGGGTATTCTTTGGGATTTTGGAGCTGCCATATATATATATATATATATATATATATATATATATATATATATATATATATATATATATATATATTTATATATATATTACCTACTGGCGGTCGCCAGTAGGTATATATAGTTAGGATTTTTTCTCTATGGGTTTTTTGAAAATTCTATGTCTAATAACTTTGCCGTTTGTGGACGGAATTGGCTGAAATTTTCAGGAAAATGGCACATTTTGTTTCTGAGCAGCCTTTGAAAATTTGGGGGGGGTTCGTCAAGGGGGGGCCGAGAAAAAAGGGGGGTCCCAAAACGCGTTTTTCCCATGTTAATTTCCATAGGGCGGTTGGCCTCACTTTTAGCCCGAACGGCTGAATGGATTTGCACGAAACTTGGCAAAATTGTAGGGACTGGTAGCCCGATGTGCCTTTTGTAGGTCTCAATATATGTGCTCCAGTGGATTTTGAGAAATTAACGTTTAAAAAAAGATATATATCTGTAAGCGCGGACCGGGCAGCGGCCTAGGACGCGTACTTTTCGCGCAACGGAGCTTTGTGAAGCGAAGCTGATTGGTTCTCCGGCGTCTGTCAACATTCCAAACAGTCCGTAGTGGCCGCAAACAGTCCGTAGTGGCCGCCATCTTGTCTCTCGGTAGGATCGAGAGACAAGAGGAGGCCAAAGCGAAGGGGCAAATGACCATAAGGGGGAATAGTAGATCCTCGCTGACCCCCTAGGTTTGATGTGGAGGTTTTAAAAGGGCCCCGCGGGGCAAAAAAAAAAAATTATAATAATAATCTTACGGCTGAATGGATTTGCACGAAACTTGGCAAAATTGTAGGGACTGGTAGCCCGATGTGCCTTTGCTAGGTCTCAATATATGTGCTTCAGTGGATTTTGAGAAATTAACGTTCAAAAAAAGATATATATCTGTAACAGCGCACCGCTTCGCGTACTTTTCGCGTTACGGAGCTTTGCGAAGCGAAGCTGATTGGCTCTCCGGTGTCTGTAAACATTCCAAACAGTCCGTAGCGGCCGCCATCTTGTCTCTCGGTAGGATCGAGAGACAAGAGGAGGCCAAAGCGAAGGGGCAAATGACCATAAGGGGGCATAGTAGATCCTCGCTGATCCCCTAGGTTTGATGTGGAGGTTTTAAAAGGGCCCCGCGGGGCAAAAAAAATAAATAATAATAATAATCGAACGGCTGAATGGATTTGCACGAAACTTGGTAAAATATTAGGGACTGGTAGCCCGATGTGCCTTTGCTAGGTCTCAATATATGTGCTTCAGTGCATTTTGAGAAATTAACGTTCAAAAACAAGATATATATCTGTAACAGCGCTCCGCTTCGCGGAGATAAAATTATATCTGTATTACCTAGCTGTTGCTAACACCAGTTAGCGACGGCTAGTAGGAGATAGCGACCATCTTGGGCCCCACTTTGCATGTGAGTGATATTTATCATTAATGACATGCAAAGTGGGCATGCCAAGATGTTAGCGACTGGAAACAGTCGCTAACATCGCTATCTCCTATTATCAACTTTTGGAAATATTCGAGATAAGCGCGAATATCTCCAAAAAGTAACAGCTGCCCTGAGCAGTTCTTAGCCATGTTATCCTATGGGAGGTGGATAACATGGCTAAGAGGATTAGCTCGGTAATGCATGAATATCGCTGAGTTTTCAGCGATATTAATGCATTGCGGTCGGTTTTTATCGTATTTGCGATAAACTTTGATAATAGCAAGGTTTATCTGCGATAATTTCTGACGGTAAAAAAATCTTTGCAATGCATCGTTAGGGATAAATATCGCTTAACTTTGGTAATATGCCCCAACGTCTGTTAACGTTCGATTCGAAGGAAATCAGGAAGTGTTGAAAAACATTGTCTGCGCCATCTTGTCTTTTTTCAAATGCCACACTTTTGTCGTGCACGGCAGCCATTTTAGATGCCTTGACCAGACCCACTCTGTGCACGCTGTCGATCCTTAGCATGGCTCCCCACCCTCGCAAGCATCTCCCCCAGCCAGTGGTCACCCCACCTCTCTGTCTTATGCATGGGTAATAAACCTCCCCCCATCTGCGCTGCTCTTTCCTGAGAATCACACCCTGTGCCCGCCCGACACCTCCCTTTCGCCCTATTCACTACTGCACCCTCTGACACTCCTTTTCCTCTGTGTCCGATTGTCCAGGCTGGTCCTAGGGTATCAGCTAGCCCTGCAGATGTAGTTTATGGCCACAGCTGTAAAGATTCACCCCTCTTCAAAGGAGTTATAGTAGATCAAGGCCCACACTCGATGAGATCCGTCACAGCAGAAGCGTTGCTATTATCTGAAAACCATCCTGTATTGTGATTGGGGAGGGGACCGAGCGTGAAGCGGAAGATTCCAGGGATGACTCTTTGTACATCAAAGTTTTTACAATTATGTGTCACATTAAAAATATATAGCACTCCGACAAAGTAGTAAGATTATAAAACTTTAATAATTTATAAATATATACAAGAAAACAAAAATAGTAATAACATATAAACATTTTTAGGGAAAAACAACGAAGTAGCGGTCGGCTGTGCGAATAGTCCCAACGCAGCACAACGTCCAGATTTCCGGCGTGGGGCGGGTCATCAGTAGCAAACTGTTGTGCGAATAGTTCCAAGGCAGCAGAACGCGCTGAAATCTAGATGACACGAAAGTGATGTCTAGTAAGTTGCCACCCAGCAAATAACGGCGTGGGGCGTCGCGGGGGGTGGGTCTTCAGTAGCAAACTGTTGTGCGAATAGTTCCAAGGCAGCAGAACGATGGCACCAAGGTGATGTCCAGTAAGTTGCCGCACTGGTTTTGGTATCCTACAATGCTGCTCCGAATAACGGCGTGGGGCGCCCCGGGGGAGGCGGCGTGAACGGGCCTCTCCAGGTGGAGTGTCATCTGTTGTAGTGGGGCGCCCCTTTACCGTTTCAGTTGCCATTCCGTCCGTTTTTGGTCCACTGTGTCAAAAGCCGCAATTCAGCTGAGTTGCGCCCACTCTTGCGGTGCAGCGATAGGCGGCTGTCACAGGACTCTCAAAATGGCGGCAGGCTCTTTCCTTTTTGGGCCTGGTCCACTGAAATGGCCCTGGGACACCTTGGAAATCGGACGCTTGTGTGCTAGGTCTTGGACCCCATTCTCGAAAGCGTCCCCTCCGCCTTGAGAATTCATCAAAAGTTTTGGGGGCCCCGACTCCTGCAGGCTTCTGGTGGGGAGCGGCTGCCATGATTGCTCGCGGAATGACTACGACGGAGCTACGAGATGGTGGTGCTCTCATGCTGACGCCAGCTTCAGTCTGAAACATCCAGAAACAAGGTGGGGCTTTCATCGTTTGGAAAAAAAAAAGTTTTCATCCAATGAAAAGTGTTGTTTTTAGGTCATATGATCAAGCCTTCCATCATTAGGAAACCAAAAGTAAAATGAACCAATGAAAAGTTTTATAAACAAGTCACATGACCTGTTATGCGGCATAGGGTATAAAATGCGGAGAAAATACGTTGGCACGTGAGGCGGCGTCAGTAGCGGACCGATGTGCGAATAGGCCGAAGGCAACACAGCGCGCCAAGATCCGGATGGCACCGAGGTGGTGTCCAGCAAGTTGCAGCACTGGTGTGGCCATCCTACAATGTTGAAAGTCGGCGTGGGGCGCCCCGTTGGCCTGTGAGTTTGCGTCAGTAGCGGACCGATGTGCGAATAGGCCGAAGGCAGCACAACGCGCCAAGATCCGGATGGCACCGAGGTGGTGTCTAGTAAGTTGCCGCACTGGTGTGGCCATCCTACAATGCTGAAAGTCGGCGTGGGGCGCCCTGTTGGCCTGTGAGATGGTGTCAGTAGCGGACTGATGTGCGAATGGGGCCAAAGGCAGCGCAACAATATTTTCTGACTGACACCACAAGGCGCTGAGATGCCAAGATCCGGATGGCACCGAGGTGATGTCTAAGTTGCGGACTGATGTGCGAATGGGGCCAAAGGTAGCGTAACAATATTTTCTGTATGGAAGATACCACTAGGCGTTGAGATGCCAAGATTCGGATGGCACCGAGGTGATGTCTAGCAAGTTGCTGCACTGGTGTGGTCATCCTACAATGCTGAAACTCGGCGTGGGTCGCCCCATTAGCCTGTGAGATGGCGTCAGTAGCGGACCGATGTGCGAATAGGCCGAAGGCAGCACAACGCGCCAAGATCCGGATGTCACAGTGGTGGTTTCATAGTTGAGAGGCACTTCATCTGCAGTGGGGCGCCGAGATCCGGATGGCACCGAGGTGATGTCTAGCAAGTTGCTGTACTGGTGTGGTCATCCTACAATGCTGAAAGTCGGCGTGGGGCGCCCCATTAGCCTGTGAGATGGCGTCAGTAGCGGACTGATGTGCGAATGGGGCCAAAGGCAGCACAACGCGCCAAGATCCGGATGGCACCGAGGTGGTGTCCAGCAACTTGCCGCACTGGTGTGGCCATCCTACAATGCTGCGCCGAAAGTCGGCGTGGGGCGCCCCGTTGGCCTGTGAGTTCGCGTCAGTCAGTGGGGGCTGTTTGAGGATCTGACTGCATTGGAAAGCAATGTGATGCTGTGCGTCGCCCCCAAGATGGAGGTTCCTCGGCTGCAGTGGGGCGCCCCTTGGTGTTTCACTCGCTATGCAGCTGAGTTGCGTGCGCACTTGTGGCGAATAGGCCGAAGGCAGCACAACGCGCCGAGATCTGGATGGCACCGAGGTGGTGTCCAGCAATTTGCCGCACTGGTGTGGCCATCCTACAATGCTGCGCCGAAAGTCGGCGTGGGGTGCCCCGTTGGCCTGTGAGGTGGCGTCAGTAGCGGACCGATGTGTGAATAGGCCGGAACCAGCACAAGGCGCCAAGATCCGGATGGCACCGAGGTGGTGTCATAGTTGAGAGTTCTGAGCAGCGCTTGTAACACTGTCTGAAGCTTATTTGCACCTGCTGCAGCTTCACTATTGCCCTGGTGTGGCCTAAGATCGCCCATGACATAGGCGGCTACCTCCCGGGGTCCGGCGGAACTTTTTTCCTTTTCCTTTGTGCATCTTGTCCCACAATCCGTTTGACCTGAAGACACGACCAGGTCCCTGAATGTGTGCAGGGGGACGCTATTGATTGAATCAAAATGGCGGCTTCACACAAAGCTGACTCAAGCGTTGCTGCTGATGCTATACAGAGAAAAACTGGTTTTCAGTTTGTACATTCTTCAGGATTTTTCCATCCAAGGCTGGTTGAGAGTTTGTATAACAATGGCTTCAGATTTTCAACATACTACTCTTCAACATTCTTCCTAAATGTAACAATGTGAGACTCACTAGGAGAACGGTGTAGTGAGGGCCACAAACGGCTGTTTGTCTTTCCTTTCAAAATGCTGCCAACAATATTTTCGGAATGGAAGACAACACAAGGCGCTGAGATTCGGTTGGCACCGAGGTGGTGTCCAGCAAGTTGCCGCACTGGTGTGGCCATCCTACAATGCTGCGCCGAAAGTCGGCGTGGGGTGCCCGAAGGGGGGGGGGGAGGCGGCGCAAACGAGCCTCTCCCGCTTCTCCATGTGGAGGCAGTTCATCTGCAGTGGGGCGCCGAGATCCGGATGGCACCGAGGTGGTGTCTAGCAAGTTGCCGCACTGGTGTGGCCATCCTACAATGCTGCGCCGAAAGACGGCGTGGGGTGCCCGAAGGAAGTGTCCTTATCCAGGGCATTATCGCTGTATCATGTCCTCCACTAAAATGGCCCTGGGACACCTTAGAACTCGGACGCTCGATTTTTTTTTCCTTTCCTGTACATGCAAAAAAAGGTAAATGCCCGGTACGTTACACGCTTCATCTGCCACGATGAACTCTCCAGAGGAACCGAAAAAAAATATAGTTGTGGTAACTATACCATGCATCGTCATATGGAGAGGTGGCACCAATTAATTATAGTGCTGCATAAAAGAGAGATTTGGAGGAGAACCCCTGACCTGCTAGTACATTCATCAAAGAAGTGGCACTGAGAGCTTCAGAGGCAAGGGAAACGGTCCCAAATTTTTAGAAGAACTTTGGAAAGATTAAAATGACATGTTTAGATTGTGGCAAATTAATTTCATGTGGACAGATGAGTGTTACTCTAATAAATACAGCATATGAACATCATCATAGTCGATGGTTGGTAGAGACATTTTGACTATATCCTGGACCTGCCCGTCCTCGCCCAAAATGGCGCCGGAATAAATGGGACTCGTAACTCCTTGTTGTGTACTGGTTGCAGAACCTTGAAATCACGAGATACGTATGCAGTTTTGAAGCACATGGCGGGCGGGGACGAGAATTGATTGAATATTTCGACATCCCTATTGATATTAAGTTCTGATGTGTTATTGATTACTGTACTGTTGAAAGTTCGAATTAACGTCACCCATGGTACTTGCCCGCAAATGTATATCTAGATAATTTTATTGTAACTGGCCCTGTCGTATTTTAATTATAAAATGTACGTCCACCGATTCCGTAACTGTTAGACACCTTAGTTCTTGCAACCTAATGGCCCGCCCGTTACGTTCCTCTACAGTGTAAATGTCTACTCATCACATACGATTACAGTTTGCTCCGTGGCCGGCCCACGTGGTTATAGGCTCGTATTTGTATAATGAAATTTTCACAATAAAGGTTTTTAAAAGAAAACATGGTAGTAGTATATACATTGGTAAAGTTTGTAATAATAGTCACTGTTTTAGAATCATTAAAAGGCAAGTGAAATAAAGCAGACCAATTACATGAAGGGTAAAAGGTATAATACGAAGGAACGCAGTAAAGATAAATGGTCAAGGGCTGTTGTGTTTTCTATTCCTGCAACATAAAGTGATCGATAAGAATCTCATATTCAGGCGTATCGGCGACTAAGACAGCAGGTCGACCCTCTTTTGCTCAACGGCTCCATCATGGGACGAAGAAACGCTCTTTTTCTCGAAAAAAGAATATATTTTACTTGCAGGACAGTTGTAAAATTTCCGGGAAAGTACATTAGTCTGGAACATTATAACATATATTTAAGAAAAAATAATGTTCGGAAGTAATGAAAAGCGTAATTTTTAGGTCATATGACCAAGCCTTTCATCATTACAATAAGAAAAGTAAAATGAACCAATGAAAAGTTTTATTAACAAGTCACATGACTTGTTATGCTTACGTTACGCGCTGCGCGCCCCTGATGACTTCCGGATGCGCTAACGCGGCGCGTCATATGACGCATTACGCGACAACGCAGGTCCAGAATATAGTCAAAATGTCTCCACCAACCAGCGGTCGGAACACAACCCCTTTCAGCAGGCTAAATAGTTCTGTTAAATGACAACAGAAGGGACAGGCAACAAGAACCATCAGTCAAAGAGGGGAGGGCTAGTTCTTCTCTACCGGGTTACATTGGGGCGCTACCGGAACTGATCGAATTGGTAGTCTACAGTGTTTCTGGATGTTTCAGACTGAAGCTGGGGTTAGCATGAGAGCAGCATCATTTCGTAGCTCCGTCGTGGCCATTCCGCAACCAATCATGGCAGCCGCTCTTTATCGTTATTTTGGGCGGGGTGGGTGGCGGAGCCGAGCTGTTTTGCAGCCATCATTGTGTGGAGTTCAGTTCATCTCACTAGTTTTGTATTTGTCATGAGGGGTTGTTCCTAATGTTTCTATTTTAGCGAGGTCAAAAAGAGATCCCATTAGTGGCCTACTGATTTTGCTCGATTCCTTTTCTTTTTTTTACACGATTTTTCGTTATCTGCAAAGACTAAACAGAGTATTGCGACTCTGTGTTTGTTTGTAAATAGAGAATGAACCAAAGAGAACTAATTCTAAAACAGTAAATACTTGGATAACAATCAATCAAATGGAGAGAGAAGCAGGCACGACGGATTACAACGGGGGCAAAGGCCTGCGTTAACTACCTTTCACTATCTGCAAAGAGAGAGTACTCCTAATAGAAATGAGGGGGGGGGGCACCATTCAAAGCAGATCAGTGTGCATAAACACGAAAATGTTTTCACTTACCACGTACTTGACATTCGACAGCTTATGATATTTGCTATTAAAAAACCATTGAAATTCACTGAAAAAACCATAGGTTATAGACCATATATAGTTAGGAATTAGCATTTACAAAACCTTGAAAATTCACTGAAAAAACCATAGGTTATAGACCATATATAGTTAGGAATTAGCATTTAAAAAACCTTATTTTACTCACACAAAACCATTGAAATTCCATATATAGTTAGTTGCA
This sequence comes from Lissotriton helveticus, assembly GCF_964261635.1. Classification (NCBI taxonomy): domain Eukaryota; kingdom Metazoa; phylum Chordata; class Amphibia; order Caudata; family Salamandridae; genus Lissotriton; species Lissotriton helveticus. The sequence continues at coordinate 1,510,093,148 of NC_136057.1, forward strand.
CTAACTATATATTGCGCACCCGCAATCCACTGCTGATCATGTCACATATTACATCATTCATGACATGGTCAGTGACATCACTGATGACATCACTGATGACATCTCAAATGACATCACTGATGACATCACTGATGACATCTCATTTGACATCAATGACCACATCACTGATGATATTATTCATGTGACAATACAATGCATCTCTTCACATTTTAATATAACCTCTGTTTCACCCAGTGTTAAAAACAGAGTATAATTTTTGAAACCATTGACACACCAATACTAGTTACTACATACGTACTCACTGATTCCTACGTCTACACACACATTCACTCATACAATCATTCATACATACAATCACTCATCTTTACAACACAATCATATGCACTCATACACCTATACAGACACTCACACTCTGCCACTCATCCATGGAGTTACTCACACACCTAGTCAGTCCTGTAAAGAATCAATCACACTTCCATTTTCTACTCTATACAGTTAAACATAGAGCACCTTACGTTTTCAACCATATACTAACACATACTTACTCTCTTATACAATCATTGATACAAGTACACATTGATCTGTACAGAGTCACACACCTCCCATCCAGCCACACACACACTCAGTCTCCCATGCAAATACTTGGGCAATCAATCAATAACCCATATAGTTACTCATATAGCTACTGATCAACACATGCAGCAGTTTACAGAACAACAGACATAATGATGCACAAATTAAGACAGTTTAGTCACTAACCCATGCACTCAGTGAGACACATTTAATCACTCACTCATACATTCAGTCATGCACCTACTAAATCCTTCGTCCAGACACTTATACATCCACTCATTCTTCAATATGTAAGACATATTTTAACTTTACAGAAACATAGTCACTGGATGTTGTCATCAGTGATGTCATCAGTGATGTCATTTGAGATGTCATCAGTGATGTCATCAGTGATGTCACTGACCATGTCATGAATGATGTAATATGTGACATGATCAGCAGTGGATTGCGGGTGCGCAATATATAGTTAGTGCAACTAACTATATATGGAATTTCAATGGTTTTGTGTGAGTAAAATAAGGTTTTTTAAATGCTAATTCCTAACTATATATGGTCTATAACCTATGGTTTTTTCAGTGAATTTTCAAGGTTTTGTAAATGCTAATTCCTAACTATATATGGTCTATAACCTATGGTTTTTTCAGTGAATATATATATATATATATATATTACCTACTGGCGGTCGCCAGTAGGTATATATAGTTAGGATTTTTTCTCTATGGGTTTTTTGAAAATTCTATGTCTAATAACTTTGCCGTTTGTGGACGGAATTGGCTGAAATTTTCAGGAAAATGGCACATTTTGTTTCTGAGCAGCCTTTGAAAATTTTGGGGGGGTTCGTCCAGGGGGGGCCGAGAAAAAAGGGGGGTCCCAAAACGTGTTTTTAACATTGAGTTTTCCATAGGGCGGTTAGCCTCACTTTTAGCCCGAACGGCTGAATGGATTTGCACGAAACTTGGCAAAATTGTAGGGACTGGTAGCCCGATGTGCCTTTTGTAGGTCTCAATATATGTGCTCCAGTGGATTTTGAGAAATTAACGTTTAAAAAAAGATATATATCTGTAAGCGCGCTCTGGGCAGCGCTCCGGTCCGCGGACCTTAAGCGTACCGGAACTTCGCGTAGCTAAGCTGATTGGCTCTCCGGTGTCTGTCAACATTCTAAACAGTCCGGAGCGGCCGCCATCTTGTCTCTCGGTAGGATTGAGAGACAAGAGGAGGCCAAAACAAAGGGGGAAATAACCATAAGGGGGCATACTAGCTCCTCCCTGACCCCCTAGGTTTGATGTGGAGGCTTTAAAGGGGCCCCGCTAAGCAAAAAAAAAAAAATTTTTTTTTATTTTTTTTCGTGGTTAGCGCCCGGTACGCGAACCGGGAAGCGTTCTGGGGAGCGTATCACAATGAAAAATGAATGATAGACTTTTCAAATGCTGTATGTTAATTGATTGTTGGTTTTGTTGATTATTTATTTTTTTTTTTTTAAGTTTTTTTTATTGTGTTTCATAATTTATTAAACTTTCTAACATTTCATTGTCAGAAATTTCATAATCATGGAATATAGATTGTAGTCTCTGAGGTTGTAAAATGTCCTCATTTGCAAGGAGGTTATCTACTGCTTGTACACATTGCAGTAGTTCTTGGTCCCAAGATTCATCCATAAATTCAATCTCATTTGGATCAATGATTTCTGTGTTGGACTCTGGAAGGACAATTTCAAATGAAATGTTTTGTTCACTTTCCATTTTTCCTGAAATTTGCATAAAAAAATATATATTAGTAGAGGTAGGGCACAGTTGGGATTAATTTTAGATAGGCAGTTTTTAACAGAGAATTTATCTTTGGGCAGTGTATAGTATCAGAGTGGAAGTAGGAATATAAAAAAGTGTATCTAAATTTATAAGTACTACAGAGGGATAGTATATAACTAACAGAAAAAGTTTGCCATATTAACTTAAAGTGCTCAATATACTTCAGTTTTAAAAATAACAACTTACCTTTAAAAAGAAGTTGAAGTTATTAATGAAAATTCTAATAGAAATGTACACCAGGAAGTAGTAGTCAAAATGGCTGTGTTTCCTTCTCTTCCTTTATATATATTCGGGTACATAACCAATTAAATGTCAGGTAAAAAAAGTAGAAAATGAAAGTAACATTTTAATTGGTTGTCAATTCCAACACTTCAGATGTGTTTTGTGAAGTAATTTACCTCACGGTATTTAGTGAGTTCTATAGGCTAAATGGCTAAATGGAATTCCAATCAAATTTGTGAAAATGGTAGGGATTGGTATGTAGTATGAGCTAATCTATATTTGGTGAAATTGTCTCAAGTGGCTTTTGTGTGAACTACTTTCCCACCTTTTTTGATGGTGCGCTTCCCAGGAAGCGACCCGGTACGCGAACCGGTGAGCGCCCTGGTACGCGAACCTTAAGCGTAACGGGAGTCCACCATTTTGTGTTTCGGTCGAATTATGATACAAGATGGAGGGCAAATAATGTTCAGAATAGGTAGAAGGGGGCATGGTAGACTTATCTTGACCCCCTAGGTTTTGTGAGGGTGGCTGAGGAGGCCCATATGTGCGAAAAAAAAACATTTTTTTTTAAAATTTCGCGAGGTTAGCTCCCGGTACGCGTACCGGGTAGCGCCCCAGGGAGCGTACTTTGTTGAAAATTAGTAAAAAAAGTTAGAGTAAAATAATAATTGTGAGTGATTAGATGTAGGGTAGCTCTGAGAAGAGCTTTTGGGTTTATGGTACATTTTGGTACTTATAAGTAGGTACCAATGCACATTTTTAAATTCAGAGTGAAAACTCTGTTGCCCTCATCTGAGAAGTGAACTCCATCTCCTCTGTAGATATCTTGCATGTAGTAACGCAAGTTATTGTTGTACAGGGAGCCCATTCCATGGTCTCTCATGTAAGCTGAAACAGATTTGTTTACATGCTTCCTCGACTTCTCAATTTGTGGACAAAATTGGTTTGACCACCTCCATTTCTGTCTTTGGCATATATTTGAATATACCAAGGCAGTCTGAGGAAAAAGTGCCATTAATTGCTCAAAGGTGTCCTTTAAAAGCATTTCCAGACCTACACCAGTCAAAGTGCCCAAGTCATTACCTCCACAGTGCACAATTAACAGGTCAGGTTTGGGCAAATGCATAAAGGTTTTCACCAATGGTATCAATTGGTGACATTTTAATCCTCTGTGGCCAAACCACTTAATTTCCACATCTTGTAAATTGAGGTTAGGTAAATTCCTGCTTTCAACGTACCTTTGAGCCCAGTGAATATAACTATGACCAACAATCCAGACAGAAAACATGGTGAGAGAAGGTTCTCCTGCAGTCAGATGAAGTGTGGCAATGAAATGGCAGTTGAAAAAATGTGAGTTTGAAATGAAAAAAACTGTGGAGTTTCTGTGTTCATGAAGTAGTAACAGTGATTGGTGGATTTTGATTGATGAAAACAGAAAGTTAGGGTGTAGAGATGTGTTCTTTGAAAGATGTATTTTGAGTGGTCAATAAAAAATCATTAAATGAAAGAAAGCACTGGATATGCAGGTGCACTGAGAGTTCAGAGTTCAATTGCAACATTGTTGTGTGAATTTGCAAACACCAGAGTTTCTCCAAGAGGTGGTTGCTATGGAAAATAGGCAGAAAGGGCAGAGGGGGAAGGGTTTTCATTTGAAAAAAAGTGAGGGAAGAGTTTTGATTGGGTGACATGAGAAATATGTGTGAAGAATTACACCATTTCTGTGCTTTTCATAGCTGCAGACTCTGGAGTGCATACCTTTTGCTCTGCTGAAGACAAATTGGTGTGTTTCTGAGACTGTTTTCAAACTCAAAGTATTTGCTAAGGTGAGAAAATATTTCTTTACTTTAGATAGAGAATAGTGTGCTTTAAGGAGAAAATTATGATTTATGTGGCGCAAATTGCTTGTAAATATGCTCTCACATGTGCATGGAAAATTTAGATTTTGAATGTTTGTGTTAAATAGCTATGTTAAAAGTGACCAAACCATGCTGGGAAGGCAATCAAAAAACGCTTTCATGTGTTTTAATGACATTTTAAGTCATTTTCTGATGTGCAGTGTTTAGAAATTATGATTTTAAAATCGTTTTTGGGGAAAAGGAATTGTTTATAAAATCATGACAAGGACATAATGGTGTATGGTTCTTTATAAGGCAATTGACTGTTCCTGATGTTATTTTTCTCATTTTAGTGTAAGACCTTTCTCTGTGGCGCAAATTGCTTGTAAATATGCTCTTACATGTGCATGAAAATTTTAATTATCAATGTTTGTGTTACATAGCCATGATAAAAATGAATCAACAATGCAGGAAAACCAATCAAAAAATGCTTTAATGTGTTTCAATGACATTTTAAGTCATTTTCTCATGTGCAGTTTTTTGAAATTATGATTTGAAAATCGTTTTTGGGAAAAAGGAATTGTTTTTAAATGCATGAGAAGGACATAATGGTGTATGGTTTTTTATAAGGCAATTGACTGTCCCTGATGTTATTTTTGCCATTTTAATGTCAGACCTTTCTTTGTGGCGCAAATTGCTTGTAAATATGCTCCCACCTGTACATGGAAAATTTTGATTTTGAATGTTTATGTTACATAGCCATGTTAAAAGTGACCCTACCATGCAGGAAAGCCAATCAAAAAACGCTTTTATGTGTCTTAAGGACAATTTAAGTAAGGTTATGGATACATTTATGATGACTGGTGCAATGAAGTAGAAATCACTTACTTCATTGGTAGGCATTTACAATAAAATGTTCTCCTCTGTTTTGTTCATCAAGCGTAACTTTAATCTGCAATCCTGAGTAGGCCTCACCTTAAACAAACCTCTGGATAGGCCACATATTATTGTCATCCTGATTTAATCATTTATAATGCTAGGGATAGATTTATGATAGGTGTATACCTCTTTTGTGCCACTTAGAAAACATTCTCCATGGGGAAATGACTTAAAATGTCATTAAGACACATGAATGTTTTTTTTTTTTAAACGTTTGCAAATTTTTTGGGTCACTTTCAACATGGCTATGTGTCTGCAACAGTCAAAATCTAAATTTGCAATGTACAGGTGGGAGCATATTTACAAGGAATGTGCTTCATGGGGAAACGTTTGCAATTTTTTTGGGTCACTTTCAACATGGCTATGTGTCTGAAACAGTGAAAATCTAAATTTGCAATGCACAGGTGGGAGCATATTTACAAGGAATGTGCTTCATGGGGAAAGGTCTTATAATGTAATATGGGAAAAATGACATTAGAGATACTGAAATGCTTTATAGAGAAGCATACACCATTATGTAATTGTCATAATTTTGCAAACCATTACTTTTCCCCAAAAACGATTTTCAAATTATATTTTGAAAACACTGCACATGTGGAAATTACTTAAAATGTCATGTACATATGGTGGTTCATCTGTAACAAGATAAGAAGCTTAGGGATACATTTATGATGACTGGTGCAATAAAGTGGACATTACTTACTTCATTGGTAGGCCTTTACATGTATTATCTCCTCTGTATTCTTCATCAAGCGTAACTTTGATCTGCAACCCTGAGTAGGCCTCACCTTAAACAAAGCTCTGCATAGGCCACACCTTATCGTCATCCTGAATTAATCATTTAAAATGCTAGGGACAGATTTATGATAGGTGTATGCATCTTTTGCGCCACTGTGCGTCACTTTTGTGACGCAGTGGCGGTGCAAAAGATTTGCTATGAGGCGAGAAAATTACAAATTGATGCATTTAGGCAGATGTGTCATGGTGTAAAAAAAACGTGCCACATGAAACCGATGCAGCAGTGGATGTGCCAGTCATTTTGCGCCGCTGTTCCGCCACCCATGGTGTGCTGTATTTACAATGCGGCGCAGCATGGGGCAAAAATGGCACAGATGCGTGACGTATCTGTGCTGTAAAGGTGGCGCATTGCTGGAGTTGTATCGTAAGTGCGATGCAGCTCCAGCAAGGCTCAGGGGTGCCCCATCTATACAATGCTGCGTCAAGACCTATGCAAGCTTCAAGCAGGCGCAGGGTTTTGAAGCAGCTTTCTCCTATCTGATTGTAAATGCGGCACACCATGGGTGGTAAAACAGTGGTGCACATTAACTGGTGCATGCCTGGGGATCTGCCATTTAATATAAATCTGCACTTTAACATTTGAGTATGTGCAGGGAACACAGAGTCGTTGAGGCTTATCCAAGGTTAAGAACAGATGAGTCCTGTTCAGTGAAAAATTAGACATAGGCTTCACCTGCTCAGCATCGCTGGACATGGTTAAATAATAGCTGCAAAATGTTACTCTTGTTAAATAATTTTACTATTATAATCTGTGAGATTTGTCTCTTACTCTGCAACATCTCATTGTTGTTATCTTTCTTTAAAGATAAAGACAACCTCAACATGAGCGACAATCTGCAATCAGTTGATTTTGACCTCATCATTGAACTTGTAATTGAAACATCAGTGGATGTTGATCCATTGGATGATTTAAATCCTGAGGATGAAGAAGAGCGTGATGAGGATGCAGATTTGTCTGAATTATATGATATCGGATGGGAAGCTGACTTGCTTCAGCCTTTGGAATTATAAACATTTATTTTTAAAATTTATAATCAATAAAAAGTAAAAAGGTAAACCGTTTAATTTAAAAATAAAAACACCTTCAAAAACAGGTTATGTGTAGTGTTTTCAATAAAATATTAAAATATGCTCATAAAATTAGATCAGATTCACATATAAAATAGCATAGGTAACATAAATATAAATGTCATTTCTTTTCTGGTATTTCTGTATTGTAAAAATGGCAATGACTAAAAAATCTTCAAAATAAAATGTCAAGTAGTGTGTTATATTTTTGATCACTATTAATGATTTACTGTTTGATAATAATGTTTAATAACATTTTTTAGTATCTTTTTCCTCAGATTCAACTGCAGATCATTTCAAGATGCCTACAAAAATAAGAGAGATGAAGGCTGCAAAACGTCAAAGACAGCAGGAGAAAAAAAAAATGCAGCAGTCCTCTAACAAAAAGATTTCTCAAGCCATGAAGAAAGCACCGGGTAAGAGCTCTAAATATTTCATAAGAAATATTTGTAATAAAAAAAATATTAGTACAGAAAATGTTTCAATCCATAAAATGACAAGTAAATCAAATGGAAAGAAAAGGACAAATGAAAATGTTACTGCTAGAGCAAGAGATAAATCTGTGCATGATAGTAGAAGGAAACAACAGTTTACGGAGATTCGTAAACGAATGTTCCGTAACAGGATAATTGGCAATTTGTTAAAAAATATTAAGAAAGGTCAACAGAAATTAGTTTTTTATAGGAGAAAAAAAAAAGTTGAGAAAGTTATTGATCAGGCTTTTGAAATTAAACGTAAGTTATTTATTTTGATAATCAATAGAATTAGGAAGCTAAACAAGGCAATTTTTGATTTCAAAAGAAATAGTAGATGGAAGAGAATAGTTAATCGTAGTAATTTTTGTGAAGTTTTTTCTGGAGAATGGATACATAGTTCAAGCTGTGAGGCATTTTTTAATGAAGAGAGTTATTTCCAGGATAATGATTTGGTGCATGCAGTTGACATCAGTGGTCGTGCTTATGAAGTGAAAGATGGTTGTCCAGTTGAAAAAGAAAAACTTGTGACAACAGAGGCAGAAGAGTTGTTAGGTAATGAGGTTTTAGGAAGACGTGCTAAGGGTCCTGTGTACACCTGGAAGTGTAGTAGTATTTGCAGTGTGCGACAGGATTCCATCAATTTGCTTTGTGATTTTGTACGGACATTTAACAAGAAAAGTTTGAAGCAGAAAATAAGGTTGTTGCAAGAATTAGATCCTTGCAGAGTGAGAGAAGTGACAGGTTTGCATGGTCATTCACTGGCTTGTCTTTCCAGGAGAGTATGCCAGAGTGTTTTTCATCATTTCAGGATGCTAGCAGTGCATCATAACAAAGTGAGGAAGTTAGTTAGACTGTTGTATTATGCTAAGAGTCCAGCAATTATGCTGAAACAATTATGCGCTGCTCTTTTGCATGGTTCTGAAATAGATGTGAAGAATATATGTGAAGAAATTGAGTTTTGTTACTTTGGAAGTAAAGAGGAGAATGTTGAAATTGAGCAAGAAGTAGAGGGTCATTTGGAAGATAGTGTACAGGTTTCCAGTACAGATAATTTCCAGAGGGAAATTGCGACGTTTGACATGAAATCAAGTGAGAGGCCTAATTTCACTTGTGTGTGTTGTAGACGCACTTATTATAAGAATCAGACTAAGTTAGTGGATTTATATGCAAAAAGTGAAAGGGAAAATAATAGTGAATGGAAGGATTTTGCAACATACTTGATGGTAGAAAATTGTTTTGATTTGGGATTGGATCAACGTGTGTGTACTTATTGTTGTAACAAATTAAAACAAAACCAGATGCCTGCTAGAGCAGTTCATAATAATCTGGAATTGGTTGAGATTCCTTCTGAATTGAAGGATTTAAATACTTATGAATCTATTTTGATTCAAAGTATCCATCCCTTTCAGGCTATTGTAAGAATGGAGCCAAAGACAGGGAAATTGCCTCCATCAGATTTACAGAGAGGATTAAAGGGAAGAGTTGTTTATTTGCCTCTAGATTTGAAGAAAAACATTAACACAATTGGAGTAGAAAAAGTGGAAGAGGAACCTCTGGTTATCTTAGTTAATGGGGTTCCGACAAAGAATAAGAAAATATGGCAAGATTTAGTAGATGTTAGGAAAGTTAAAAAGGCAACATTGTATTTGAAAAAAAATAATAAATACTATAAGAATGTATATGTTGCAGAAGAGGAAGTAAGTGAGGAAGAGGATAGCGATTTGTGTGCTGGTCAAATTGAGAAAGTAGAACCCTCTACTAGTGAGGAAATATATGAACATTATAGTGTTCATCCTTTGCATTCAAAGGAAGTCATGGGGAATGCTATTGAGTTGTTTCAAATGAAACAAGCCAAAGGGAGTCCCATTAGTGTTTGGGAGGAAAGTTTGGAAGCTCGGTGTTTCCCACAGCTTTTTCCAACAGGTCAGGGAGGAAGATATGATGAGCGACCTCATCAAATTCCTGCTTCTGAATACCGGACTTTGCGATTGTATGCAGGAGATGCTAGGTTTCGACAATGCATTCCTTATTTGTTTCATCTCCTGTTTGAAAGTGATCTGTCTGGACTGTCATATGCAGTGAACCACATCTTGAAAAGTGGTATACACATGCAAAACATCTCAGCAAGTGATTTTATGGATAAAGTGAATGTCCAAGATAGTATTTTGGAATCTCACCTGATTAATCTCATGGCGTGTCAGCGTGGTACTAATGAGTACTGGTACCGTCGTCATGGTGATTTAAAATGTATGCTGAGGAACTTAGGTACTCCCACATGGTTCCTCACTCTGAGTTGTGCCGAGTATGGCTGGGAAGACTTACTTCAATTTCTACGAGAGGCAAATGCTAACGTAGAAAACATCGAATTCAAGACACCCGGAGAACTGTGCTCTTTGGATCCAGTCAATGTATGTAGGTACTTCAATCATAGATTTGAAGCTATGATGTCTTTCATCATGAATAAGAAGAATCCACCTCTTGGAGAGGTGTTGGATTTCTTCTGGAGAAAGGAGTACCAAGCAAGAGGAGCTCCTCATATACATATGTTGCTGTGGATCAAGGATGCACCTAAATTTGGAACGGATCCAGAAGACTCAGTGATGAGTTTCATCCAACAGTATTCTACGTGTGCTGTTCCAAACGCAAAGGAGAAGAAAAGCCTAAGAGAAAAAGTTCTGCGTTTCCAAAGCCATCGATGTGGAAAGTACTGCCGTCGTAAATTCCGAAACAAAGACAAGTTCTACACCAAATGTCGTTTCGGCTTCCCACGACCGGTGATTTCTAAAGGAAGAGTAAACAGTTTGATGTCTTCGCTGCGACATAATGTGATGAAGAAATCACCTAAAAACACTTACAATTTGAAGAGGAACGAAGAGTCCAAGTATATCAACGACTACAACCCGGTGATTTTGTCCATGTGGAATGCTAACATGGATATACAGTTTGTGGCTGATAACTGTATGGCTGTGGCTCGGTATGTGACGTCGTATATCACCAAAAAAGAGAAGACAGAATTGAAGGATATGTGGGAGGACATTTCCCATGAAAAGAGCCTCAGCAAGAAGTTGTACAGTTTCAGTCTGAAGATGTTGTCGCATCGAGAAATCGGAGCGTACGAATGTTCTGACCGGTTGTCTTCAGCAAGTCTCTATGCCAAGTCCAGGAGTATCGTTTGGGCGAGTCTTGGTCTTGCTGCAACGCGTAATCGAGTTCTCAAACCTGTGCGGGAAATTGAGTATTTGGCGGAAAAGGAGCCAAACAGTACCGACATTTTGAAGACAAACATGTTGGATACATATTATCCAAATCGAAGCAGTCACCTAGAGAATGTTTGTCTGTATGAGGTTCTGCAAAATTACATGTTCAAGAGGAACATCAAAGAAGATACTGAGAAAGGAGTGTATGCTGTAATAGGAAGTGAGGGATGTCTGGTCAAGCAAAGAAAATGCCACTTGATAAACCATCGAAAATTGAGTGGCGAATCTCCTGAAAAAAAGGAGTTTTTCTATTTAGCACTTTTGCAACTTTTCAAGCCTTGGCGTGCAGAAGAGGAACTGCTTGGAGATTTCCTCTGTTACGAAGACTCTTTCAATGCCGCCAAGGAGACCATAGAATGTCCTGCTTTTCCCAAATATGTAGAAATGTTGAATGCGGAAATTGAGCAGGAAGCAACGATTGCAGCCGAGATTGCCAGAGACAGTTCTCAGGACAGTCAGAGTTCTGCTTCATTGAGTCAGGATCCACTAGGAGGACCTCTTATTGAAAATGAAGCTGCCACTGCTATGAATGAGGTGGAAAGAGCCATGGCACATGCTCAAGAGGATGCGGTTAACTTAGAAGAGTTGGAAAGGCAACTCAACGTTGAGCAGAGGAAAATATATGACGAAGTTACCATGCAAATTGATCATGGATTAAGTCATGATAAGAAAGAGTGCTCATGTACGTCGTTGAAGCCTGTCCGACTGTACGTTAGTGGAGAAGCGGGAACTGGAAAAAGTTTCCTCATTAAAGCAATTTCATGCTATTTGCAGGAAAGGACAGAGTCATCACTGTCTTGTGTTGTCACTGCTCCAACTGGACTGGCAGCACATAATATTAAAGGGATTACTTTACATCGTTTACTGATGCTGCCAGTGGAGCATGACAACAAATTAGAATATCACAAGCTATCTGGAGATGCTTGTTTTGAAGTTTCAAGAATCTTGAGGAAAATGAAACTTCTTATCATTGACGAAGTAAGCATGGTTTCCAATGTCATGCTTGCCTTTGTGCATTTGAGGATGCAAGAAGTTCTCAAAACAGAGTATGATGTGTTATTCGGTGGCAAACACATCATTGTTTTTGGAGATCTTCTGCAGCTGACACCAGTGAAAGGGCAACCTGTGTTCAAAATGCTCACGCATGAAGATACCAGGAAGTGCCTAGGCAGCATTGGCAACGTCAATATATGGTTAAACTTCAATTATGCTGAACTGCATGAAAATATGCGTCAGGCAAAGGATGAAGTTTACAAGACTATTCTACAAGATGTTAGAATTGGAAAAGTGACCGAGCATGGGAAAGAAGCTTTACATGCACGATTACTGACAAATTTATATCCAGAACAAGATGTTGTGCCTGAGAATATTTTTCAGAAAATTACTGATAAGAAATCTGGAATATGTTTGATGCCAACTCTTGCAGAATGTGCAAAATTTAACAACAAAATGTTGCATTTAGAAAAGCAAGAGATTGTGAAAGTGGAAGCTATTGATAGAGTAGAGCATATGGGATCAACAATTATTTTGTCTGAGAATCTGAAAACAAAATTGGATTCATTAGAGAAGAGTATATCTAAAACTGCAGGTTTTGAAAAGACTCTGAATGTGTGCTTGAACTGCCGTATAATTTTAAGAAGGAATTTACATGTTGAAAGAGGTCTGGTAAATGGATCAATGGGTAATGTTGTTGATTTTGTGAAATACAGAAATAGAGATGGAATTGAATTTTTAAAAATTAAATTTGATGGCATTGAGGAAGTACAGCTAATTGCTCGTTGTTCTGCTAGATTTTTGCTTGTAAAAGACTTATATGTTCGCCGTAAGCAGTTCCCTGTTTGCTTGGCATATGCGGTGACAATTCATAAATCGCAAGGTTTAAGTGTAGACACTGCATTGGTGAATATTGGCAGTTCTGTGTTCAAGGAGGGTATGGCATATGTGGCATTGTCACGAGTTAGAACTTTATCGGGATTGTACTTGATTGACTGTGATGTCAGAAACATTTGTGCAGATCTAGATTGTGTTAAGGAATACAATAGGTTAAGAAGAGAGTATGCGCCACATTTGCCTCAGTTTCCTTTGTTTGAGAAACGTCTGGTAGGCCGGAAACGAAGAAATGAGAACAATACTGGAGAGGTTGTAGCAAAAAGACAAAAAGTGAATGAACCTAAAATTACAAGCAGAAACAAAGAGGATTCTGTTGAAGATGTTGTTGGTTTTCAGTTTGAAAACAGTTCTGGTGTCAACTGCTATGCTAATGTAGTAATTAATGTTTTGTTTTCTCTAAAAAATGTAAAAGAAGAGATTGTGGTCAATTCTGATCAAAGATTTTGCAGTTTGTTAAATTCTGTGTTAGAGAAATGTACCACTGATAGAAGAAACATAGAAAGTGTGTCTGAAATTAGAAATCTGTTAGATAGATGTTCAGGCCAAACACAATTCTCTCAAAATATTCAGCAAGATTGTCAGGAGTTTTTAATGTATATGCTTCATGTATTACATGCTGAAGGTGTAGATGTAGATCAGCTGTTTGGGCTTTCTTATCAATGGCAGCATGACTGCGAGAACTGTATGGTATCAAGTACTACTAGTGTAGACTCAGAAAGATTTGTATATTTAACTTTGCCAGACAGTAAATCAGTCTCCTTTAATAAGCTAGTAAAAGGAGCTAATCACAACATGGAGTGTAGCCAATGTAAATCTGAAATGATGTCCACATTATTTATACGAACATATGGCCAGTACATCATTTTAATGTTCCAACGATGTAGGCCTGATGGAACAAAATTGACAACTTTAATAAAAAATTTTGTAGCTTCGCAGTTGTCGATATCAGGAAGGACTTTTGTAACTACAGCAATTATATATCATGACGGCCCTTCAATATCATCAGGACATTACACAGCTTATTTAAAGTCTAGAAATGGCTGGTCATTCTGTAATGATTCTGTTGTAATTTTCAAAAAAAAATTGCCGTATGACCTTAAAAACTCTTACCTGGTGTTTTTAAAACCAAAATTTTAGGAAAATATTCTCGGGATATGATCTGTGGAATTTCAAGAAGTTCTAATGGCTCCTACACAATTTGGCCTTGAGGATAAGTGTAGTTCAGAGACATAACTTCTAATCATAGGATTGGACATCATGGACATGTATGTGCAGTTTAAATGAGTTCAGAAAAACTGTTTCTTTTCATAAGCTAATTAAAGCAGCCAATCAAAACATGGAGTAGAGGGAATGTAAGTCTGCAATGCTGTATACTGTTTTACATTACTTTGTGATTAAAAGTGATGTAGAGAATTAAATAATTGTAGTACTCATAGAGGTAGTGTAAGTCTGCTTCATATTAAGCAGTATCAGTGTCATACGAAATGTAGAACATGACTGAGCAAGAAGGGGAAGATATTACTATTCCAGGATTGTGAAAATGATCTTCAACATTTTAATTCTGAAAGTTGCGGGAATACCAAATGATGGGATTGGCTAACAAGAAATCCAAGAGTTATACATGGCTCTGACAAAATTTGGCCTTGTGGAATCTTGTGGTAGAGAGCAAGAAGTCATTTATTGTATGTAACATGTTTTTAAAAACGATGGAGATTTTCTTTCAGAAACTGGTGGGCTGAAAGTAATAACAGCACAAAAGAGTATAAGCTATTCATAGGACATCCTTGGACGTCATGGAAAGTAAGTTAACTTTAAGGAGTTCTGATTTTTGATTTCTGATCTTGTATGGGTTTTTTAAACACAATCATTTTGATTGTGTTTTTTTTTCCCCGCTGTTACATGATGAATACCTTCAAGTCACTGTTTTTAGTGAATTTTGATACATTCTGAGAACAGCAAAAATAAACCATTTAACATGTATAATTAATTCTGTAATGTTACCATTTATGATGTATATGTAGAACTGTGTAGAAGGCATGGAGAAGGTGAGGCTTCTGTAAGTGTCAAAGTTGTTGCATGCAGTGCTGCACTTCTGCGTATTCTTTGATATGCTAGACTACATCTGCACAATGAGATACCTAAGCAAAGGAAACAGAAGTGATGTGATTGTGAAATGAGCAAAATAAATTGCATGTATTTCAATTACATCACCTGTGTTTCCTATCATTACGAATCACATTGTGCAGATCAAGTTTAGGTCTGTCCAGGGAAACATAGGAGGTTTGGACTTTGTTGAACATTGCAGTGGACATGACTCACTTCATTGGTAGACCTTCACATGTATTATGTCTTCTATTCTCTTCAACAACTCGAAATTTCATCTGCAACCCTGAGTAGGCCTCACCTGAAACAAAACTCTGGATAGTAGACATCTTATTGGCATCCTGAAGCAATTATTTTAAATTTTAGTGTCTTGCGACACTTTTCTGAGACAACAGCAATGCAAAAGATGCACCATGTTTTAAGATAGGTCTCACTTCATCTCCATCAAGATAGTGTTACTTTAAAATGTATATCTTTAGGACTGTGTAGCTTCTGTAAGTGTCAAAGTTATTGAAAAACTGTTTGTCCTTCAATCTTTGCCCTTGTCTTTTGTAATTTTTCAATACATGTTTTTATATTTTTCAAATGTTTGTTCTCTCTTTCACAGATTGAAAGTATAAAAATAAAAAGTGAGGAATTTAACGACAATTATAAGGTAAGTATTTTGTACTCTTTTCGTTACATTTCTATCACATTGAACTACTATTAGTTCCACTGCTTCATTTCTTTAATCCTCAGTTTCCTGCCTTTGCTACTTCCCTCATTCCTTTCTCTATTACCTACTTACTCAACTCCTTCCACTTTTTTTCTCAGTCCCTCTCTTCTCATAGTTCCTCACTCTTGTTCACTCACTCCGTCTCTATTACTCTTAGTGTCTTAGACTGATCACTGTATCACTATTTGTTCATAATGCTTTCTCTGTGTAGTTGAAGCACACTAAGGGTCATATTATGAATGCAGCCAATAAAATTATTGCTCTTTTTATTGGCAGAAAACTGGTGCAAAAGCGGCTTTAGCGGCAGTTTTCTGCCGCAAAAGCAGCTTTAGCGACACATTTCTGCCTATAAAAGCTGCAAAACTTTTATTGCCTATGTTGATAATATGCCCCTATGTTATTTACATTAGGGCTATATTGTCCAGTATAACAATCAAAATTGCTCTCCAAAGACACCAGGCAAAGCAGACGCTCCCTCAAACAGATCACCAAGCGCAATTTACCCTACTTACAATCTAGCCTGTTCTCTGTCGAGACTTTAGCAATCTTTAGAGCACAAGATAAGATTTTTTTACATGGAAGAGCCATACGTATTGCAATTCTACTTAAGAAACAAGCATTGGCATAGACAATAGGTCTTGCCTTTGGGACCTTATACGTGTTTAGCCATGCAACAGTTGATGTTGCTGCACCAAGGATATTATGCTGCATAACTAAAGACTTAGAAGGTCCAAAAGTCGATACCTATTGGCTATGCCAATGCTTGTTTTTCTTTCAATTCGTTATCTATTTTGTTTTTCACAATTATACCATCTTCTGTCTGTTCTTTGGTAAATAGATCTATTAAATAGTATCTCTTCTTTACTCCCTATAGCTGTCTTTCTTGAAACATCACTCTCTGTTTACTTTCCTTATACTTACTCTTTTTTTTAAAAAAGTTTTTTTTTTGGTTAGCTCCCGGTACGCGTACCGGGAAGCTAAACCGGAAGCGAACCAAAAGAAATAGAGCTTGCCAGAGTGCTAAACATTCTAGCAATTTTTTTGGAAAGGGAAGGTAGTTCTGAAAAGAACTTTTTTTTTTATATTTTTGTTGTTTTATATTTTTTTTGTATTTTTTGAACATTTTTTGTTTTTTTTTGTATTTTTTGAACGATTTTATATTTTTTTGGGGTTTTTTTGGGGGGGGGGAACAACAAAAAACAGGCGTTGAAAAGGGCTCAACAGGAGCAAAAAAAAATTACTGGGGGCGGTTAGGGCAATTATGATTGTCATAAGCCAGGTTGATGGCATTAATACTCATGTTACCACATGATATCAACGCACCACAGTGCATACAAGTATGTTTCATGTGCCCAAAATTCTCTTGGATGTTTGGCACAGTTTCCCGTGCCTCTGCTGGTGTCAATGATATTGACGATGTTGACCTGGCCACAGGAGTTGCTGTTGGGTTTTGTTCCATATCCCGTATTTCCGCCCGGCTGTAATTAAGTGGATGCTTCCTGGTCATGTGCCGATGCATGGTATAGTTCCCATAGCTATACTTTTTATCAGTCCCTCTTGATAATTTCTCTTTGCAGATGAGGCAGGTCACATACCTCGCATTCACTTTCTTTTGCCCTGGAGGGATTGAATAAAACTGCCAGATGAAACTGGCTTTCCTATGGGAAACCCGGGGCACCTCTTCCAAGAACTGTGGTTCTTCTCTCTCCTCTTCCTCTAGGTCTTCCTCTTCCTCCTCTGTGTTGGTGATCACCTGGGGAGGTGGTCCTCTCTTCCCATGAGGAGGTGGAGGTGGTGGTGGGGGTGCACCAGCTGAAGCAAGTACTGAAGTCATTTCTCAAGTATTAATAAAGGTCTTCCTCTCACAATGATGAAAGTCAGAGTGAGGAAAGAAGGAGGGGTTTTCATCATTTGGAAAAAACAATACTTCTCAACCAATGAAAAGTGTTATTTTTAGGTCACCTGACCTAGCCTTCCATAATTATGAAACTAAAAGTGAAATGAACCAATGAAAAGCTTTATTAACAAGTCACATGACTCTAACTTTCATGTTACGCGCTGCGGAACGCTCCCCGGTTAGCTTCCGGTTCGCTGCGCTTCGCGCCTCGGTCCGCGCCCGGGGACACTTCCGGGTGCGCTAACGCAGTACGTCACAAGACGCATTTCGCGGCAACGCGATACGTCGCGCTTTCGCGCCGCGGATCGCTTCCGGGGAGTTGCGTTTCGCGCCTCGGTCCGCGCCCCGGGGCACTTCCGGGTGCGCTAACGCCGTACGTCATAAGACGCATTACGCGGCAACGCGATACCGTAACTATGTTGATTTGTTACCGGTTCGCGGACCGGATCGCGGAATCGAATTGAGCTAACGGGAAGCTTCCCGGTTCGCGGACCGGGAGCGAAACAAAAAAAATATTAAAAAAAAATTATTAATAAACATATAAAATATATTTTTGGATTTAAAGAAGAATACATTTTACAGCTATAGATATTAGCTTTTAAAAAACCAATGAAATTCACTGAAAAAACCATAGGTTATAGACCATATATAGTTAGGAATTAGCATTTACAAAACCTTGAAAATTCACTGAAAAAACCATAGGTTATAGACCATATATAGTTAGGAATTAGCATTTAAAAAACCTTATTTTACTCACACAAAACCATTGAAATTCCATATATAGTTAGTTGCACTAACTATATATCGCGCACCTGCAATCCACTGCTGATGATGTCACATATTACATCATTCATGACATGGTCAGTGACATCACTGATGACATCACTGATGACATCTCAAATGACATCACTGATGACATCACTGATGACATCTCAAATGACATCACTGATAACATCTCAAATGACATCACAGATGACATCACTGATGACATCTCAAATGACATCACTGATGACATCTCATTTGACATCAATGGTCACATCACTGATGATATCATTCATGTGACAATACAATGCATCTCCTCACACTTTAATATAACCTCTGTTACACCCAGTGTTAAATACAGAATATAATTTTTTAAACCATTGACACACCAATACTAGTTACTACATACGCACTCACTGATTCCTATGTCTACACACACATTCACTCATTCACCCATACAATCATTTATACATACAATCACTCATCATTAGAACACTATCATATGCACTCATACACCTATACAGACACTCACACTCTGCCACTCATCCATGGAGTTACTCACACACCTAGTCAGTCCTGTAAAGAATCAATCACACTTCCATTTTCTAATCTATACAGTTAAACATAGAGTACCTTACATTTTCAAACATATACTAACACATACTTACTCTCTTATACAATCATTGATACAAGTACACATTGATCTGCACAGAGTCACACATCTCCCAGCCAGCCACACACACACTCAGTCTCCCATACAAATACTTGGACAATCAATCAATAACCCATATAGTTACTCATATAGCTACTGATCAACACATGCAGCAGTTTACAGAACCACAGACGTAATGATGCACAAATTAAGACAGTTTAGTCACTAACCCATGCACTCAGTGAGACACATTTAATCACTCACTCATACAGTCAGTCACGCACCTACTAAATCCTTCATCCAGACACTTATACATCTACTCATTCTTCAATATGTAAGACATATTTTAACTTTACAGAAGCATACAGTCACTGGATGTTGTCATCAGTGATGTCATCAGTGATGTCATTTGAGATGTCATCAGTGATGTCATCAGTGATGTCACTGACCATGTCATGAATGATGTAATATGTGACATCATCAGCAGTGGATTGCAGGTGCGCGATATATAGTTAGTGCAACTAACTATATATGGAATTTCAATGGTTTTGTGTGAGTAAAATAAGGTTTTTTAAATGCTAATTCCTAACTATATATGGTCTATAACCTATGGTTTTTTCAGTGAATATATATATATATATATATATATATATATATATATACATATAAATATATAAAATACATAATTAAACTTTACAGAAACACACAGTCACTGGATGATGTCATCAGTGATATCATTTGAGATGTCATCAGTGATGTCACTGGTCATGTCATGAATGATGTATTATGTGACTTCATCAGCCTTGTATTGCAGGGGCGCGAGTTATAGTTAGCTTAACTAACTATAACAGCCGAATTTCTTTGGTTTTGTACGAGTGAAATGTCCAACTAACTATAACGTCCATGAAACCTGTGTGTTTTTCAGTGAATACATATATATGCGTCATGCTGCTACCCATCTTGGAATAAAGCCCTTTTTTTCATCCATCGCTGTGGTCTGTACCTGTTTGTGCTGGTGTTCGGTTTTGATCCTTGTGCTGCAGGACTGTGGAGTTCGATATATATATATATCATCAGTGAGAAAGGGCATGGACGTGCCCGAAACGTGTCTGACAATATGCACCACTAAATATGCATAAATAAAAGCAACTGAACAAAGAAGTCTGACTCTGGCGATTATATTGTTGCTGTCTGCGTACCTGTCTGTGCACGAAGCACGCTGAGGGCAAGTTGGATTTTATATATATATGTAGGCCAAACAGTGAATGACCTCCGCACACGATTCAGGAACCACAAATCAGCAATAATTAATAAGAAAATTGACCAGCCTGTAGCCAATCATTTTAACCTTGTGGATCATTCACTATCAGATTTGAAGATTTTCCCCGTAGAACATGTCTCAAAGGAAGAACTACTGGACTCGAAGGAAAACTTCTGGATGTACCGTTTAAAATCATTGCATCCAGATGGACTGAACATTACTGACAATACAACCTGATTAATGCATATCTCAAGAACTCTCAGGGCTGCATTGATTCCACATTCCAAATGGAATCTTCACTCATGATGCTTTTTGAAAATTCAGCTGTGTCATCTGTGCAGCCACTGAGCTTACCATCTTGAAACTACCTGAGGAAGGCGGAAGCTGAAACGTTGTAGTGGAAATATATTTTTGTTCTTTGGTGAATCTATCTGTTTGAGTCACTTCTTTCTTATATATTACCTACTGGCGGTCGCCAGTAGGTATATATAGTTAGGATTTTTTCTCTATGGGATTTTTGAAAATTCTATGTCTAATAACTTTGGCGTTTGTGGACGGAATTGGCTGAAATTTTCAGGAAAATGGCACATTTTGGTTCTGAGCAGCCCTTGAAAATTTGGGGGGGGTTCGTCAAGGGGGGGCCGAGAAAAAAGGGGGGTCCCAAAACGTGTTTTTAACATTGAGTTTTCCATAGGGCGGTTGGCCTCACTTTTAGCCCGAACGGCTGAATGGATTTGCACGAAACTTGGCAAAATTGTAGGGACTGGTAGCCCGATGTGCCTTTGCTAGGTCTCAATATATGTGCTCCAGTGGATTTTGAGAAATTAACGTTCAAAAAAAGATATATATCTGTAACAGCGGACCGGGCAGCGCTCCGGTTCGCGGACTTTTCGCGGTACGGAGCTTTGTGAAGCGAAGCTGATTGGTTCTCCGGCGTCTGTGAACATTCCAAACAGTCCGTAGCGGCCACCATCTTGTCTCTCGGTAGGATCAAGAGACAAGAGGAGGCCAAAGCGAAGGGGCAAATGACCATAAGGGGGCATAGTAGATCCTCGCTGACCCCCTAGGTTTGATGTGGAGGTTTTAAAAGGGCCCCGCGGGGCAAAAGAAATAAATAATAATAATAATCGAACGGCTGAATGGATTTGCACGAAACTTGGTAAAATATTAGGGACTGGTAGCCCGATGTGCCTTTGCTAGGTCTCAATATATGTGCTCCAGTGGATTTTGAGAAATTAACGTTCAAAAAAAGATATATATCTGTAACAGCGCTCCGCTTCGCGTAACGGAGGTTTGCGAAGCTGATTGGTTCTCCGGCGTCTGTAAACATTGCAAACAGTCCGTGGCGGCCGCCATCTTGTCTCTCGGTAGGATCGAGAGACAAGAGGAGGCCAAAGCGAAGGGGCAAATGACCATAAGGGGGCATAGTAGATCCTCCTTGACCTCTTAGGTTTGATGTGGAGGTTTTAAAAGGGCCCCGCGGGGCAAAAAAAAAAATAATAATAATAATCGAACGGCTGAATGGATTTGCACGAAACTTGGCAAAATTGTAGGGACTGGTAGCTCGATGTGCCTTTGCTAGGTCTCAATATATGTGCTTCAGTGGATTTTGAGAAATTAACGTTCAAAAACAAGATATATATCTGTAACAGCGCTCCGCTTCGCGGAGATACAATTATATCTGTATTACCTAGCTGTTGCTAACACCAGTTAGCGACGGCTAGTAGGAGATAGCGACCATCTTGGGCCCCACTTTGCATGTGAGTGATATTTATCACTAATGACATGCAAAGTGGGCATGCCAAGATGTTAGCGACTGGAAACAGTCGCTAACATCGCTATCTCCTATTATCAACTTTTGGAAATATTCGCGATAAGCGCGAATATCTCCAAAAGCTAGCACCTGCCCTGAGCAGTTCTTAGCCATGTTATCCAATGGGAGGTGGATAACATGGCTAAGAGCATTAGCTCGGTAATGCATGAATATCGCTGAGTTTTCAGCGATATTCATGCATTGCGGTCGTTTTTTATCGTATTTGCGATAAACGTTGATAATAGCAAGGTTTATCTACGATAATTTCTGACGATGCTTAGCGGTAAAACAATCGTTGCTAAGCATCGTTAGGGATAAATATCGCTTAACTTTGGTAATATGCCCCAACGTCTGTTAACGTTTGATTCGAAGGAAATCAGGAAGTGTTGAAAAACATTGTCTGCGCCATCTTGTCTTTTTTCAAATGCCACACTTTTGTCGTGCACGGCAGCCATTTTAGATGCCTTGACCAGACCCACTCTGTGCACGCTGTCGATCCTTAGCATGGCTCCCCACCCTCGCAAGCATCTCCCCCAGGCAGTGGTCACCCCCGCTCTCTGTCTTATGCATGGGTAATAAACCTCCCCCCATCTGCGCTGCTCTTCCCTGAGAATCACACCCTGTGCCCGCCCGACACCTCCCTTTCGCCCTATTCACTACCGCACCCTCTGACACTTCTTTTCCTCTGTGTCCGATTGTCCAGGCCGGTCCTAGGGTATCAGCTAGCCCTGCAGATGTAGTTTATGGCCCCAGCTGTAAAGAATCACCCCTCTTCAAAGGAGTTATAGTAGATCAAGGCCCACACTCGATGAGATCCGTCACAGCAGACGCGTTCCTATTATCTGAAAACCATCCTGTATTGTGATTGGGGAGGGGACCGAGCCTGAAGCGGAAGATTCCAGGGATGACTCTTTGTACATCAAAGTTTTTACAATTATGTGTCACATTAAAAATATATAGCACTCCAACAAAGTAGTAAGATTATAAAACTTTAATAACTTATAAATATATACAAGAAAACAAAAACAGTAATAACATATAAACATTTTTAGGGAAAAACAACGAAGTAGCGGTCGGCTGTGCGAATAGTCCCAACGCAGCACAACGTCCAGATTTCTGGCGTGGGGCGTCGCGGGGGGTGGGTCATCAGTAGCAAACTGTTGTGCGAATAGTTCCAAGGCAGCAGAACGATGGCACCAAGGTGATGTCCAGTAAGTTGCCGCACTGGTTTTGGTATCCTACAATGCTGCTCCGAATAACGGCGTGGGGCGCCCCGGGGGAGGCGGCGTGAACGGGCCTCTCCAGGTGGAGTCTTGTCTGTTGTAGTGGGGCGCCCCTTTACCGTTTCAGTTGCCATTCCGTCCGCTTTTGGTCCACTGTGTCAAAAGCCGCAATTCAGCTGAGTTGCGCCCACTCTTGCGGTGCAGCGATAGGCGGCTATCACAGGACTCTCAAAATGGCGGCAGGCTGTTTCCTTTTTGGGCCTGGTCCACTGAAATGGCCCTGGGACACCTTGGAAATCGGACGCTTGTCTGCTAGGTCTTGGACCCCATTCTCGAAAGCGTCCCCTCCGCCTTGAGGATTCATCAAAAGTTTTGGGGGCCCCCGACTCCTGTAGGCTTCTGGTGGGGAGCGGCTGCCATGATTGCTCGCGGAATGACCACGACGGAGCTACGAGATGGTGGTGCTCTCATGCTGACGCCAGCTTCAGTCTGAAACATCCAGAAACAAGGTGGGGCTTTCATCGTTTGGGAAAAAAAAAAAGTTTTCATCCAATGAAAAGTGTTGTTTTTAGGTCATATGATCAAGCCTTCCATCATTAGGAAACCAAAAGTAAAATGAACCAATGAAAAGTTTTATAAACAAGTCACATGACCTGTTATCCGGCATAGGGTATAAAATGCGGAGAAAATACGTTGGCACGTGAGGCGGCGTCAGTAGCGGACCGATGTGCGAATAGGCCGAAGGCAACACAACGCGCCAAGATCCGGATGGCACCGAGGTGGTGTCCAGCAAGTTGCAGCACTGGTGTGGCCATCCTACAATGCTGAAAGTCGGCGTGGGGCGCCCCGTTGGCCTGTGAGTTTGCGTCAGTAGCGGACCGATGTGCGAATAGGCCGAAGGCAGCACAACGCGCCAAGATCCGGATGGCACCGAGGTGGTGTCTAGTAAGTTGCCGCACTGGTGTGGCCATCCTACAATGTTGAAAGTCGGCGTGGGGCGCCCCGTTGGCCTGTGAGATGGCGTCAGTAGCGGACCGATGTGGGAATAGGCCGGAACCAGCACAAGGCGCCAAGATCCGGATGTCACCGTGGTGGTTTCATAGTTGAGAGGCACTTCATCTGCAGTGGGGCGCCGAGATCCGGATGGCACCGAGGTGATGTCTAGCAAGTTGCTGTACTGGTGTGGTCATCCTACAATGCTGAAACTCGGCGTGGGGTGCCCCATTAGCCTGTGAGATGGCGTCAGTAGCGGACCGATGTGTGAATGGGGCAAAGGTAGCGCAAGAATATTTTCTGAATAGAAGACACCACAAGGCGCTGAGATGCCAAGATCCGGATGGCACGGAGGTGGTGTCTAGCAAGTTGTGGCACTGGTGTGGCCATCCTACAATGCTGAAAGTCGGCGTGGGGCGCCCCGTTGGCCTGTGAGATGGCGGCAGTAGCGGACCGATGTGCGAATGGGGCCAAAGGCAGCGCAACAATATTTGTGGAATAGAAGAGACCACAAGGCGCTGAGATTCGGTTAGCACCGAGGTGGTGTCTAGCAAGCTATGCAGCTGAGTTGCGTGCGCACTTGCGGCGAATAGGTCGAAGGCAGCATAACAATGTTTTCTGAATAGAAGACACCACAAGGCGCTGAGATTCGGTTACCACCGAGGTGATGTCTAGCAAGTTGCCGCACTGGTGTGGCCATCCTACAATACTGCTCCGAATAACGGCGTGGGGTGCCCGAAGGGGGGGGGGGAGGCGGCGTGAACGGGCCTTCCTAGGTGGAGGCCCGTCTGCTGTAGTGGGACGCCCCTTTACCGTTTCAGTTGCCATTCAGCTGAGTTTCGGCTGCTCTTGATGCTACAGCGACAGGCGGCTGCAACAGGACTCTCAAAATGGCGGCCTGTTCTTTGGATTTGGGCCTGGTCCACTAAAATGGCCCTGGGACACCTTAGAACTCGGACGCTCGATTTTTTTTTTCCTTTCCTGTACATGCAAAAAAAGGTAAATGCCCGGTACGTTACACGCTTCTTCTGCCATGATGAACTCTCCAGAGGAACCGAAAAAAAATATAGTTATGGTAACTATACCATGCATCGTCATATGGAGAGGTGGCACCAATTAATTATAGTGCTGCATAAAAGAGAGATTTGGAGGAGAACCCCTGACCTGCTAGTACATTCATCAAAGAAGTGGCACTGACAGCATCAGAGGCAAGGGAAACGGTCCCAAATATTTAGAAGAACTTTGGAAAGATTAAAATGACATGTTTAGATTGTGGCAAATTAATTTCATGTGGACAGATGAGTGTTACTCTAATAAATACAGCATATGAACATCATCATAGTCGATGGTTGGTAGAGACATTTTGACTATATCCTGGACCTGCCTGTCCTCGCCCAAAATGGCGCCGGAATAAATGGGACTCGTAACTCCTTGTTGTGTACTGGTTGCAGAACCTTGAAATCACGAGATACGTATGCAGTTTTGAAGCACATGGCGGGCGGGGACGAGAATTGATTGAATATTTCGACATCCCTATTGATATTAAGTTCTGATGTGTTATTGATTACTGTACTATTGAAAGTTCGAATTAACGTCACCCATGGTACTTGCCCGCAAATGTATATCTAGATAATTTTATTGTAACTGGCCCTGTCGTATTTTAATTATAAAATGTACATCCACCGATTCCGTAACTGTTAGACACCTTAGTTCTTGCAACCTAATGGCCCGCCCGTTACGTTCCTCTACAGTGTAAATGTCTACTCATCATATACGATTACAGTTTGCTCCGTGGCCGGCCCACGTGGTTATAGGCTCGTATTTGTATAATGAAATTTTCACAATAAAGGTTTTTAAAAGAAAACATGGTAGTAGTATATACATTGGTAAAGTTTTTAATAATAGTCACTGTTTTAGAATCATTCAAAGGCAAGTGAAATAAAGCAGACCAATTACATGAAGGGTAAAAGGTATAATACGAAGGAACGCAGTAAATATAAATGGTCAAGGGCTGTTGTGTTTTCTACTCCTGCAACATAAAGTGATCGATAAGAATCTCATATTCAGGCGTATCGGCGACTAAGACAGCAGGTCGACCCTCTTTTGCTCAACGGCTCCGTCATGGGACGAAGAAACGCTCTTTTTCTCGAAAAAAGAATATATTTTACTTGCAGGACAGTTGTAAATTTTCCGGGAAAGTACGTTAGCCTGGAACATTATAACATATATTTAAGAAAAAATAATGTTCGGAAGTAATAAAATGCGTAATTTTTAGGTCATATGACCAAGCCTTTCATCATTAGAATAAGAAAAGTAAAATGAACCAATGAAAAGTTTTATTAACAAGTCACATGACTTGTTATGCTTACGTTACGCGCTGCGCGCCCCGGATGACTTCCGGATGCGCTAACGCGGCGCGTCATATGACGCATTACGCGACAACGCAGGTCCAGAATATAGTCAAAATGTCTCCACCAACCAGCGGTCGGAACACAACCCCTTTCAGTAGGCTAAATAGTTCTGTTAAATGACAACAGAAGGGACAGGCAACAAGAACCATCAGTCAAAGAGGGGAGGGCTAGTTCTTCTCTACCGGGTTACATTGGGGCGCTACCGGAGCTGATCGAATTGGTAGTCTACAGTGTTTCTGGATGTTTCAGACTGAAGCTGGGGTTAGCATGAGAGCAGCACCATTTCGTAGCTCCGTCGTGGCCATTCCGCAACCAATCATGGCAGCCGCTCTTTATCGTTATTTTGGGCGGGGTGGGTGGCGGACCCGAGCTGTTTTGCAGCCATCATTGTGTGGAGTTCAGTTCATCTCACTAGTTTTGTATTTGTCATGAGGGGTTGTTCCTAATGTTTCTATTTTAGCGAGGTCAAAAAGAGATCCCATTAGTGGCCTACTGATTTTGCTTGATTCCTTTTCTTTTTTTTTTACACGATTTTTCGTTATCTGCAAAGACTAAACAGAGTATTGCGACTCTGTGTTTGTTTGTAAATAGAGAATGAACCAAAGAGAACCAATTCTAAAACAGTAAATACTTGGATAACAATCAATCAAATGGAGAGAGAAGCAGGCACGACGTATTACAACGGGGGCAAAGGCCTGCGTTAACTACCCTTCACTATGTGCAAAGAGAGAGTACTCCTAATAGAAATGAGGGGGTGGGGGCACCATTCAAAGCAGATCAGTGTGCATAAACACGAAAATGTTTTCACTTACCACGTACTTGACATTCGACAGCTTATGATATTTGCTATTAAAAAACCATTGAAATTCACTGAAAAAACCATAGGTTATAGACCATATATAGTTAGGAATTAGCATTTACAAAACCTTGAAAATTCACTGAAAAAACCATAGGTTATAGACCATATATAGTTAGGAATTAGCATTTAAAAAACCTTATTTTACTCACACAAAACCATTGAAATTCCATATATAGTTAGTTGCACTAACTATATATCGCGCACCCGCAATCCACTGCTGATGATGTCACATATTACATCATTCATGACATGGTCAGTGACATCACTGATGACATCACTGATGACATCTCAAATGACATCACTGATGACATCACTGATGACATCTGAAATGACATCACTGATAACATCTCAAATGACATCACTGATGACATCTCAAATGACATCACTGATGACATCACTGATGACATCTCATTTGACATCAATGACCACATCACTGATGATATCATTCATGTGACAATACAATGCATCTCCTCACACTTTAATATAATCTCTGTTACACCCAGTGTTAAATACAGAGTATAATTTTTGAAACCATTGACACACCAATACTAGTTACTACATACGCACTCAGTGATTCCTATGTTTACACACACATTCACTCATTTACCCATACAATCATTCATACATACAATCACTCATCTTTACAACACTATCATATGCACTCATACACCTATACAGACTCTCACACTCTGTCACTCATCCATGGAGTTACTCACACACCTAGTCAGTCCTGTAAAGAATCAATCACACTTCCATTTTCTAATCTATACAGTTAAACATAGAGCACCTTACATTTTGAAACATATACTAACACATACTTACTCTCTTATACAATCATTGATACAAGTACACATTGATCTGCACAGAGTCACACACCTCCCAGCCAGCCACACACACACTCAGTCTCCCATACAAATACTTGGGCAATCCAGCAATAACCCATATAGTTACTCATATAGCTACTGACCAACACATGCAGCAGTTTACAGAACAACAGACATAATGATGCACAAATTAAGACAGTTTAGTCACTAACCCATGCACTCAGTGAGACACATTTAATCACTCACTCATACAGTCAGTCACGCACCTACTAAATCCTTCATCCAGACACTTCTACATCTACTCATTCTTAAATATGTAAAACATATTTAAACTTTACAGAAACACACAGTCACTGGATGATGTCATCAGTGATGTCATTTGAGATGTCATCAGTGATGTCATCAGTGATGTCACTGACCATGTCATGAATGATGTAATATGTGACATCATCAGCAGTGGATTGCGGGTGCGCGATATATAGTTAGTGCAACTAACTATATATGGAATTTCAATGGTTTTGTGTGAGTAAAATAAGGTTTTTTAAATGCTAATTCCTAACTATATATGGTCTATAACCTATGGTTTTTTCAGTGAATTTTCAAGGTTTTGTAAATGCTAATTCCTAACTATATATGGTCTATAACCTATGGTTTTTTCAGTGAATATATATATATATATGCACAGCAAGTAATAATAAAACACCCACAAGTAATAAAAGGATGAGATAAAACACAAACAGATAATAATAGTAAAACACACTAAAATATTAATAATGGCATAACATATAAGCAGTTAATAATGGCTGTCCGGTGCTAGTAACAAGCACTGCCAAGTGCCAAAAATAAGCACTGTTAAATAAAAGAATCAAATATAAAGAGCATGTATACACAACATGAAAATATCACAGAGCAATGAAATGTATAGCTCATATATCATGTTTGAGAAACATTATTCAGGTCATCTTGACTGTGATGCCCTTTTTAGTCATCCAGAAGTCTCAAAAGGACAGCAAAAATGCTAAAGTGAGTCAGGTATTTTACTGACCTCTGCTGGTCATTTTCTATCAAGAAAGTTAAATAGAGACAGTTACCAGAAAAAAAAAAGAAAGTGCCTCAGCAGAAAGCAATTCTGGTATTTTCTCTGACCTCTACTGGTCGTTTTCTAACATAGAGGCAGTTGAACAGAAAAAAAGTCTGTAAGCGGAAGCAGACAAGTCCCAGAGCCGATCTCCATAGCCCACAAAGTACATACACACATAAGTATATACTAAAGTATATATAAGAAGTCTTGAATGCTGAACCTAAAAATAGTATCTTTGCCTTGAGTTGAGTTTGTAATTGGGCAACCATTGTATGTTTTCTATAGATAGCTGTGTCGCCATATGGATAGACTAATAAAACACATTTGTATTACGCATGTGAGAGGCCTTGCACCAAATGCCAAGGCAGTGTGATAGGATTCTCATGAAGTGTTCTGTGTCAGCAGGGTCGGTGTTCTTGTGAAAACCAGTCCAAGCATCACAAATGTAAAATGTGTGTCCAACATTAATGTGGCAAAGTGAAGGCAACTTTAGGAAAAGATTTTTGTGTATGCAAGAATGGTATTATTCCCTTCCGGGCCTATCTCAGGTAAATGACATAACTACTTCACTCATTTTTTGTGTGATTTACCCTGACAACTAATACCCCCATTTTTTTTAATCAAGGCTGCCAGCTTGTACATCAATGCTACCTTCTAAGGACCACTTTCACAAAAACTGCATTAGCATATTTTATTAGACTCCCTGCCAATAATTATAGACTATCTTTTTTGTAAACATGGGGGCATCCATTGTAGAGAAAAAAGTTCGGTACTGAGTCTAACAACGTTAACGTTCACCAACACTAGGCAGTTCCAGAATGATCCTTTGTAGATGTCTGCTTATGTTTTGAGACCTGTTCTGATAACGTTCACCAGATAGACTCTTTAACTGGACCTAGCAATGCCTCAGCTAAACTGGTTTCGTTATCTGATTGCATAACTGACCTGCATTGCACTTCTCCCTTCTAAGATGACATTAGAACAAATGCTCAGGCATTGCTCCAATGAGTGCTACTAACTGTTTCCCTATTGTAATTACAATTATACCAATAACCCAAAGTGCTAGATTTCCTAATCTGTTTCTCTATTTGAGTATCAATAAGGCTAAGGAAATTCACCAGCATTGACTTTTTGCAAAGAATGCTGCAATATGAAGCACAAAGTGCGCTGAAATATGCATGAATTTTCTTGTCATCTGTTAACATTTTCATTCCAAGCTGGGCTTGAAGGGCTGAGCCCAGGAAGGTATGTATACTGTGGTATTCTGTATTTTCCTGTACATCTTTGTGCCTTAAGAACATCCCTGTGTTGCTGCAGTGAAATTGTGTGTTGGAACGTATTAATTGTTGCTAGGATGTGATTCAGATTGTTCAGGGTTCCAGTTCTGGTATTAGCTGACGTTGCTGTAGCTGGCTGGGTTCTGTGATGTCTTTAAGATAATGAATCTATTACCTCAACTGATGAGTCTGTGAAGCCTCCTTCAAGTGGAACTTAACATTGGCGATGAGCAAAGAGCCTGTGGTCCCCCTCCTTGAAAAT